>NC_091849.1:30325261-30634250 GCF_037783145.1 Equus przewalskii
GAGTTTTTATGTCTTGAATTTTTTTACTAAAACGTAAAAGTACAGCTTTTTTAGAAGTTAATATAATTAAAGAAAATAAAAAAATTTTAAACATTGATTTTTTTTTTTTATCCTCCCAATGGTCTTCACTTCACTTCACTTGGGAGCTATTCTTACAGAAGGAAATTCCGGTGGAGGGAAACATGAGTGTCCTTTTAAACTATTTCCAATGACACTGAAAGTCTGTGTTAATTCAAACACATGGAGGGTGGGGAAAGGCACCCTGTGGCCACTGGCCCCGCTCAACATAACACCCTCCCTCTTTTCTCAGAGACTAGTAGAGAGTCGCCGACAGCAGATCTTAAAGGAATTTGAAGAGCTTCATAGGAGGCTGGATGAAGAGCAGCAGATGTTGCTTTCACGGCTGGAGGAGGAGGAACAGGACATTCTCCAGCGCCTCCGAGAAAACGCTGCTCACCTTGGAGACAAGCGCCGGGACCTGGCCCACTTGGCTGCTGAGGTGGAGGGCAAGTGCTTACAGTCGGGCTTCGAGATGCTTAAGGTTCGGCCTTTGCTCCTGCATAGCCCCTCAGGTGCAGCGCAGTATAGCTTTGCACAGGCCATTCTGTCAGCCCAGGATGCTCACTCTTCTGCTCTGCTTCTCTAACTCCAATTCTTTCTTCCAGACATACTCAAAGGATCTTTCTCTATAGAAAGGCTTCTCTGATTCCTCCCATCCCCTTCTAATCATTTCTTTGTTCTTATGTCTTGTCAACAATTATGTGCTTAATTTGTACCTAAGTAAAAATTCAGTCTTTTGAAAGAAGGGACGTCAAGTCTGAATTAGTGAAAAACTATTCATTAAGAATTGTGTAAATGCAGTTACCGTTACTTTTCAGTCCTAGAACTTGATTTATTAGTGCTAGAAAAGAATAGAAACATAGTTTGAAGGACACTTGAAATTATGTATAAAATAATATATTACTTTCGATATGTAAATGGTGCCTCTAACATGTTTGAACTAATCTGTTCTCTTAAGCAGATGAATGGTGTTAGCAAGGCTGTAGGAAACTTTTATCTTAGCGATCAGATTACCAGCATTTGAATCAGTGAGGCTTCGTTGTACATTTATCTGCATGTTATGTATTGCTTGGTATTTATTCTTATGTCCTTTCATGTATGTGTGTTCCGCCTTCCACATTAAACTGGGAAATCCTTGGAGGGCAGAGATTTGTCTTCTTTGTTTTCTGGACCCCAAGTATTCACAAATCAGGATTGGCACACAGTTATTAACGTTTATTAACCAATACCAGACGGGGGATACCAAACCACCACAGGAAAGTATGAATCGTTCCTATGCCACCAGTCTGGAACTATCTCTACTGATCCTCAAGGAGACAGGTGTGTGGTTGGTACTTGGGGAACAGAGTAAAGAGCAGACACAATCCCTGTCCCTTGCATTGAGCTCCCAGTGTCCTTGAGGAGCCAAGACAAACACACAAGAAACCATTTGGAAGTAATATAAATTACCAAGCTTCATGATGACTAGAAGTTGAAAGTGGGAATTATGTTGTGAGAGATGTACTCAGATCCCTCTAGAGTCCCCTTGCATTGTGACCCTCAGTTTGCCCTATCCTATTTTATAGATCTAGAACTTTTGGGAGGAGGGGGAACCTTTTGCCTTTAGGACCCTTGAATACCGGGACCAATATTGCTTTCTTTTCTCCTTCCCTCTAGGATGTCAAAAGTACCCTGGAAAAGTAAGTGATTCTTGCATCTCTTTGAGTGAGTTAGGTCTTGGCTAGGAACTAGGGGTACAATAAGGAGTTGGAGGAGTAAGGATGGAAAAGTCATGTAATGTCTGGGTAGAATATAGGAAAAGGTTCATTGCATCCATCAAGCCAGTAAGAGAGCAAATCATCAGGAGTCCTAGTCCCTTACTTTTTCCCCTTTGAGCATTAGGACTTCCTTGGTGAGGAAGATACCAAGATAATATAGAAGCACACATTCTGCCTGTGCCTGTGGGTGGAACTGTGCCCAAACGAGATGTAAGAAGGGAGGGGTTGGGAGAGTAGGGGAGGGTGATTATTTGCATGAACTATAACAGTATCCCCAGAATCTTTTGAGACTCATTCTTAAGATAAGGGTCTGTTCAGGGGACCGCATGGCTCTCTATAGATTAGCAAAAGAAAGCAGCAAGCAAGTACTCGTCTTCAGGGAGACGGGAGAAAGTGGGAGGATGGAAAATTTTAGGGTCTCCCTAAAGATGACCACATCTGAACACACTCGGCTGCAGCTTCCCCTGACCCTGCCCTCTCTTCCCCTATCTCCCTATCCCTCTTAGATGTGAGAAGGTGAAGACCATGGAGGTGACTTCAGTATCCATAGAGCTGGAAAAGAACTTCAGCAATTTCCCCCGACAGTACTTTGCCCTAAGGAAAATCCTTAAACAGCTAATTGGTGAGTTGTTCCCAAAAGGAACGTAGCAGGGAGAAGGAAGTCCTTAGGTCCTGCTTTATCTGGGCTTCAGTTATCCCATCTGTCACTTTTCATGCCCATACCCGCACCTACCCCTTTACCTGGCTTTTGATCTCTGGGTCGCAGAACTCAAAGGGAGCAGCCTTAGATGTCGTCTACTCTTAGTCCCACAGTTGTGTCTGAATAGGGACCCAGAAAGGTTAAATAATTTGCCTAAACTCATCCCCTCTTGAGAGTGAAAGGGAGTGTCATTAATATTTACTCATGGAAAATAGTCCTAAACCAGGACTGTTCCAGGAAAACAGACACATGGTCACGCCATCCCTAGACCATAACGCTGTCTTGTCCTTCTTAACATTCTCCATTCTTTCTGGCCCTGGACTGTGCCTTGCACTTCTCCACACAGTGAGATAGATGATGATGTCAGAGGGGGATGGAGAGAGAACCAGGCGGGAGCCTAACCCACCAGCCCTTGCAGAGTCAAGCCATCAGCATCTGTTTATTTTAGGGCCAGGGTGAGAAGTGAAGCCGTTGTTCCCTCCCCTCCCTTAGATGACACCATGGATTGAGAAAGTTAACCAAACCACGGTGTTCTGGGACCTTTAAGGGAATAGGCTCTGTAACGGCGGGCTGGGAGAGTGAGGCAGGGGCGTTTAGCTATTCCCGTCCTCATCTAGCTCCCCACTCTGGCTTCTCCCGCCAGCGGATGTGACCCTGGACCCTGAGACTGCTCATCCTAACCTCGTCCTCTCAGAAGATCGTAAGAGCGTCAAGTTTGTGGAGACAAGACTCCGGGATCTCCCTGACACACCTCGGCGTTTCACCTTCTACCCTTGCGTCCTGGCTACTGAGGGTTTCACCTCAGGTCGACACTACTGGGAAGTGGAGGTGGGCGACAAGACCCACTGGGCAGTGGGTGTGTGCCGGGACTCTGTGAGCCGCAAGGGCGAGCTGACTCCACTCCCTGAGACTGGCTACTGGCGGGTGCGGCTATGGAATGGGGACAAATATGCAGCCACCACCACGCCTTTTACCCCTTTGCACATCAAGGTGAAACCCAAGCGGGTGGGCATATTCCTAGACTATGAGGCCGGCACACTGTCTTTCTACAACGTCACAGACCGCTCTCATATCTACACCTTCACTGATACTTTTACTGAGAAACTCTGGCCCCTCTTCTACCCAGGCATCCGGGCTGGTCGGAAGAATGCTGCACCACTTACCATCAGGCCCCCAACAGATTGGGAGTGACAGGTAGGGACATGGGAATAACTGGGGTGAGGCAGGGTCAAGAGCTATGGGCCTTCCTTCCTGTGACCTGGTGGAATGTCTTCGTGTCTGCCTGGTTCCAGTCCTGAAGAGAAACACCTTGGTTTCTGGAATGGTTTATATGGAGGAGTAGGTGGGACTGGGCTGGAATGAGAGCACAGCTGTGTCTCCCTCCTAACTGTCAGGGTGGGGAGCTGGTTCCCAGGGGATTGTCTCCTCTGAAGTCCATCAGGTTTCCTATTGCACAAAGACGGGTTGGGAAGGAAGGAGAGACTTTTCCAGAAACAAAAATTCTGTGAGAGGTCTGACTTGCTCAAACCGAAGGAGGAAACAGAAACTCCTGTACATCCTTTTAGGGGGTTCTTTGACCCAGAATAGTCTTATTTCTTGTGGAAGATCACAGGGGTCTGTGTACCTCTAGACTGAAATAAAGATGAATAACAGTTGCTCTTATGGGTCTAGAAGTTAAGGAGTTTTTTTGAGGGCAGAGATTGAGCATCAAGAAGGTTAGAAAAAAGGTCAGGGAAGGGGGCTAAAGGAACAGATTCCTAGAGACTAATGAAAGGGAGAGGGGTTTCTTTGGTCTTCTATTCCCAGAGTAGGGTTGCCATTATGAGTAGGATTGCCAGAGGTAGGAATGTGGGGAGGAGAGGATGAGAAGAAAGAAGAGGAGAACCCAGGTCCCTGCCTCAGCCTTCAGCAGAGCTGGCTTATTGCCTGCCTCCTTATAGTTGATTTTCTCCAAGAAGTCAGTCACCTTGTTCCTCCTCAGAAGCAAGGTGCCACAGATTCTGCAAGACACGTCTACCCTTTCACCGCTTTCCCAAGGGAACTTGGAAAGTAGAGAGTCAGGTATTAGAGGAAAGAGAGAAGTATTTCTGTCCAAAGCCCTGGCCTTAAAGAATGTTACTAAGTAGCTACTCCCCAAATGTCAGCCTTGCTACCTGGCTGAGGGGTCCAAGCCAGAAAGGGAGAAAGGAAATGGAGTCTTCCTCACCCTGAGGACAGGGTAGAAGAGCGTGATCTGTAGGGAAGGGCCAGATAGGCGTCTTCCTTTTGCCTGTGTGCATCTGGCCTGGAACTAGTGTTCACAAGAGCCAGTCTTTTGCTTGTTTGTTGCCATCCTTCACCGTTTACCATTTCCCCTATCGGAGAATGTAAATCATTTTAATGTTAGGCCAAAATAAACAACCTGTAGGGTACATATGTTGTCCAAAAAGGTAAAGCGATGCATGCCAAACCAACCTAAAATGACTGGGATTATCTGCTACTTGGATAATCGGGTTCACAG
Source organism: Equus przewalskii (assembly GCF_037783145.1). Classification (NCBI taxonomy): domain Eukaryota; kingdom Metazoa; phylum Chordata; class Mammalia; order Perissodactyla; family Equidae; genus Equus; species Equus przewalskii. Next base: position 30,330,279 of record NC_091849.1, read on the forward strand.
AAGATTGGGACAAGAAACTGCAGTTTATTGAGGGCATTTCAGTTCCTCCTACCACCTCAACAGGACTTTGTCCAGACTCTCCTCTTACCTTTGTGCCTTGACTGTGGTTCTTTGTGGCAAGATTTTGGTTGGTAAACATAATATGGAACAAAGGATCCACTGAAGTGATCTCTGTGTTGTGTGGTCATTGACGATAGTCTTGTGTTACTACGTCAGAATCATTGGGGGTTAAATGCATGTTCCTGCGGCTCACCCTCAGTGATTGGTCAGGGTCTGGGGTGGGCCTGGGCATCTACATTTTAAACATACTCTCCTCTCATTTGAGTCTGGGGACCCTTGTGAAACTCATTCCAGAGGAGGTTTCAGCCATTTCCTCCAAGCTGGAGGTCTGGTTCCTCACCCAGGATTTTTTTCCAGGGGTTTTGAGGTGGGGGAGAGGCCTCATCCTCTCCTGACTTAGGTTGCCCTCTCCCTGTCAAGAGTTCATTCCTGTTCTGCCCCTCCAGCTTGCATCCCTCTACTTCTGACCTCAGGAACTGGTGGTCATTAACTATGAGGCAGAGATAAATACAAGATGCCAAACAGAACAAGTGGGAGACAGAAACAGGTCATAGGGAGGGGTGTGAAGTACATGTCTGTGTTGGGGTTGGGGTGTAGTTTCAGGGGCAGGTGATGCCTTCGGCAGGTCTCTGTGTGTCAGTACCTGAGACTAGGAGTTAGTGAGGATCACCTACTGTGTGTCCAGCATCTCATAACAGGGAGTGTGTTTCTTTGGTGAGTGGAAAAGAGTGGAAGTAAGCTGTGCTTTCTGAGGGCCAGGAGCCCTCTTCCCTTGCTCCACCGTCCTCATGATCCCTTGTAATTTCACTCCCACTGGCACCAGTGCTTTTTTTAATGTATAACCTCTGTTCCTTTGGTGTGTAGATCTTCCAGGCATCCGCCCTTGGCTTCAGGAGAGTAGGGCAGAAGGTCTAGCTGGACATAAATTGCACGTGACCAACTCCCCAACCTATCTGCGTAAAGAGACCAGTCTTCTGTCCAGAAAATGCTTAGCAGTTTAATATCCTCTCCTGTTCCACTAGCCTCTCCACTCTCTACCTAGTGTAATTGATCATACACCTGAAGAAGACTAGAAGAAAGCCAAAACATAAAGGGACCCCGGGTTTGGATTGCGAGGGGATGCGTTTACAAATAGGTCTGTGAGGCCGCAGGGTGGCGCCAGAGTAAGAACCTCAAGGGACGTGTGCGAGGGAGCGCTTCGCGGGACCAGGAACTACGCTTCCCGGGAGCCCTTGCGCGGACACCGGGCGGGGTTCTCCGAGAGGCGGGACCTGCGGACAGTAGCGTGTGGGGCGCTCAAGCGACGCGGATGGCGGGGCCCGTGAAGGACCGGGAGGCCTTCCAGAGGCTCAGCTTCCTGTACCAGGTGAGTCCGCGTCGGGGGCGCACCGGGAGGTGGCCGGGTGTGGCCGGGCCCCGAGTGACCGCTCCCCTCCCCCAGGCCGCCCACTGCGTCCTTGCGCAGGACCCCGAGAACCAGGCGCTGGCGACGTTTTACTGCCACACGGAGAGGACCATCGCGAAGCGGCTCGTCTTGCGGCGGTGAGACGGAGCGGAGCCTGGCGGCGGGCGGGACGGGGAAGAATGGGAGAGGCAGCGCAGGAGCCCAATCCCCATGCCCCTCCGCACACAGGGACCCCTCGGTGAAGAGGACCCTCTGTCGTGGCTGCTCTTCCCTCCTCATCCCGGGTCTGACCTGCACGCAGCGCCAGAGACGTGAGTGTTCCTGGGGCAAGCGACCCCTTCCTCCATTTGGAAGGGTGTAGAGCGTGGGATTTGCAGGAGCAGGCTTTTTCCAGCTCGGGGTTAAGTTGCTAATTGCACGTGGACAAACTAAGGTTTGAGCTTGGCTTTTATACTCTATCTGGGCAACAGAGAAATGATGTGGCCGTAAGAGGCAATCCCACCCGTGCATAATAATAGATATTATTTGGCGTCGTGGAGGACATGGTTCCTATCATCATTCATTCATTCAACAAATATATAATTTTCTAAAATGTGCCAAGTATTGTGCTAGATTTATTATTCTCATTGCATTTCTAGTCTTATGGGACAGACTAAGATAGAAACAGTTAAAATAGTATAGAAAAGTGCTTTAACTGGGAGAGTGGGGTGCTAAATTACTTATGCCAGGGGTGATGAGGTTAAGCAAAGGGAGTGGAAAATGGGAATTCTAGGCATTTGTGAGGACTCTGAGACAAGAGAGCTTGTGGTGCTGCCCAGGAAATGAGAGTTCAGGAGGCTGGAGTTTGAGGTAGGCCAGAGAAGAGGTTGGAGAAGGAAACAGGGCACGTCTTGAAGAGTCTTGTTAAGGAGTTTAGGCTTTATCATAAAGAATACCAAGAAGTTGGTAGAGTTTATGCAGGGGCCTGACACCATCAAATTTGCATTCCAAGTGGGGAGGGGGTGGAATTCCTACTGGAAAACAGTGGAGGCAAAACCAGGTACAGGAGACCTTTTCCTGTCCTAAACGTGGGCACTCTCTTCCTTTTTCCCACTTTCACCCCAGGCTGCAGGGGACAGCGCTGGACAGTTCAGACCTGCCTAACATGCCGGCGCAGCCAACGGTTCCTCAACAATCCTGGGCATCTGCTCTGGGGAGACCGGCCTGAGGCCCAGCTGGGGAGCCAGGCAGGTGAGCAGCGGTAGAGAAAATGGGGGATAGGGACAATGGGGAGTGTCCCAGTGTGGCCCAAAGAAGACACATAGGTGAGCTCTGGGTTGGTGAGAGGTGCTAAAGTCTTAGAACGCTCTTCTGCTCGTCTACACAGATCCCAAACCACCACAGCCCATGCCGAACACAGCCCACCCCATTCCAGCCCACCTTCCTGAGGAGAAAGTGCAGCCTCCGAACTCCAGTCACCAGTGACAGATTCACCCTATCTTCCAAATAAATAAAGTTTAATTTTGTTTCACTTTGTGTGATTATGTTTTGTGAGTATTTCAGCTCTTAATTCATTTTCCTCTGTTTCTCTATTTCTCTGTCACTGGCTAACCTCTCCTTTGTCCTTACCATCCTCGTAGTCCTGCCATTTAGGGAGATCCTGATTTCCATAGACCACTTGGTCCCACTCAGCTGCTCCCATTTCCAGGATCCTGACCCCAGTGCACCTTCGTCTCTTCTTCCTCAGTGCAATGCCTCATTTGGAACTCAGGCTCCCAGGTTGTCTGCAAGGGCCTGAGCCATCTTAAGGCATTCCATATTTAGGGAGCTCTGACTGTTGACTAAAGGGCTGGACAGACTGCTGATGCCACTGATGCTATTTTTTAAAAAGTTTGGGTGGAAGGAGCTTCAGATCCTCCAAGCCCACTCAGAGTTGGTCTTTTCCAAACCTCTAGATTTTTCTTCTGTAAAATTCTAATAAGGGAAATTGTACAAACCTGAACTAACCAAGTCAAAGGTGCTAATAAAAGGACACTGGCAGATATCACACAAGTATGCTCTGTAGGGAAACCTTCAAGGTTTTCTTGAGAATCAGTGAACAACAAAAATTGTTTTGTTTGACATCCCTAGAGAACTACTCAAGGACAGAATTTCAGACTGACCTCTTTCCTAGGTGCCAGCCAGTCCTTCTACCCTAAAAGCATCCAAACTAAATTCACTATTCCGAGGACGTAGTTTTCTTTCCTCCCCTTCTCTTATGAATCCTGTGTTGCACTTACTTATTGCTGCATAAAAATCGTTCCATAACGTTGTGGCTTAAAACAACAATGATTTCTTATTTCCCCTGATTTTGTAGGCTGGGCTGTCGGAGTGCTTGGCTGGGTGGTTCTGTTCCATATGCATCAGCTGGAGTCCTTCAGCTGCATTCAGCTGGTGGCTGGTCCCTGGTCTGGAAGACCCAAGAAGCTTCATTTGCATGTCTGGTACCTCATTGCTTCTCCATGTGGCCTTGCTATGTAGCTGGCTTTGACGTCATCACAGAATGGCTGTCTCGGGGTGGTTGGACTTCTTACATGGCTCCTGGCTTCCACAGAGAGCATTCCAAGGGAACAAGCTCCAAGGTGCAAGTGCTTATCTAGCCTCTGTTCTTGTCACACTTGCTAATGTCCCCGTGACCAAAGCAAGTCATATGACCAAGCCCAGATTCAATGTGGAAAGGGCTACACCAGGGTGTGAATACTGGGAGGGTCGTTGGTTGCCTGGGGACCACCAATGTAGCAATCTACAGCATCCTTGTTTTGCCTTCACCCCTGACTCAGTCTTTCCACTGATTACTTCGCACGTCAGTATTCTCACGGAAAATACTAAACAATGTGCACATAACTAAATGTTTCTGAGTTCTTTGTCAGTTTATTTCTGTAGATAGTGCCTACCTGGGTCAACTGTAGCAGCCAACAGAAATATGTACTCTTGGGGCCGGCCCAGGGGCTCAGCGGTTAAGTGTGCACATTGGACTTCGGTGGCCCGAGGTTCACTGGTTCGGATCCCAGGTGCGGACATGGCACTACTTGGCAAGCCATGCTGTGCAGGTGTCCCACATATAAAGTGGAGGAAGATGGGAATAGATGTTAGCTCAGGGCCAGTCTTCCTCAGCAAAAAGAAGAGGATTGGCAGCAGATGTTAGCTCAGGGCTAATCTTCCTCAAAAAAAAAGAAAAGAAAAGAAAAAAAGAATACATACCATGAAAGTGGACCCTTTGTGTCCTCACTCTCCTTCCTTGGTTCCCCCCATGAGTCTCATTTCTGAGCTCCTTGGTTCTTACACACTAAATCTGATTTTTGGCCAAGTTTGTTTGGAGTGTGATTATGATTGCACATGACTGTCCACATCCACAGTGGGATTCCTTTAACTGGAGATCAGAGCCCTCTTCCTCCTTCCAAAACCGTCCTTTTTCATATTTACTTACTGTGACATGGTAATTGTCAACATATTCAAAAATGGATTTCCTATATCAGAGGAAATCAAATCCTAGTATGTAATAGTCAGCTTTCTTTAATGTTTATAAATGATTTGCTAATTCAAAATTTGTGCCTTTTTAGGACCCTTGAAATAAAATTAATAGAGGAGAGAGACCAAACAGGTCATTCCTACTGAATAAAGAAAATGAGGTCTTCCAAAAGCAATAGAAATCAAGACTTAATCATTTCTGAATCTTATCATTCCTAGACGTTAGGTTTAGCATTTTTTAAACTGGTAAAAATGAGTATCATTGTCACGAGGAGAAAGAAGGATTGAGAGACTGTCCTCAATTCAGAAGGAAATTTGAAAATTACTTAGATTCTCAACAAAGAGAATAATAAAAAATAATTCTAGCTTTATCTATGTCACATAGTTACTGTAACTATCAAATGAGATAATACATATGGGGGTACCTTGAAAATTGGGTATTATAGGGCATTTTAATAGAGTGTAAGTAGTAATCAAAATTATGCTTTGGGAATAATAATAAGTATCAAAACATATTAGAAAAGACATTTCGTGGACATCAAGGAACCTGAGTTATTGTCACCACAATATGTATTAGTAAAATGAGACAGTTTGACTATGTTCTTTTCCTAAAGTTTCTTCCAACTGGAAACTAACAAATGAAGTTATCCAATTTTTCCAGTAGATGTCAAAAAGCCGGGTTTCTTTCAGACTTTTTCATGCATTCATTCAATAGGTATTTTCTGAGGGCCTCCTCTGTGTCAGGACATTCCTCAGGACTTAGGATATACATCAGTGAACAAGAGTTAGGGGTAAGACAAGCAAAAAGTAATGTTTGACAATAAATTATATATCATAAAAGGATGTGTGCAATACAAGAAGTCAGGAGGGTAAGGAAGCTGTGGGGTACAGGGTCCAGTTTTAATTAGAGCAGCCTAGGGAAGCAGCCCTGAGAAGGTGACCACAGCAGACTCTGCAGATGCTTCTTCCGTTCTCAGACAACCCCAGAGAAGGTCACTTCCTGCACATACTTCCCATACATGACAAGAACTTCTGTCTCTCTACCCAAGGGTATTATGTGGAAGCAGGAGCCATGCAGGGTAAGCCAAAACTGCCAGGGAGTGATGCCCCCGGGAGCAACCCCAAACAGTGAGGGATGAGAGTTGGTGGATAAATAGTCTACATAGCGTCTCAGGGTCTCCAGCAGGTGGCTTGAGCCCTGGTGGCATCAGTGCTTAGATGTGCCCTTCATACACTTTCCTCCCTCCCCCGTTTCACTCCCTACTTCCTCGCCTTAATCCCTGGGATGATCTTCCAGGTAAACTACTTGCACCAAAGTCTGTGTCTCTGGGTTTGCTTTGGAAGAATCAAACTAAGTGTGACATTTGAAAAAAAAGACTTGAAGGAGCTAAGGGACCTATCCATGCAGGTGACTGGGGCAAAGCTTCCGGGTAGAGGGAACAGCTAGGGCACAGGTCCTGAAGTGGGAGTCTGCCAGGACGTTCAAGGATCAGAAAGGAGGCCAATGTGAGCGGAACGGAGTGAGCAAGGTGGAGAGTAGTAAATGTCCCCAGAGAGAGAATGGGAGGCCAAGGATCTTTAGGCCATCATCAGGAAATTGACTTGTTCATTGAGAGGCTGCTGGAAATTTTTAGCCAGGAATGACATGACCTGGCCTAAAATTTTATAAGGATCACTCTGTTCTTTTAACAGTAGACTAGGAAAGCAAGACTGGCAGAAGGGCAAACAGGAGGCTGTTGCAGTGGCCCGCTTGAGAGATGATAGTGGCTTGGACCGTGGTGTTAGCAGTGAAGATGGAGGGAAGTGTTCAGATTTTCAATACAGTTCGAAGGTAGAGCCCACTGATTTCCTCGTGAATTAACAGTGGGCTGTGAGAAAAAAGGATAAACAATTCCACAGAACTGAAGTTGAAAGGGTCTCCTGATACGTACTACAATATAACATTCATAACAAGGTGTTGGTCTGTACTTTGAGAATATCTTTTGAGAAAGATATTTGACGAATTCCTGTTTGGTCAGAATGTGAGAGAGTCTGGTCTATCTCCGGCCCCAGTGTGGGGAAGGGAGGTGTGGATTTGTTGCCTAGAGCTGCCATAACAAAGTACCACAAAATAGCTGGCTTAAAACAACAAAATTGATTCTCGTACAGGTCTAGAGGCTAGAAATCAAGCCACGAGCAGGGCCATGCTTTCTCTGAAGGCTCTGGGGGAGGATCCTTCCTTTGCCGCTTCTTAGCCTCTGGTGGTTGCTCGCAATCCTTGTCTTGTAGACGCATCATTTCGATCTCTGCCCCCATCGTCCGATGATGTTCTTCCTGGGTGTATCTGTCTCTGTTCAAATTTCCCTCTTATGAGGACACCAGTCATTGGAGTAAGGCCCACCCTAATCGAGTACGACCTCATCTTAACTTGATCACATCTGCAGAGACCCTATTTCCAAAGAAGGTCACATTTGCTGGTTCTGGGTAGACAGGAATTTTGGGGGGACACTATTCAGTTCAGTCCACACTGTGAACCACATGTGTAATTTGAAATTTTCTATTTGCCACATTTTAAAAAGTAAAAAGTAGTAGGTAAAATTAATTTTAATAGTATTTTTATTTAACCAATACATGCAAAAATTATAATTTTAGCATGTAATCAATATAAAAGACTATTGATGAGATATTTTATATTCTTTTTATTGTGCTTAACCTTTTTGAAATTATTGTTTTGAGCCTCCAAGGGTTAGAAATTCTCTAATATTATGTCCTACCACGGGAAGTCTTTCCTCCAGATCTGGAGATTCCAGAATTTGCTGAACACATCAGAATTGCTTATACCTCAAACTCCAGATGAAGGGCAGAGTGAGCACAGAGACAGAGTTGGGGGTAGGACCCCAACTCAGCTTCCTCTCCCAGCTTTCTTCCACACAGTAGGCCCTTCACCCTCCCCAATCTCCAGGACTTCACAAGCCACAGGCACAAGTCAAGAGCAGTCAGGAGATAGCAAACCCAGAAGGGAAGTCCTTCCTGCAGTCTAGCCAGCCCCATTCCTGCTGTAGCCTCAGTGCTTCCGCAGTCGAGCCCCAGGTCTATGCAGAGGGTGATCCTAGGACACTCTTCCTCCCTATAAGGCAGGGCTCACTCTTTCACCCCCTTCAGGACTTAGCTAGAAAGTCACCTCTCAGGAATGCCTCCCCCGAGGATAATATTTAAAATTGCAACCTGCTTCCTTCATCTTCTCTATTTTGTTCTTTTTCTCTAAATCACTCTTTCCTTACTGACACCCCAATAATTGACTTCAGTTACTTTATTTACCTGCCCTATCTTCCACCTGAACGTAAGCTCCATGAGGGCAGGGATTTTTCCTGTTTTAGTTTGATGCATCCCAAGTACCTAGAATAGTGGCTGATGTGTAGTAGGTGCTAAATAAATAATGAAAATAAATCAAGAAATCAGAACTCCTTAAAGTTGAGTCTGGGGCAAGAGGGGTAGGCATGTTCCTCAGTACGTGATTTTGAAGTCCTTTTGGGGTAGGGAGAAGCAAGGTTGCTCAGCTTTCCCCTCCGGAGCCTCGCAGAGAGCCCGGCAGCTTCCTCACCACTCCGGACGCAGCCACATGCGCATGGCCCCCAGATGAAGTCCCACCACCAGCTGTCTCGCCAGCCTCTTGGGGGGTTCTAAGATCCGGGGGTTCTCAGATAAAGGAGTAATAGCCACAGCGCCAGAAGGCCCTGTGGCTCGGGGGCAGCCTGTGGGGCCCTGGGGAGTCCTCCCCTGGCCCGCGACCCCCGAACTCCTGGGTCTTCGGCAGGGACAGAAAATACATTTGGGTCCAGGACTGCAGGACCTCTAACTTCAGAAATTGGAGGTGGCAGGGAGACAAGCCTGAGGGGGTCAAGACAGCAGATCTGCGTCTGCTTAGGTCCACGAAGAGAAAGAAAAGAGGCGGATACCGGACTCTCCTGGCTAGGGAGGGGATGCCTTTCAGGCTCCAAGAGATTAGGTGGTCTGACGCCAGTGGGGGCAGGGTTCATCCTTGGTGTCCGGGGAAATGATGGTTGGATGCCTGGGTCCTGGAGGTCTGGGGAGCCGCGGAGGGACCTCCCTCAGGGTCCGCGGGCCTGGAGGATGTTAGAAGAACGCTTCACTCAGTGTCATGGTGGATCTCGTTGTAATAGAATACGGTCTCCAGGCCCTACGCCACGTTCTGCCCTTGGTCCTGCCGTACTAGGGTTGGCCAAACACCCGGTTGATTCCTGGAGGCATCTTCATCCCTGGAAGCATCAGCCAAACAAGTGTCAGGGACTCGGGAGTCCAGGTCTCATTCCAGGAGCCTGAGGGGTTGTGGGGGGCCACCACCGACCTGGGAACCAGCTACTATGGCCTGTAGACCACGCTCTGCCCTGAGGGCAGAATCCACGGTCATTCAACTGGGAGGAAGCATCTGTGGCAGTGTGGAATTTGGGAAACACTTCGCACTTCGAACCTAACACGGGATAGGGGCTTTTCCATGCGTACAGAACTCGGTGCACCTGCTGGGGGCCCAGGAAGACCTTGGAGGGGTCCTGACTACGCCGGCGAAAGGGGAGCCCGAGTCTTCCGTCCTCAGCCGTGTGACCACACGGGGGCGCCGCCGCGCTGCTCTCGGATTCTAACTGATGCCCTGGAGACACCTGAGTCTACCAGGGAGAGGTGGCTGACCTGGAGGCTGGGCATCAATGTGAGGAAGAAGAAGCAGCCTTCTGAGCAGCCCAGGACTCTGCAAGGCTCTGGCTCGTCGGTGGGGCAGGGACTGGAGGAGAGGAGACCTCTGGATGCCTGCTCTGTCTCTGAGGTTTCCATCTCTTCTGTCCACAACTCTTTTCTGTAGCCCTGAGATGGCAACACCCACGTAAATGGAAAAGTAGGTAATATTTTCTCCTACTCCCCATTCTTTTCCTGAGGGCTATTTTTTTAACTTTTTATTTTAGAATAGTTTTAGATTTACAGAAAAGGGGCAAAGATAGTACAGAGTTACCATATATCCCACAGTTTCCTCTACTGTCAACATCTGACATTACTATAGTACATTTATCATACCTAATGAAGCAATACTGACATTATTATTAACTGAACTGCATACTTCATTTGGATTTCATTGGTTTTTCCCTGATGTCCTTTTTCTGTCCCAGGACTCTATCCAGGAGACCACATTACATTTGGTCCCCTTCATGTCCCCTTAGGCTCCACTGACTGTGACAGTTTCTTGACTTTCCTTGTTTTTGATGACCTTGACATTTTTTAGGAGTACTGGTCAGATATACTATAGAATGTCCTTTGAATTGGCTTTATACATTTTGATCATGATTAGACAGGGATTATGAGTTTGGGGACAAGACAGAAGTGCCATTCTCAACACAACGTATCAAAGGTATATAATGTCAACTTGATTTGTCATTGTTGATGTTGACCTTGAGCACCTGGTGTCCTAGTTTTCTGTCACTGCTGAAACAAATTACCACAAGTTTCATGACTTAAACAACAGAAAATCATTCTCTCACAGTGCTGGGGGCTTGAATTCTGAAACCAAGGTGTTGGCAGCGCCTGTCCTCTCTCTGGATGCTCTTGGGAGAATCCATCCCTTGCCTCTTCTAGCTTCTGGCAGCTGCACAGCATTCCATGGCTTGAGGCCACATTACTCCAGTCTCAGCCTCCTTCTTCGTATCACTGTCGCTTTTGTCTGTCTCTATTATAAGGATATTCATCATTGGATAAAGGGCCCACCTGAATAGTCTGGGATGATCTCCTCATCTCAAGATCTTTAACTTAATAAAATCTGCAAAAACTCTGTTTCCAAATAATTTAACATTCACAGGTTCTGGGGATTGGGACATGGACATTTCTTTGAGGGGTCACCGTTCATCTCACTATAGCAGGCTAGTGTTTCCTGCGTTTCCCCCACTATAAAGCTACTTTTCACTGCCCCCTCCATATTCTGCTGAAGGAAGACACTGTGGGCAGGAAGTTTTTGCTCCACCTTCTTGAGGGCAGAGTGTCTACATAAATTATTTGGATTCTTCTATATGGAAGACATCTATTCTTCTCATTCAGTCATTTATTTGTATCAATATGCACTCATGAGTATTTATTTTATACTTTGACCTATAATCTAGTATTACCTCATTTTGTGTAAAATTGTTCATTTTGTCCACTGGGACTTCTTTCAGTTGTCTCCTGAGTCCCTTTGACATATCCCCGTGCTTTTATTTTTTGAGGACTTTCTTTCTTTCTGGCACTTACTAAATGCTCTAGACTTATCATGTATATTCCCTGATCCAGCCCCAGAACCAGACGTTTCTCCAAGGAACCTAGATTCCTTTCATTAGAGAATAATATTAGAAACCAAGTTCTGGGCACTGTGTTGCTTGTTGCTATTCAAGTATCATTGCTTCAGCCTTTCTCAGTGGGTAAAACTGGTAAATATGTGTGGATATAATAATCCATGTATACACACATCTAAAATTTTTACTATATGTGTATATGAGGCATGCATATACAGGGATATATTAAATTAAACATAATTCCAACTGAGGCCTCCAGCTCTAAGTCAGCACTGTGGGGTTCACTCTAGCTTTTCCACCCTTGCTTGTCTGTAACCTCCCATATCAACAGTAAGAAACTTGGCTCCCACAGTCCACCATCCTTTTTCTTATTGTCAATCCCAATATACATGTACAACTCTTTCAGAATTTTTAACCTGTCCCCTGGAGGAAAACAACTTTACCAACTAGAAAACAGTGCTTGTGTACAGTTCCTTTTGTCTTTAGTCTTATTGTTTCCACTTATTCCCAAAGTTACTTAGGCATTGTCTCTTTCCCCACCACCTTCAGTGAGGTGAGGTCAGACATTTGTAATACAGTTGGATGCTTTTATCACAGTCTGTATTCCACCCTGGGATCCCCCACCCTCCTGGTTGACCTTTTTAAATTTGCATACATTAAGATCCACTCTTCATGCTATAACGTCCTATGGTTTTGATACATGGATAGTTTTCCATCTGTCCCTACAGTACCATGCAGGATAGCTCACAGCCCTAAAATTCCCCATGCTATCACCTAGTCAACCCTCTCCCCTTCCATAACCCCTGGCCATCACTGATCATTTTTTCCATCTCCATAGTTTTGCTTCTTCGAGAACATCACATAAATGGAATCATACAACATGTAGCCTTCTCAGACTGGCTTCTTTCGCCTAGCAATATGCACTTAACATTCATCCATGTTGTCACATGGATTAATAGTTCACCCCTTTTGTGCTCTTAATAGTTTTCTGCTTAATGGTGTGGATATAGGCCACCATTTGTCTGCTCATCTATTGAAGGACATCTTGGTTGCTTCTAGTTTTGGGTGATGATAAATAAGGAAGTCATGAAAAGACAAATATTCTATGATTCCACTTATATAGGTACTTAGACTAGTCAAAGGACATAGAACATAGAATGGTATGGGCCTGGCCCAGTGGCGCAGCGGTTAAGTTCACAAATTCCACTTCAGCGGCCCAGGGTTCGCCGGTTCGGATCCTGGGTGCAGACATGGCACTGCTTGACAAGCCATACTGTGGTAGGCGTCCCACATATAAAGTAGAAGAAGATGGGCATGGGTGTTAGCTCAGGGCCAGTCTTCCTCAGCCAAAAAAGAGGAGGATTGGCAGCAGATGTTAGCTCAGGGCTAATAGTCCTAAAAGAAAAAACACAAAAAAAAGAACATAGAATAGTAGTTGCCAGGGACTGGGGATGGGGGTGAATGAGGAGCTATTGCCTAATGGGTAAAGAGTTTCAGTTTTACAGGATGAAAAGAGAAATGAAAATGGATGGCAGTGATAGTTGCATAACATTATGAATGTATTTAATACTAGTAAACTGTTCATTTATAATGATTAAGATGGTAAATTTTATGTTGCATATTTTACCACAATAAAAAAATTTGGAAGAAAAAATTTAACTTAGAGTAAGATGACCAAGCAATTCCACTCCTAGGTGTACACCTGAGAGATTGAGCACGTGTGTTCAAACGAGAACTTGTGCACAAATGTTCATAGCATCATTATTCCTAATGCCGAAAGGTGAAAATAACCCAGCTGTCCATCAACTGATTTGTTCATAAATAAAATAGGGTAAGTCAATGTAATGGAATATTATTTGGCAAAATAAAGAAATGAAGTCCTGACATATGCTGCAACATGGATGAACCTTGAAGACACTATGCTAAGTGAGAGAAGCCAGCTGGAAAAGACCATACATTGCGTGATTCCATTTATATGAACTATCAAAAACAGGCAAATCCATAGAGACAGAAAGTAGACTAATAGTTACCTAGGGCTAGGAGATTTGGAGATAAATAGGAGGGAGGAGCAACTGTTAATAGGCACAGAGTTTCTTTTGGGATGATGAAATGTTCTAAATTTGATAGCGATGATGGTTGCAAAACTCTGTAAAGATACTAAAAATCATTGCATTGTACACTTTAGATAGATGAATTGCATGGTATATGAATTACATCTCAATAAACCTATTATAAAAACACATATCTGTAAAGACAATGCATTGGAACTAGTTAGGGAATTTTTCATTATTTGTAACATAGATAAAAACACACTTTGGTTAATATTCGTACACACTACTTGTTAAACTTTGTGAATAAGTTATTTCCTAAAGGACTGTCCATAGTGATTGGTCTCTGATCCATGGATCTAAGAACAATCATGATTTACTTCAATCCCAAAGTCAGGCAAATGTTATTCTTTGACGAAGTGAACTCAGTTACATTATGTTGTGCTTTGTGAAGCCAACTAAAAGGTACTTTGACATATGAGAAGTGGCCACAATCCTTCTCACGGAAATTACCTGGGGCTCCTGGTTCTTCAGGGGATATGATTATCAAAACAGAAATTAACAAACAACAATAAAAACAGTCTTACGTGAACCGCTATCCAATGCCTTCAGCCATTAGTGGTACCCAGGATTAAAGAAGAAGCCTTCATCCCACCACCTTCCGTTTTCCAACGGTGCTTCCTGTCTGTCCTCAGGCTCTGTGGGGGAAAGAGTCTTTCTAGAAGCACAATGCACAGGGGAATACCAAAGACTTTGACGAGAAGGCTCAGTTAAAAGCTTCTCTGAGTCCTTTGTCGGTCCAGCATAGGGTAAGGGATTCTAGAAAAGAAAGAAGAAAAGTGGGCTGAGAGACAAGCTGGTGTCACTCTCTCTTCTAGGAACTATGGAGACAGCCGGCAGGAGTGCCCCGTGTGGCAGAGGAGAGGGCTCATGGAAAGGTCAAAACGTCTCCAGTTTGAGATCTCAGCATCTCCAGCATTGAGAGCGATGTCTGGGAGGCAGAAGATGACTAAGATGGTGGAGTGGGGTGAAACAGTGGGAGGGAGCACCAGAGAATGCCCCTCTACACAGGGCCTTTTCAGAAGTTTCTCTTTTTGTTTTCCAACAACCCCTTTTCAGGTTATTCTGCCTGGACACCTATGATGCTTGTCAATTTCTGTTTCCGTTGGGTATGCTTTCTAGAGAAGCTAATTAGAGGAAGTTTACTTTCACAGAGGAGCCAGAGGGTACCCAGAGTTCTCCCTCAACTCCAAGAGGTCCAGAGGCACCAGATCACCTGGGCCCAAAACCTCCACCTGCTCCTCTGATGCTGGTCCTGACAGAGACCCAGGTGAGTGAGTGTGGGAAGGGGAGTGAAACTGCCTTTGGAGAGGGAGGAAGACAAGAATGTCCCTGAGCTAACATCTGTGCCAATCTTCCTCTATTTTGTATATAGCATCCAGCCACAGCACGGCTGGATGAGGATGTGTAGGTCCAGCTGGAGGAATGATGTGTAGGTCCAGCTTGAGGAGTGGTGTGTAGGTCCGTGCTGGGATAACTGGACACCCCAGGCCTGGGAAGCAGAGGGCGCAAACTTAACAGTTATGCCACCTGGCTACGTCCTGGTCTCAACTTCCCCCTTGTTCAGTTTCCTTCTTTTCACTTTGACTACCCCACCCTCAGCACAGTCGACATACACACATTGAGGAACCTGCACTGGGACAAAGCCTGCAGGAGGGTCGGGCTGAGTCATTGTCACCCTTTCTACCCCAAAAGCCCCACTTCTTGAGGGGTTTCCATAGCGCCCTTAAGGGCCAGGACTCGCAGACCCGGATACTTCAAAGGCAACTGCCTGGACAACGGGCCATCTGTCTCCATGGCCGGGACCCACTGGGACCCCACTGGCCCCTCAGACCTGAGGGGAGAACACACCAGTGTTTGTACCTCCCTACAGTGCCGAGTACCTGACAGCTGCTCTGGCTCATTACTGTCTTGGAGCCAGGATCCCGCGGTGCGGGGGGCCAGGGTCTCACACCTCCTGCCTGAGTTCAGCGCGGTGGGTGCCCGGGGATCTGGAATCTGGAATCTGGAATCTGGAGCCTGTGCGCGGATGTGAGCTGCCTGCCTACCTCTGAGCAGATTCCAGAACAGGGACCCTCGCTCTGGAGCAGAGGCGGGACCCGAGAGTGGAAGCCAACCTGGTTGGCAGTGAGCTTCCAGACCTACCTGGAGAGCACGTGCCTGGAATCACTCCATAGATCTCTGGAGAACTGGAAGGAGATGCCGCTTCGTGCAGACACCAGGGGCAGCCTCCCTGGACCTCCTCTGAGGCTGGGGATGTGTCCTCAGCACTGTCCCTAAGGACGGGAGAGAGCAAGGCATCGATCAGGAAACCCTCCCCGCAGCTTAAGGGGTTCCGATGGGGAGGTGAAATTTTTCCGGAACTCTAAATGCTTTACCCTGGCCCAGCGCTTTCTGGGACGTTTAGGGACCACGAGGCTTGAGGGAGAGAAGGTAGGAAAAAAGACTGAGACATAATGGAAGGGCAGTTTCCCTTTGAATTTGACCTTGAAGACCAAGCTCTGTCTGGGTTTCTTTCTCTCAGATTTTACCCTAAACCTCTTTCCAAGGCCTGCTGCTCCATGTGCCCCTTGCTTTACCTGTGATGGACCAGAGCTCTCTTCCTGTCACGGATGCTTCTGTGACCTCCTCTTCTGTGTGTCTCACCTGCAGTCTAGAACCTGCTCTAAAAGAGCATTTCCTCCAAGGCTGCTGTGAAGGAAGCCCGTGTTTGACTTTCTACTTTCCCTCCCAATTCTCCTGTCTATTCCCAAAGTGGTTACATATGCCTCTGTTTAGTGAATCGTGGGAAGAAAATCAATAGAAATTTTGCAAGTGCTAACTGTTCAGAAACACCACAAATTATCTCAGCTTTTTTAGCTGAAAATAAATTCTCTAACTTTGTTCATCTTTTTAAAAATTGCTTTCGTTATTGTAGGTTTTTTATGTTTTCATATAAGTTTTTTCAATCCACTCATCAATTTCTACCAAAAGCCTCCTAGAATTTTGTTTGGAATTTTGTTGAATCTACAGACTAATTTGGGGAGAATCGTCATCTTAACAACGTTGAATCTTGCTATCCAAGAAAAGAGGATCCATTTATTTATCCTTCTTTACTTCCTCTCAGCAGTGTTTCTTGGTTTTCAGTGTCTTAGTTTTCTGAGGTCTGAGACATTGTTTGTAAGATTTATTCCTACGAATTTGATGGTTTCTGGCACTAGTGTACTTGCAGCGATATTTAAATTTCATTTCCAGTTATTTGTTGCTTATATATATTTGGTGGGTATTTTTGTATATTAACCTTGTGTCCTACTAGCTTGTTTTGCTGAAAGATTTTTGTGGCTGAGATCCTGAGTGATGTTTGTCCATAAATTTCTTTCTTTCTTTTTTTCAATTTTGTTGTTTTAAATTTTAATTTATTAAGTTTAAATTTAACAAAATAAATTTATTCGTTCCATCTAACTTGACATAGAGTTGTTCACAGCATTCTCTCACTATCCTTTTAATGTCTGTAGGATCTGTGATAGTAATCCCTTGTTCATCCCTAATACTGTGATTTTTGTTCTCTCTCTCTCTTTGTTTTCCTGGGTTTTTTGGGGGGGGGGGGGGGGGGAGATTGGCCCTGAGCTGACATCTGTGCCGGTCTTCCTCTATTTTTTGGAGTGTTGGCATGGCCACAGCATAGCTTGATGAGCGATGTGTACGTCCTCGCCCAGGATTCGAACCTCGAACTTCAAACCCCAGAACTAAACGAGAGCGCGAGAACTTAACCACTATGGTGCCACCGGTATGGTCCCTCTCTTTTTTTCTTGGTTAGTCTGCCTAGAAGTTTGTCAAGTTAACAACAAACAAAGTTTTCCCTTTGTTAATTTTCTCTATTGCTGCCCGTTTTCTATTTAGTTGATTTCTACTCTTTGTTATTTCCTTCCTTTAACTTACCTTTTTCTTGCTCTTCTTTGTCTAGTTTCTTTTTTTTTAAGATTTTTATTTTTCCTTTTTTACCCCAAAGCCCCCCAGTACATAGTTGTGTGTTTTTAGTTGCAGGTCCTTCCAGTTGCTGCCTGTGGGACGCCGCCTCAGCATGGCCTGATGAGCGGTGCCATGTAGTCGCCTAGGATTTGAACACAGGAAGCCCTCAGCCCAAAAGCAGAGCACGGGAACTGAACCACTCGGCCATAGGGCCAGCCCCTCTAGTTTCCTTTTTCTTTCTTTCTTTCTTTTTTTTTTTTTTGAGGAAGACTGACCCTGAGCTAACATCCGTGCCCATCTTCCTATACTTTATATGTGGGACGCCTGCCACAACATGGCTTGACAAGCAGTGCCATGTCTGCACCCCGGATCCTGGCCAGTGAACCCCTAGCCGCGGGAGCGGGAATGTATGAACTTAACCGCTGAGCCACCAGGCCGGCCCCCCCCCTAGTTTCTTAAGTTGCAACTTATGTCACTGATTTCAGATCTTACTTTTCTAATCCAAACAGTTAAATCTTTAAATTTCCCTCAAAGCACTCCTTTAGCTGCATTCCACAAATTTTCATATATTTTTATTGTTATTATTCAGTTCTAAATATTTTTGGGCTTCTCTTGTGATTTTGTCTTTGACCCATAAATTATACAGAAGTGCGTTAATTTCCAGATATTTGGGGCTTCCTATACTATATGCAATGAGTGTAACTTCTAATTTAATTACATTATACTCAGAGAATATACTCTGTATGATTGCTATTCTTTTAAATTTATTAAGATGTGTCTTCTAGGACAGTACATTGCCCATCTACCTCATGCCCTTGAAAAGGTTTATTCTTCAATTGCTGGATGTCATGGTCTACAAAGGACAATTAGATCAAGATGGTTGACAGCTCTTTTCCAGATTCTCTCTTCACTGATAGTTTGTTTTGTTCTATCAATTGCTGAGAGATGGGTTCTAAATCTGTTTTGCTTGTGGAATTGGAGGAGCAGGGTTTTTTTGTTTTGTTTTCGTTTTGATTCCTCTCTCACCGACGCGTGTGCGCAGCTTTGCCAGAGAGGAATCTCGGCCGCTTGTTTCTGGGAGGACCGAGCCCAAGAGGCTGTCAGCTTCCCCAGATGGACGCCGCGCCAGCAAGGCGGCCCCTGGGCCCGGGAAGCTGAGGGCTGACCTTGTCTTTGAACAGAATTGTAAAGAAAAAGACACGTTCCCTGGCCTTGGCCCTACAGAGACGTGTCAACGTGTCCCAGGGAATGAGTCGCCCAAGGACGACAACGGGAGTCCTGGCTTTCGTGTAGCTCCTCCCTCAGGGCCTGGGGTCCCCTCTGCTTTCCAGATAACGACCCCCAGCCGACGATGCCCGCCCCGAGGCTGATCAAGGGACCCCAAGACAACCCTCTGCTGGGGCCAAAGTGCCCGCAGGAGGTGACTCATTTGGGACCGGCGAGGCGAGGCGCGCGCACTGTGCTGCCAGTCCCCCCAAGCCGGCCCGGGGCAGACAGCCTTCCCGGAGCAGCACCGGGACAGCAAAGCCCTATTTGGGAGCTCATTGAGGCCGCGGATTCCGCTACGGAACTACCGCACCAGGCGGGAGGCAGAGACTGGTGACAAGCAGATATGGGAACCTCAGACCCTGGTGTGAAAGGGCGACAAGTGACTTAGTGACTCGAGGCCTTAGGAGCCAAGAACGGAGCTAAGGAAGTGGCTGCCCAGGCCAACTAGGATGAAAAGGAGGGATGGGGGCCGGGTACAGGGCAACTAGAAACTGATAGAAGAGGGTGGGGGCCGCCAGGCTGGAAACGGGGTGCGGGTGCATTTTAGCCGGTTTCTGACAACGTGGCAGAGGAGTCCCGGCAGCGGGCGCGGGACCGGGGCGCCAGGGTGGTACCCGCCACCTTTGGGCTCCGGAAGTGAGTCGCAGGCCCGGCGCTTGCAAGTCGCCGGCCTCCTCCCCGCCATGTTCATCTTTTCCCCTCTTTCTTCCAGTTCTGCCCGCTTTTCCTCCCTCTCTTGCCCCTCGGACTGCAAGCCGAATCAACCGTCCTTCCTCGCTGGCAATTGGGGTAGAGATGGCAATGAGGGCGGCGTCAGCCTTTCCAACTGGGGTTTATGGAGACATCCCCGGTCGTGCTATCAGGGCCTTAACGTTTGCATCGCGCTCCCTGGTTACAGAGCACTTTCCCGAGAGCTTTCCTCGCCGCAGCTACGAGGGAGGGTCTGATCATCGCGCGCCCCGGGAAGGAAAGTGAGGCCTGACCGAGGAGGCCGGCCCCAGGACACCCAATCCTTCCGCAGGACCAGAATCCAGGCTTCTCAGAGATGGAGCGGGTCTTCCAAGGGCCAGAAGACATTATATTGCCAGCCCAGGACATTATGATTCCCAGCCTGCTTATGGGATCGCGCGGCCTGCTTACGACAAATCAGGACAGGAATGGCGTTTACTCTCCCCTGTGCCTGCCCAGGGTGGGGTCTCCTGGGCCTGGCAGCTTGCTCCAATGACTGGGCTTTCCCAGCCAGAGGCGACCTCACCTCCAGAATCTGTCCCTGAAAGTGAGGAAGAAAATCAGTATGCATGACCTCAGAAGTTTACCACCGCAAACCACGGATAGGACAAAGGACTGGTATCTTGACCACCTAAAGAAAACTACCATCCATCAGTTTAAAAAAATCAAACAATACGGTAGGAAAATGGACAAAAGACACGAACAGACATTTCATGAAAGGAGATATGTGGATGGCAAATAAAGACAGGAAAAGATGTTCAGCATCACTGGCCGTTAGGGAGATGCAATTTAAAACCAAAATCAGAATGGATAAAGTAAGAAACAGCAATAACACCAAACACTGGATTCATTCATTGCTGGAGGGAATGTAAACTGGTACACCACTCTGCACAGAGTATGGCTGTTTTTTTTTTAACAAAACTAAACATGCAATTCTATGCCCAGAAAAGTCTGGGGCTGATGATGCCTTTGGAGAGATACAATGACAAAGTCAAGGTGGATTTTTTTTTTTTTTTTTTTTTTTTTTTTACCATCTCCTAATGAGACTAGCTTGTCAGTTAGCTGGTCCCAGGGAGGATGGTGCCTGAACTGAAACTAGCCTCCTGGGTTCTTATCCACCTGCTCTCCTTTAAAACGGGGTCTCTCCTCCTCTTGAAGAATAGAGAACCTCCAGTAGAGGATTCTAGCTCCCTCACCTTGAATTCAGCCACCCACGCCCTGCCACTCTGCTTGCTCAAACACTGCCTAAGAACTCATAACACGTGGAACAGATTGTAGCAGCTGGAACCCAGGAAGAGCACTGTGGGCTGAGGTGGGTGAGTGCAGAGGGATACAGGGAGTTGTTGGGAACCTGGAGCCACCTGGTGCGGAGGCTGTCCTGCAGTCCCCACCAGGCCAGTCCTGGAGCTGAAAGGGTGTGTCAAGAGGGCAAAGGCTCTGCAGGGCTCACCTGGGCTCTGTTGCAGAACAAGGGAGGGAGATGGGAGGTGAGAGGAAACCCTAGATTACAGGGTGAATAGGGAATAAGTGTTCCAGTCATTCAAGGCTTTGTCAGTCATGACAGGAGCCCAAAGAGTGGAAGGAAGAAGAGCAGGATGGGAAGGAGAGGGTCAAGGGTTGGGGATGGGGATGGAGAGACAGGGAACAAGGGAGTGAAGAGCTGGGGAGGATGATGGTGCCACTCTGAGAATCAGATGCCTAGTTCCATCTTAGTAGGTTTGTAACCACGTTAGTGTGGGTGTCCCAGCAGGTGGAGGAGTCTTAGATTGAGACCAGCCAAATCTGGGTTTCCAAAGATATTCCCAGGCCCCTCCACCACCACACCTACTAGGAATCCCCGGGTCCCTTCCCAATGACACTATCTTTCTTCCTCATTTCCCTTCCCCCTTCTTCTCCCTGCCTTTTCTCCTGGCCTTGAGCCCCATTTGCCATGCCTCTCCTCTCTTTCTTACCCTCTGATGGTTCAAGAAAGAACAGAAATGCAGGCAGAAGTCAGATGTTTTCAGAATCTATTTGGTGATCTCTGGGGCTGTGTTTTAGGATGATAACGTTGTCCCAGGCTTCAAAGCATTTCCCCCTACATCTTTTCCTTAGGTATGTGAGAAAGGCCATCAGATCAACCCATTGCCCAAGGAAGGAAATTCAAACCCGGAATCCCGAAGATGCTTGTGCAAGATCACCCATTCCTTCAGATTAACCTCCCCAAACAGAGACTTGCACAGGCTCTAAGAATCAGACTAGACCTCAGGCCTTGGTCTTTGTTAGTCTGCCATTTGCTTAAGAGATCAGGATAGGAAAGATTCAGACTCTTCATGCGTTACAGGGTCATCTGTGATCCTTGGTGGGGATCTTCCTGTGACCCTACTTGTTCCTGCTGGAGGTCACCATGACTCCTGAATCAAACCCTGTAAAATAGGAAGAAAATCAGACATGAAGGCATCTGAAATTTTCCTCTCATGAGCCCTTTTTTGGGAAGTACAGCAATGTGCTCCAGGAAAACAAAGGAGTATACTAAAAAAGAGGAAGACTTGGATCTGGGAAACAAGGGCATCAACCCATGAGAAGGGAAAGGGAGTCACCAGGGAGAAGGGCAGGGAGAGGAGTCTACAGGACAGCTGGCAGTGGGCCCAGACAGGAGCAGGCTGGGCTGGGTGGGTGGGAATGCTGAGGGGAGGCTTCACCAAGAAAGGACCTAGACAACAACCATCATGAGTGTGAAGGGATTGAGAAAAGATTCACTTAACTGGGGGAGCGTTGGGGGATAAATTTATGAAATTAGAAGATCATGGAAAGTAAGAAAATGAAACCATCAGGCAATTTTTAAACCCCTCAAAAACATCAATATGTCCAGAAAGGACAATTAAGGAAGTTTAGCATGTAGCTCAGACCTGAGGAACATTCCCATAAGAGAATAATTGTAACTCTGTCTCCTGGTCCAGTTAAAACAACCATATACCTACACTAGGAGGATGAGATTGCATTTGTTGGGGGGCGGGATAGGAACTGCGGGAGGAAGGGATATTGGAATGTCAAAGATAATGTCTAAAACTGAAACATCAAAAGCACGAATGTATGCTATCAAGAGACATGGAGGTAAAGAACAAAAGGAAAGCTAAAAGGGTTGAAAGTGGTTGTTTACCAGAAAGGGGATAGATGGGAATGGTTGGGTGAAGGGAGGGGAGACATGGTGTTTTGCAACAAGTAAGTTAAAGAGGGGGAAGCAGGCAGGCAGCCTCCCTCAGGTTTTTGAGAAGCCTGTGTGTTCCTGAAGCCCTCTTCCCTGAACCAGCACAGCATTGGCCCTGGGGATGAGGTCCCCAGAACCCAGTGCAAGCAAGGCCACTGGGGCTGCTGTAATGTGGAGGGAGGCAAGAGGAGTCCCCCATCCTTTGACCTGAGCCAGGAGGCATTCTGTAGTCTCCCTCTTGGCTCCTTTCCGGGGTCAATATGACAAATTGCCTCTAAATTCACTCACTTGAATAAAATTCCTCCCCTTACTTCCTATACCCCTCACCACCGCCATTTCATCAGAGTGTTGTTCTGACCAGGCTCGTGGATTCCTTTTTGCCAGCCAGAGAGAGAGGATAGACGGGGAGCTCACCCAGCACAGCCAGAAGGAGGCAGCTCCGAGGACTCCCACAGCGACCAGAGCCCACCACGAGCCAGGCCTGGAGGTGCTCAGTGAGATTCTCAGCTACAACCCAGGGCTTAACGTGCTCAGTGAGATTCTCAGCTGCGAGGAGATATCTCCTGTGGGTCAAAAGAAAAAATTAGAATTGAGAAGCTATTCCTTATTTCACAGAGTGTGCCAACACAATGGGAAAGCATAGGTAAAAGCCAAGAGATTCTCACCACAGAAGACGGAAGCATGCTGGGGCAGGGGAGGACAAGGAAGAAGGTTGTGATCAGGGAGGGGCACTCAGGACTTCCTGGGCACTGGCCAGGCTTATAACTCTTGACTAAGAGATGGATACTTTGGGTTTCAGTATAATTACTAAACGAGGGTCACATATATGTTCTAAGGACCTTGATGTATGTAGATCATATTTTACAATTGAAAATAATGGAACAAGAAAGGAAACTTCAAAAATAAAAACAAGCTGGGGTGTGGATAGCAGCCCTGAGTCCTGCATTTTCAACTCTACTCAGGCACTGGCCCTGTGACCCCATCCATGCCTGACCCTCCCACCCTGCAGTTTCCTCTCTGTAGTGAGATGCTGAGGTTGCCAGGACAAGAGGTGAAAGATGGGAGGACTGGAGCTGAAGCCCAGTCAGTCACCTGTGCTTACAGATGAGAGAACCCAGCTTAGCCTGAAAGGGCCTCAAAAGGCAAAAAAAGAAAGTTCCCACCCCGGATCAGGTTTTCCTGCTGAGCCAAGTGCTGAGGCCTGAGCCCAGTCGGGTTTTAATCATGACCCTCCTTCTTCTAAGCTCTGGGACCCAGACTTTCCCCCTCCTCTCTCCAGGCCCCCAGATGTTCGTACCAGGTTCAGGCTCATCATGGGCACTGCTCTCTCCGACCTGGTGAAATCTGTGGTCCAGCCCCTCCTGACAATCCGGTCCAGCCTCCTGTGGAGAGCGCTCACCGGCCCCTTGCTGAGAGCTGCGACTAAGGGAGGGAGTCGCCTGACGTCGTCGGAAGGCTCCTGTTAGAAATCCCGCCTGAGTGGTATGATTACCACCTAGTGACACAACGAACGTGGAAAAACTCAACCAGTGGAAAGTTTCCTTTAAGATTTCTTTTTTTTGAAACCGCTGTCCTGGTTTCTACGGTTTGCCATAGGCTAAAAGCCCGACAGCCTTTGGCTGATGCAAGACTCCAGGGCGCTCCTGGCCAGCGCTGGACCTGGGCCCCCGGCAACAGGGCTCCCGCTGCTTCCCTCCCCCGCGGAGCGAGGCTGAGGCGCGAGGAGCAACGTTTCCCTCAAACCTGGGATATTCAATTCTGGCTCCAAATCCGAGCTGCCACTGGAACAAGCCTTCACAATGAGCCAGACCAGGCTGACCGGGAAGAGGGGTCCGAATTGGGCGGGACCGGCTGGGTTCTCCCGCAGAGCGGAGCGCTCGGGGCCGCGGAAGCCCAGCCAGAAGGAAAGGGCTGGACCATGTCGGGATGTGACCAGCGAGTGGGATCCTTGGTGCCTCAGGACGCCGGCTACCCTCCCCCCATAGCTTGGGGCGAGACAGGCCCCATCGCGCGCTGCGGGACCGGATCTGCGTTCAGCGGGTTTGGGAACCGCTCTCCCTTTGAGGACCCGAAGCCGGCTTCCGCGAGGCTCAGCGCTGGGACCTGGGAAGAGTCAGGCAGGTGGCCTCTGGCAAGCAGGCTCCGGCCTCCCGATTTCTCTCTCTGATCATCTGATCACCTTGCTTTTCAAAATAGTGAAAGTGAATAGTGAAATCTCCGCCTCTCTCCATCCCCCACCCCCACACCGTTCCCCCTTTACCGGAGAGGGAGACCCTCGCTGGGCTGGCGGCCTCGGGGTGTAGAGGGAGCTTGGAGCTGAAGCTCCTTGCAGACACGCCTCAGAAGTCACTGCTGTTTGGCAGGAAACTGGTCAGGATGATCTCAGAATCCAGAAGTTGGATTCATGGGGGGGTGGGGGGGGTGCTCTCCTTCCACTCCTCCTACCCCCCCTCCCCCCCCCCCCCCCGGCCAGCTCTCAAACAGAGAAGAGCCTGGCGGAATCCAGGGACCCCGGAGTAGTTCTTTGAATGGTAATCAAAAAACGTAGTTGTGGGCGGGTGAGATTCGACCTGACGAACTGGGAAATGGGACCGCAGGGGTGGGATCCAGGAGGGTGGGAAGCCTGCCTCGACTGCACAGAGGGCGAGTAAGCGATGGGCGTCACGGGGACTGAAACGCCGGCGTCCATTTGGAGACTTGGAGGCGCAGTCAGTTGTATTTCGTGTCTGCCCGTCCGAGGGTCGAGGGTCGGCAGCTCTATGCTCAACGAGCTCGGGACGCTCAGAGAGGAGAGAGAGAGAGCGCGCAGGCGAGCGAGAGAGAGAGAGAGCTGAGCCCGAGACACTTTAACGCATCAGGCAGACCGCCCCTGTGCCCAGGCATGGAAGCCTGCGAGCGATGGTGTCTTCGAAAAGAGTGATACAAAGAAAAAGTCAACTTCACTTCTGCTTTCCCTGACTGAGTGCAGCCGATCAATCAACCTGTCCCAAGGGAGACGATGCCCGGACTAAAACTGGGCCCCTGGGTTCCTACTCAGGGCCTCCCCATAAGGCCGGGTCTCCCTTCCTCTTACAAAAAGCGAGCCCCCAGCGGAGGCGCCCAGTCCCTGGACCTCCAGTTCCTCTTGGCGCGCCCCGCACCCGCCACACCGCCCCGGAGAGGAGGATCCCAGCGGCACCTACTGTAGCTCAAAAATCCCAGAGAGGTGCTCTTGGGGCGGGGAGTGCGGAGGGGGAGAGGGAGCCGTTTGGCGCCGGCGCAGACTGTCCTGCAGCTCCTCCCCAGGCCTCATCCCGAGCAGAAAGGGCGAACACCGGGGAGGCCAGGAGGAGGGAAAGGAGAGTGTCAGGTCGCCTGGACTTTCCTGCGGAACAGGGAAGGGAGACGAGAGTCGAGGAACAGAGATTCCTAAGCAAACCTACGCCGCGGTGGGATAAGGGGACCAGCGCGTTTGCACTCAAGCCTTTGGCAGTCAACACTGAAGCAAAAGGAGCAGCAGCCAAAAATACATTCTGGGGCTTCAGGGGAGAGATGGAGGCCCAGGCTAGGATGCCTTCGAGCTTGTGGCTCAGCCTCCTCATAGGCATTGTCCTCTTTGTCAGGGCGGACCTTTCCCCCCAGGCGCTCTGAAGCCCCGACCTGTAACTTCTGCGGAGCGCCGCCGCGCCTGCGGCTGGTGGCTTCGGACTCCAGACCCCGCTGGCCTCTCAGAGTCCGGGGTGGGACAGCTGTTCCTGAGAAGAACCTTCGTCCTTCCAGTTTTTCCCACGGACTAAACGGGTATTCTGTTCAGGCAGAAATATACCCTCCTAATAAACAATTTTGAGGTTGGAGGGAATGACATAGGGGAGGGGGCGATTTTACACAGTGTTTTTTCGAGGTTGTACTGTTTTAATTTTGTTGCTGATTTTTACTTCTGTTTGTTTGCAGAGCTGTGGCAAAAACTAGTTCAGTTGTCTTCTTGTCTTAAAGTGTTGCCGCTGGCACCACACTGTGCCTGGGTTAGGCTACCTGAGGACCATAAGAGTAGTGCCTACCACAGAAGGGGCTGATCAGGGGACAATGAGCTAATATTTATTTGCCTCTTGTACTGTTAGCCTTACAAGTGATCTTCAATACTGTGAAACACAGTTGATTCTAAGTTTTCACAAGCTTGTTGATTGATTCTGTTGAGGGGGAGAACTGAATAGATGGGAAACTCAGTTGTGCAAACTGAGTTAGGTTCCTGTTTAGTGAATCTAATAAAACACTGCAAAGTACATTTCTACCTCATGTGACCTGCCAAGCCAGCCGCAGTTCACACTGAACGCTTCAGAGCCAGAATTAACACTCTAAAAAAGGAAACTTTTTTTTGGCTGAGGAAGATTGCCCTGAGATAACGTCTGTCACCAATCTTCTTCTTTTTGCTTAAGGAGGATTCCTCTTGAGCTAGCATCCCCTGCAAATCTTCCTGTATTCTGCATGTGGGCTGCCACCACAGCACCGCCACCAACTAGCTGTGTAGGTCACACCCAGGAATCAAAGCCGGGCACCCAAGGCAGAGTCTACTGGACTTAACCACTAGGCCACTGGGGCTGGCCCAGAAATCATTTGTTTTCTTTATTGAGGTCATAATAGTTTATAACATGGTGAAATTTCGGTTGTACATTACTACTAGTCAGTCACCATATATGTGCATGCCCCTTTACCCCTTATCCCCAGCCAGCCCCCACCCCCTTCCCCTCTGGTAACCACTAATCTGTTCTCTTTGTCCATGTGTTTGTTTATCTTCCACATATGAATGAAATCATATGTTGTTTGTCTTTCTCTGTCTGGCTTATTTTGCTTAACATAATACACTCAAGGTCCATCCATGTTGTTGTAAATGGGACGATTTTGGGGTTTTGATGACTGAGTAGTATTCCATTGTATATGTATACCACATCTTCTTTATCCATTCATCCGTGGAAGGGCACTTGGGTTGCTTCCACATCTTGGCTATTGGGAATAATGCTGCAATGAACATAGGGGTGCATAAGTCTCTTTGAATTGTTGATTTCAACTTCTTAAGATAAATACCAGTAGTGGGATAGCTGGATTGTGTGGTATTTCTATTTTTAATTTTTTGAGAGATCTCCATACCATTTTCCATAGTGTCTGCAGCAGTTTGCATTCCCAAAAGCAGTGTATGAGGGTTCCCTTTTCTCCACATCCTCTCCAACATTTGTTGTTTTTTGTCTTGGTAATTATAACCACCAGAAACCATTTTTTAAGAAACTGTAACTTCTGTTCTTTTCGTATTATTCCATGCATGTCCAAAGAAACTTGATGAACTATACATATGTAACTTAAAGGACAATTTAGTCATCTGCTTTCTTACGTTTTAATAGGGAATGCAATGATACTGTGTTACTCCAAAGAGTACCTGGACAACATTTTAGAAATAGAACTTCCAAAGGGTGAAGAGGGCCAAAAGGTACAAACTTCCAGTTATTAAATAAATAAGTCATGGGGATGTAATGTACAACATGGTGACTGTAGGTAATAATACTATATTGCATATTTGAAAGTTGCTAAGAGAGTAGATCTTAAAAGTTCTCATCATGAGAAAATAATTCTGTAACTATGTATGACGATGGATTTTAGACTTATTGTGGTGATCTTTTCACTGTATATCCAAATACCAAATCATTATGTTGTACACTAGAAACAAATATATTGTTATATGTTAATTATATCTCAAATTTTAAAAAGGAAATATATATGTATATTCTATTCTGTTTCTCTGAAGAACAATGACTAATACAAATAATGGCATCAGGAGTGATTCTAGAGGAGCCGATTCTTAAGGAGGAGTTTTCTGAATTGGTTCTGTGGTTTCTGGAATTGGCTGTCCCACATGAGTAGATTTAAAGACATTAATGACTTTGTTTCTAGTAGTGAAAAGGGCACTGATAGTCCCTGGCATGAGGTGGCAACAGAGATACTCAGGATGTCATTATTGATACTCCTAATGAAACAGCTGTGAGAGGTAAGGATCTGGGTGACTATGTATATGATACCTTTGAAAAGTTTTGTCAAACTAATGAGTATAATGAGATTGGCTGGTTGCTCCTAATGTCCCTGGACAATGTGGGCGAAGAAAAGGATGAGCTCAGGGATTTGAATTCATAGTTCAATTGCTCCATAAATGGTCTGAACACTGTTGATTCTCCTCAGGACCCACTCCCACTGCCCCACTGCTTCCAGACCTACAACAAGACTCAAGTTCTAGCAGGCCTCTAAAGGTGGGGTACAAAGTGGGGACCATGAAGAGGTGCACTACACTCTAAAGGCTACTTGACTTTTCCAATTTATACAGACTGAAATCTGGGGAATACATGTAGGAATGGATATTAAGGGTGTGGGGTAATGGTGGAAGGAACCTAAGATTGGATCAAGCCAAATTTATTGATATGAGCCCACTAAGCAGAGATTTTTGCATTTAATGTTGCGGCTCAGGGAGTTAAAAAGGGCTCTGTCAGAGTTGAGTTATAAGGGACATTTCACCCAGAAGACATAACAATTATAAACATATGCACCAAACATCACAGCAACAAAACAGATGAGATGAATTGAAGGGAGAAGCAGATAATTCTATAATAATAGTTAGAGACTTCAATACTGTGCTTTCAATAATGATAGTACAACCAGACAGACATAAGGAAATAGAAGACTTGAACAACATTGCAAACCAATTGGACCTAACATGCATCTACAGAATACTCTGTCCAGCAACAGCAGAAAGCACGTTTTTCTCAAGTGCACATGGAACTCTCTCCAGGACAGATCACATGTTAGGCTACAAAACAATTCTTAATACATTTTGAAAGATTCAAAGCATGCAAAGGATCTTTCTCCATCACAGTGAAGCGGAACCAGATGTTAATAACAGAAAAAAAACTGAAAAATTCACAAATATGTGGAAATTAAAAATACACTTTAAAAAACCAATGGGTCGGGGCTGGACTCGTGGTCGAGTGGTTAAGTTCGCGCGCTCCGCTGCAGGCGGCCCAGTGTTTCGTTGGTTCGAATCCTGGGCGCGGACATGGCACAGCTCATCAAACCACGCTGAGGCAGCGTCCCACATACCACAACTAGAAGGGCCCACAACGAAGAATATACAACTATGTACCGGAGGGGCTTTGGGGAGAAAAAGGAAAAAATAAAATCTTTAAAAAAAAAAAAAAAACCAATGGGTCAAAGAAGAAATCAAAAAGGAAGTTAGAGTATACTTAGTCTTGAATGAAATTGAAAACACAACATACTGAGACCTATGGGAGGCAGTCAAAGCAGGGATGAGGGAGGTTCATAGCTATAAATGCTTACATTAAAAAGGAAGGAATGTCTAAGTCAATAACTTACCTTCTCATCTTAGGGAACTAGAAAAATAGGGCAAATTAAACCCAAATCAAGCAGGAGAAAGCAAAGCAAATGATAAATATTAGGTCATAGATATATAAAATAGAGAACAGAAAAATAATAGGAAAATCAATGAAACAAAAATTGATTTTCTAAAAAGACTTTTAAAAATGACAAAGCTTTAGGTAGACCGATTAAGAAGAAACAGACCAGACAAATAGCTAAAATCAGAAATGGAGATGGGAACATTACTACCAATTCTATATTTTTGAAAAAGACTATAAGAGAGTACTATGAACAACTGTATGCTAACAAATTGGATAAACTAGGTGAAATGGACAAATTCCTAGAAACACACAACCTGCTAAGACTTCATCATGATGAAATAGAAAATCTGACTAGTCCTAGAACTGGTAAAGATATAAAATTAGTAATCGACAACCTCTCAACAAAGAACAGCTCAGAACCAGATGTCTTGACCGGTGAATTCTTCCAAATGTTTAAAGAAGAATTAACCCCTATCCTTCTGTATTGGTCAGGGTTCCCCAGAGAAACAAAACCAATAGATAGATAGATAAATAGATAGATAGATAGATAGATAGATAGATAGATAGATAGATAGATAGATAGAAGAGGAGATTTATTACAGGAACTGGCTCACATAATTATGCAGGCTGAGAAGTCCCATGGTCTGCTGTCTGCAAGCTGGAGAACCAGGAAAACTGGTAGTGTAATTCAGCCTTAGTCTTAATGCCTGAGAACCCCCAAATGACATTTTCTGCAGAAATAGAAAAAGCTATCCTAAAGTTATTATGGAACTTCAGGGGACTTCAAATACTCAAAACAATCTTGAAAAAGGACAAAATTGGAGGACTCCTTTTTCCTGATTTCAAAACTTATTATAAAGCTACAGTAATCAAAATGTGTGGTACTGGCATAAAGACAGACATATAGACCACTGGAATAGAATAGACAACTCAAAAGTAAACCCTTACATATATGGTCAAATCATTTTAGAAAAGGATGCTAAGACTAGTCAATGGGAAAAGGACAGTCTTTTTAACAAACGATGCTGGGAAAACTGGATATCCACATGGAAAATAAAGAAGTTGTACCCTTACCTGACATGATTTAAAAAACTAAATTCAAAATTGGATACGGTTGTTTCCATATCTTAGCTATTGTAAAGTAAATCATGCTGTAATGAACATGGGATGCATGTATCTTTTCAAGTTAGTGGGTTTTTTTCCTTTCGATAAATACACAGAAGTAGAAATCCTGGATGATATGGCAGTTCTATTTTAATGTTTTGAGGAACCTGCATACTGTCTTCCATAGTGGCTGCACCAATTTACCTTCCCACCAACAGTGCACAAGGGTTCCCTTTGCTCCACATCCTTGTCAACACTTGTTATTTCTTGTCTTTTTGATAGCAGCCATTCTAACAGGTGTGAAGTGATCTCTCATTGAGATTTAGATTTGCATTTCCCTGATGATTAGTGATATTGAGCTTTTTTTCATCTGCCTGTTGGCCACCCATATATCTTCTATGGAAAAATGTCTATTCAGATCTTCTGGCCATTTTTTAATTGAATTGTTTGGGGTTTTTTGTTTTTGTTGTTTTATTTGCTGTTGAGTTGCATGAGCTCTTTATACTTTTGGATATTAACTCCTTATCAGATAGATGATTTACAAATATTTTCTCC
Source organism: Equus przewalskii (assembly GCF_037783145.1). Taxonomy (NCBI): domain Eukaryota; kingdom Metazoa; phylum Chordata; class Mammalia; order Perissodactyla; family Equidae; genus Equus; species Equus przewalskii. The sequence goes on from NC_091849.1 coordinate 30,361,859, forward strand.
CATTCAGAAGTTTTCTTTTCATTTTGTTGATGGTTTCCTTTGCTGTGCAGAAGCTTTTTAGTTTGATGTAGTCCCACTTGTTTATTTTTGCTTTTGTTACCTTTATTTTTGGTGTCATATCCAAAAAATCATCACCAAGACCAATATCAAGGAGCTTATTGCCTCTGTTTTCTTCTAGGAGTGTATGGTTTCAGATCTTACATTCAAGTCTTTAATTCCTTTTGAATTAATTTATGTCTATGGTGTAAGATTGTGGTGCAGTTTCATTCTTTTGCATGTGGCTGTGCAGTTTTCCCAACATCATTTATTGAAGAGACTGTCCTTTCCCCGTTGTATATTCTTTAAGGAAATCTAAGAGAGCGTGATGAAGCATTTGGGACTAACAACACTAGGAATACTAGGTCTGAAGGGGCCTCCAGGGGCAAAGGGAGTGAGCAGCTGCTAGTCCTCTGAGAAGGAGAGCTGTAGCTGTAGGAGAGGGCACCCAACCAGAGCTGTAGCCTTCAGTAGAGGAGTGGGCTACTGCCAACCCACAAATGAGCAAGAAGGAACCCTGGGAAATAAATATGCCTACCTCACTCTTCTCTTGATCCCTAATCCAAGTGATGTTTGCCATTGGGTGAAAACAACCAAAAGCCAAAGGGTAAGGAAGCCCATTCATGCTGTCCAAAAAGGGTAGCCTGGCAGGGTACAGACCACAGTGAAAAAGGTTGAATGGTGGCAAACATAGAATGTCCAGCATAGACCACCCACCTCTTTTTTTAATCAATAGACTTTGCTCTTTAGACTAATTTTAGGTTCACAGAAAAATTGAGTTGAAAGTACAGAGAGCTCCCATATACCCTCTCATCGCCCCCCACTTGTTTCCCCTATTTTTGACATCTTGCATTAATGTAGTATGTTTCTTACCATATTGATACATTATTATTAACTGAAGCCCATAGTTTACATTAGGGTTCACTCTAAGTGTTGTATATTTTATAGATTTTGACAAATATATAGTGACACATATCCACTTCTCTAATATATATATATGTATATATATATGTCACATATATATATATGTGACATATATACATAACAAATGTATATACATATATACCAAATATTTTTAAGACATATATCATCTCTCTGTCCCTCCCCCCAAACACTTGACAAGCACTCTTCTTTTTACTGTCTCCATAATGTTGCCTTTTCCAGAATGGCATACAGTTGGTATCATACAGTATGTAACGCTTCCAGATGGGCTTCTTTCACTTCACAGCATGCATCTAAGTTTCCTCACTGTTTTGTTTTTTTTTTTCAGAGCTTCAGTGCATGGTCATGTTCCTAGTAGTTAGTTTTTGGTTCTCTATGTGAGCCACTGCCACAGTATGACAGCTGACAGACAGGTGGGGTGGTTCCATGACCCGAGACAAACCCAGACGTGGCAGTGAGAGCACTAATCTTAACCAGTAGACCACCTGGGCTGGCTCTCCTCCATGTTTTTTTATGGCTTGATAGCTCATTTATTTTTATCACTGAATAATATTCCACTGTCTGGATGTACCTTAGTTTATTTATCCATTCACTTACTGAAGAACATCATGGTTGTTACCAAGTTTGGGTAATTATGAATAAACATTCATGTGCAGGATTTTGAGTGGACGAACATTTCCCACTCACTTGGTAAACACCACGAAGCGTGATTGCTGGATCATCTGCTAAGAGTATGTGTGGTTTTCTAGGAAACTGTCGAAGTGGCTATACCATTTTGCTTTCCCACCAGCAATTAATGAAACTTCCTGTTGCTCCACATCCTCACCAGCATTTGGTGTTGTTAGCGTTTTGGATTTTAACCATTCTAATAGATGAGTAAGGCTATTTCATTATTGTTTTAATTTGCAATTACCTAATGGCATATGATGTGGAGCATATTTTCATATGCTTATTTGATATCTGTTTACCATCTCTGGTGAGGTATCTGTTTAGATTTTTTTGGCCTATGTTTTAATTGGGTTGTTTGTTTTCTTATGGTTGAGTTTTAAGAGTTCTTTGTGTATTTTGGGTACCAGTACTTTATCAGATGTGTGTTTTGTAAACATTTTCCCCCAGGCTGTGGCTTGGCTTTTCATTCTCTTAATAGTGTCTTTCACAAAGCAGAAGTTTTGCACAAATTCAAGAGCTTAGCAAACTCTAAGCAGGATAAACACTAAAACAACCACAACTATACAGAGTTCAGTTATCTTGCTGAAAATAAGAGACAAAGGGAAAATCTTAGAAGTAACCGTGGGGCCAGCCCAGTGATGTAGTACTGAGTTCCGTGCTCAGCTTTGGTGGCCAGGGGTTTGTGGGCTGGACCCAGGCATGGACCTACACGCTGCTCCTCAAGCCAGGCTGTGGGGGCATCCCACATACAAAAAGTTGAAGAAAATGGGCACAGCTGTTAGCTCAGGGACAATCTTCCTCACCAAAAATTAATTAGGTCAATTAAAATTTCTTTCTTTCATTTTTTACAGAGGCGTCTGTTTTTTCTCCTCGTCAGTGTCACTGACACTCACAGGTTCACATTTCCTGGTGCAGCTCTTCTCCTTACAGTAGTTAACGCGCAGTCTCATGTTTGTGCTGAGGCAGTGGCTCGACCCAGGGCAGAGGGCGTTGGCACTCCACGCAGGCAGGGCACAGTCTGTCCTGCATGGAAAAGGAACTGGTGAGTAGGTGGCCTGGGGCGGTTGACCCCCACACTCCTTTTTGTGTTAGTCAGTGATTCTCCATTCATGCTCCTTCCTGGCTGCCCAGGGTGGGGGGACCATGCAGCTCAAAGCAGGGCAGGGCAGGCAGAAGGAAAAGCAGCAGGCCTCCCAGGGCGGGGACAGGGGATGGAAGGAGGGGTGGACGGGTGTGGGTGCAGGGCAGGAGGCTCTTAGAGTAAGGCACAACCCTGACTTTGGCTCTCATGGCGAGGGGTTTCCTCCCCTGCAACCCTCCGGGCCCCTCTCCCCACCCCCCACCCGCTCAGAACAACACAGTCCCAGAGCCTGGGGCACTTCCTGGGGTCCCTGAAATCAGGGGCTTCTGGTTCAGAGAGATCTGGCTTAAAATCCCAATAACTGGGGCTTGGTCCAGGCTCGGACATTGGCTAGCTGTGTGACTTTGGGCAAGTGATTTCAGCTGTCTGGCCTCATTTTGAATAGATAATGCATGCTGTTAAAGAACAAAAGTTCAACTGAGTAAATTTAAAGATCTAATTGACATTATGCAGCAATTCATGAATAGGGCAGCATCCCATCCAGCAAATAGCTAGGAGCTCTGAGGAGCTATGCAAAGGGGAACATTTTTATACACAGAAAGAGGGTGGGACAAAGAGGTTAAATGAGTGGATTACTTCAGGCAGGGTCACCTTCCTTAAGGGAAGGCATGGGGTCTTATGCAGAGCACCTCACTAGTGTTGCTCAGGAAATCCCAGACTGGTTGGTGAAAATCCCACTCCTGGGAGAGGAGGAAACTGCAGTGAGGGTAGGCAATCGGTCTTTGTGGGGTTGAGCATAAGTGACTCCATTTGGGGCCTGTCGTTTCTTTTTAACCATGCACATAGTAGAAAGTTCAAAATCTAAACAGCAAAGGCAGTGAGGAGTTAATTTCCTCCTAGCTCATGCCCCAGTCACCCATTTCCTCTCCCAGAGACAAATACTGTAAGAACTTTCTGGCTATTATTATAAACATATATAAACAAATGTGTATATTGATTTAAATTTTATTTTCAGTCAAATGGTAGAACTCTGTATCCAGTTCATATATTTCTTTTTCTTTTTTTTAAGATCGGCACCAGGTTGCCAATCTTCTTTTTTTTTCCTCCTTTTTCTCCCCAACTCCCCCAATAGGTAGTTGTATATTTTTTTTAGTTGTGGGTCCTTCTAGTTGTGCTATGTGGGATGCCACCTCAGTGTGGCCTGACAAGCGGTGCCATGTCCGTGCCCAGGATCCGAACCAGCAAAACCCTGGGCCACCAAAGCAGAACGCATGAACTTAACCACTCGGCCCCGGGGCCGGCCTCCAAATTTCATTTAGCAATAGAATTTGGTGCTCTTACCATTTCAGTACCTAAGGGTCAGCTATTATTTTTCACAACTGCATAATATTTTGTTATGTGGACATTGCATAATTTATTTAACCTGCTCCCTGTTGGTAGCTGTTTAGTTTCTTTTAAATCTTTTTCTTATAAGTAACATGTACAGTTGAGCTATGACTACATATAAAGCATGGATAAGTCTTCAGAATATACTGTTCAGCAAAAAGCCTGGGTACAAAGATCACATGCTGTGTGATTCCAATTAGATACTGTTCAAAAAACAATAAAAATTGAATACACTGCCTAAATACCTCACCTTCACCAACACCATGAGACATCATCAAACCTTTGGTCTTTGCCTCCCTGATAAACGGCATTTAACTTTTGTTTTAATTTGTCTTTTTTGTATTTAAGGGCCCTAACAGTTTTATTTGTAAAAACATGTATGGAAGTAACTCCTTCAACTGGGTGCTTGCAAATGGATGGGAAAGCTCCTATATAAAAACATCAAAAACTGTGACAACATGATTTATGTGTATTGTACCCCACGCTAGCTAACATCTCTACGTGAACTAATGGAGTCACCTTACCCTGACATGATATCCTTTCTTCATCTCCTAAAATGAGGGAGAGCTAAGTTCTCCCACCCAAATTGCCCTCCCAGTGCTCAGGAGGGTCGTTGGCAGGGACAGGGGGTGTAGACGGCCTGAAATGGTGTGCAGTGAGTGAGCAAACCACGTTTTAGGAAGATCAAAGCTCCGGAGAGACAGCGATCTGAGTCAGACTGCAGCGAGCTCCCAGCTCCAGGCCGGTGGCACCTACTCTCTGTGAAAAGCAGCTGCACCCACCTAGTCCCTTCACTCTCCCCTCCCATGTTCTTGGGCATGGAATGCGAGAACGTGATATTGCTTCAGAGCTCAAGGGCAGTGCAGCCTAACTAAAGCTTCTAACGATTCCTCAGCCTTGAGATCCTTTGCTTGAAGCCCAAGGAGAGACCAAGGCCTGGGGAGAAGGGGCGAGAATCCTTTCTTTGGCTCTGGGTCTTTAGGAGCAAGAGTGGAGGGCCCTGCCTGATCCCCTCGCCTGCACCTTGCCCCAAATACTGCCCTTCTCCAGGCCCTAGTCCTTACCCACCTACAGACAGAGACTGAGTTTGGGGTAGAGAGTGGAATGGCATGATGGTTACAAAATTACCAGGAATTGCATATGAGTTGCAACTGTTCCTGTTTTCTTTTCTTCCCTATTTTCTGCAAGTACCGCTTTTGCCCAAATAAATGTATTTAAAGAAAAAAATCGTATCCCCACTTTGAATTAAAAGCTAGTATTTTCCTAATACATGTTGAAATAAATTAGGAACTGATGACATGTTAATATAAAGAAAAAACTAAATTAAAAACTAATTTGTCATTCTGCCAAATAAAGATGACTTTCATCCCACCAGTGAGACTCATCCGCCTCTGTGGGAAATACGACTCATAAGGATGTCTCAGCTATTCTCTAGGCTAATGATTCTCAGAGTCCCCCAATGACAGGGCCACTAGGGACATGTGGCAATGCCTGACACATTTTGAGACTATCGATTGAGAAACTGGTGGTGTTCCTGCCACCTAGTGGGTGGAGGCTAGGTATGCTGTTAAACATCCTACCAGTCACATGACAATCTCCACATCAAAGAATTATCTGGCTGAGGCTGAGAACCCCTGTCTACACAGATCCTCTGAGCCTGACTAACACTCCAGACAGGCTTCCTCCCCTGTCACATTTACAAAAACACTCCCACAAATCACACAAATCTCAGTGATGGCCCTCAGCACACTGCAAGGTCATTTTTGTTTATTGTTTGTCTCCTCTTTAAAACTGTGAGCTCCCGGAGAGTGGGGGCTATGTCTTATCTCACTGTTTTGTAATTATGTAACTATTGTTGACTTCTTACATTACTATAGCACACTTGTCGCACCCAATGAAGCAATATTGACACAATATTATTAGCTGAACTACACACTTTATTTGGATTTCATTAGTTTTTCCCTGATATCCTTTTTCTGTCCCAGGATGCTATCGAGGAGGCCATGTTACATTTGGTCCCCATCGTGTCTCCTTAGGCTCCACTGACTGTGACAGTTTCTTGACTTTCCTTGTTTTCGATGACTTTGACATTTTTGAGGAGTACTGGTCAGGTATAGTTTAGAATGTCCTTCAAATTGGTTTGGTGACTTCTGATCATGATTAGACAGGGATGATGAGTTTGGGGACAAGACAAAGTGCCATTCTCAACACAACATATCAAAGGTACATAATGTCAACTTGATTTATCATGGTTGTTGACCTTGATCACCTGGTGTCCTAGTCTCCTGTCGCTGCTGAAACAAATTACCACAAATTTGGTGACGTAAACAACAGAAAATTATTCTCTCACAGTCCTGGGGGCCTGAATTCTGAAACCAAGGTGTTGGCAGGGCCAACCTACTCTGGATGCTCTCGGGAGAATCCATCCCTTGCCTCTTCTAGCTTCTGGCAGATGCACAGCATTCCTTGGCTTGAGGCCACATTACTCCAGTCTCAGCCTCCTTCTTCGTATGTGTGCCTTATGTCTGTCTCTCTTCTGTGTCTATTATAAGGACATTTGTCCCTGGATAAAGGGCCCACCTGAATAGTCTGGGATGACCTCCTCATCTCAAGATCTTTAGCTTAATCAAATCTGCAAACATTCTTTTTCCAAATAATTTAGCATTCCCAGGTTTTGGGGATTGGGACATGGACATTTCTTTGAGGGGTCACCGTTCATCTCACTATACCAGGCTAGTGTTTCCCGCGTTTCCCCACTGTAAATCTGCTTTTAACTTCCCCCTCCATACTCTACTGAGGGAAGACACTATGGGCAGGAAGTTAAGCTCCACGTTCTTGTGGGTAGTGTCTAAATAAATTGTTTTGAATTCTTCTGTATGAGAGACTTACCTATTCTTCCCTTTCAGTTTTATTTATATCAATATGGACTCATGGGTATATATTTTATACTTTAGCCTATAATCTAATATTATCTCATTTTGTGTAAAATTGTTCGTTTTTTCCATTAGGACTTCTTTCAGTTGTCTCCTAAGTCCCTTTGACATATCCCTGTGCTTTTATTTTTATTTATTTTTTTTATTAAGATTATGATAGATTACAACCTTGTGAGATTTCAGTTGTACATTATTGTTAGTAATATTGTGGGTACACCACTTCACCCTTTGTGCCCTCCCCCCACCACCCCTTTTCCCTGGTAACCACCGATCCGTTCTCCATGTCTATATGTTAATTTCCACCTATAAGTGGGGTCATATAGAGTTCGTCTTTCTCTGTCTGGCTTATTTCGTTTAACGTAATACCCTCAAGGTCCATCCATGTTGATGCGAATGGAACAATTTGGTCCTTTTTTATGGCTGAGTAGTATTTCTTTGTGTATATATACCACGTCTTCTTTATCCAGTCATCAGTTTCTGGGCATTTAGGTTGGTTCCACGTCTTGGCTATTGTAAATAATGCTGCGATGAACATAGGGGTGCATGGGACTCTTGGGATTGCTTATTTCAGGTTCTTAGGATAGATACCCAGTAGTGGGATGGCTGGGTCATAGGATATTTCTATTTTTAACTTTTTGAGAAATCTCCATACTGTTTTCCATAGTGGCTGCACTAGTTTGCATTCCCACCAACAGTGTATGAGGGTTCCTTTTTCTCCACAACCTCTCCAACATTTGTCACTTTCGGTTTTGGATATTTTTGCCAATCTAACGGGTGTAAGGTGATATCTTAGTGTAGTTTTGATTTGCATTTCCCTGATGATTAGCGATGATCAACATCTTTTCATGTGTCTCTTGGCCATACTTATATCTTCTTTGGAGAAATGTCTGTTCATGTCCCCTGCCCATTTTTTGATCGGGTTGTTTGTTTTTTTGTTTTTAAGCTATGTGAGTTCTTTGTATATTATGGATATTAACCCTTTGTCGGATAAGTAGCTTGTAAACATTTTTTCCCAATTAGTGGGCTGTTTTTTTGTTTCAATCCTGTTTTCCCTTGCTTTGAAGAAGCTCTTTAGTCTGATGAAGTCTCATTTGTTTATTCTTTCTATTGTTTCCCTCAGCTGAGGAGTTATAGTGTCCGAAAAGATTCTTTTGAAACTGATGTCAAAGAGTGTACTGCCTATATTCTCTTCTACAAGACTTATTGTTTCAGACCTAATCTTTAAGTCTTTGATCCATTTTGAGTTTATTTTTGTGAATGGTGAAAAAGAATGATCGATTTTCATTCTTTTACATGTGGCTGTCCAGTTTTCCCAACACCATTTGTTGAAGAGACTTTCTTTTCTCCATTGTAGGCCCTCAGCTCCTTTGTCGAAGATTAGCTGTCCATAGATGTGTGGTTTTATCTCTGGGCTTTCAGTTCTGTTCCATTGATCTGTGCACCTGTTTTTGTACCAGTACCCGTGCTTTTATTTTTTGAGCACATTCTTACTTTCTGACACTACTAGATGCTCTAGACTTATCTTGTATATTCTCTGATCCAGCCCTGGAACCAGAAATTTCTCCAAGAAGCCTGGATTCCTTTTATTAGGGAATAGTATTAGAAACCAAGTTCTGGGCACTGGGTTTGCTTGTTGCTATTCAGGTATCATTGCTTCAGGTTTCTCAGTGGGTAGAACTGGTAAATATATGTGGATATATTAATCCACGTATACACACACATCTAAAATTATTACTATAGGTGTACATAATGTATGTATACATACTTATATATTAAATTAAATTAAACATAATTCTAACTGATATCTCCAACTCTAAGCCAGTACCATGGGGTTCAGTCTACCTTTTCCACCCTTGCCTGTCTATAACCTCAACGGTAAGAGACTTGGCTCCCACAGTCCACCATCCTTTCTCTTATTGTCAATCCCAGTAAACATATACAACTATTTCAGAATTTTTAACCTGTCCCCTGGAGGAAAACAACTTTACCAACCAGAAAACAGTGCTTATGTACAGTTCCTTTTGTCTTTAGTCTTAGAGTTTCCACTTATTCCCAAAGTTACTTAGACATCACCTCTTTCCCCACCACCTTCAGTGGGGTGAGGTCAGACATTTGTAATACAGTTGGATGCTTTTATCACCGTCTGTATTCCACCCTGGGATCCCCCACCCTCCTGGTTGACTTTTTTAAATTTGCTTACGTTAAGTTCCACTCTTTGTGCTGTGATGTTCTATGGTTTTGATGCATGGATGGTTTTGTATCTGTCCCTACCGTACCATGCAGGACAGCTCACAGCCCTAAAATTCCCCATGCTTCACCTAGTCAACCTTCTCCTCTTCCATAACCCCTGGCCATCACTGATCTTTTTTTCCATCTCTATAGTTTTGCTTTTTTGAAAAAGTCACATAAATGGAATCATGCAATAGACAGCCTTCTCAGACCAGCTTCTTTCACTTAGCAATATGCACTTAACATTCACCCATGTTGTCACACAGATTAATAGTTCACTCCTTTTGTTCCCTTAATAGTTTTCCACTTAACGGTGTGGATTTAGACCACAGTTTGTTTCGTTACTCATCTATTGAAGGACATCTCGGTTGCTTCTAGTTTTGGGTGATGATAAATAAGGAAGTCACAAAAAGACAAATATTCTATGATTCCACTTATATCAGGTACTTAGAGGAGTCAAAGATCATAGAACATAGAATGGTAATTGCCAGGGACTGGAGATGGAGGAGAATGAAGAGTTATTGCCTGACGAGTAAACAGTTTCAGTTTTACCGGATGCAAAGAGTAATAAAAACGGATGGTAGTGATGGTTGCATAACATTATGAATGTATTTAATATTACTGATGTGTTCACTTAAAAATGGTTAAGATGGAAAATTTTATGTTGCCTATTTTACTACTATAAAAAATTGGGAAAAAAGAATTATGAAAAAAAGTTTAACTGCCCAATTTCAAAATTTATTACAAAGCTATAGTAACCAAAACAGCATGGTACTGGCACAAAAACAGACACATAGATCAGTGAAACAGAATCGAGAGCCCGGAAATAAACTCACACATCTCTGGACAGCTAATTTTCGACAAGGGAGCCAAGAACATACAATGGAGAAAGGAAAGTCTCTTCAATAAACGGTGTTGGGAAAACTGGACAGCCACATGCAAAAGAATGAAAGTAGATGATTATCTTACACCATACACAAAAATTAACTCAAAATGGATTCAAGACTTGAATTTAAGACCTGGAACCATTAAGCTTCTAGAAGAAAACATAGGCAGTAAACTCTTCAACATTGATCTTAGCAGCATATTTTCAAGTACCATGTGTGATGGGGCAAGGGAAACAATAAAAAAAATAAACAAATGAGACTACATCAAACTAAAACCTTCTGCATGACAAAGGAAACCATCAATAAAGTGAAAAGAGAACCTAACAATTGGGAGAAGATATTTTCAAACCATATATCTAAAAGGTTATTAATATCCAAAGTACACAAAGAACTCATACATCTCAACAACAAAAAAACTAACAACACAATTAAAAAATGGGCAAAACATCTGAACAGACATTTCTCCAGAGAAGGTCTACAGATGGCCAACAGGCACATGAAAAGATGTTCAACATCATTAACTATCAGGGAAAGGCAAACCAAAGCAACAATGAGATATCACCTTACTCCCATCAGAATGGCTATAATTAGCAAGACAGGAAACAACAAGTGTTGGAGAGGAGGCGGAGAGAAGGGAACCCTCACACACTGCTGGTGCGAGTGCAAACTGATGAAGCCACTGTGGAAAACAGTATGGGGATTCCTCAAAAAATTAAGAATAGAACTACCATATGATCCAGCTATTCCAGTGCTCAGTATTTGTCCAAAGTACATGAAAATACGAATGCATAAAGATACATGCACCCCTGTGTTCATTGCAGCATTATTCACAATAGCCAAGACTCAGAAGTAACCTAGTTGCCCACCAAGGGACAAATGGATAAAGAAGATGTGGTATACATACACAATGGAATACTACTCAGCCGTAAGAAATGATGAAATCCAGCCATTTGTGACAACATGGATGGACCTTGAGGGTATTATGCTAAGTGAAATAAGTCACAGGGAGAAAGTCAAACACCGTATGATCTCACTCATAAGTAGAAGATAAAAACAATGGCAAAGAAACACATATAGACAGAGATTGGATTGGTGGTTACCAGAGGAGAAGGTGTAAGGGAGGAGGGCCAAAGGGGTGACTAGGCACATGTGTGTGGTGATGGATTGTAATTAGTCTTTGGGGGGTGAACATGATGTAATCTACACGGAAATCGAAATACAATGATGTACACCTAAAATTTATCTAATGTTATAATCCAATGTTACCACAATAAAAAAAAGTAAAAAAGAAAATATGGTGTATATACGATGCAATATTATTCAATCACAAAAAAGAATGAAATCTTGCCATCTGTGACAACATGGATAGACTATGAGGGCGTTGTGCTAAGTGAAATAAGTCAGACAGAGGAAGACAAATACCATATGACTTCACTTATATGTGGAATCTGAAAACAAGAAAAAGAAAAAAACAAGTTCATAGATACAGAGAACAGATTGGTCATTGCCAGAGATGGAGGGTAAGGAATGGGCAAAATGGGTGAAAGGAGTTAAAAAGCACAAACCTCCACTTACAAAATAAATAAATTCTGGGGATGTAATGGACAGCATGGTGACTACAGTTAACAATGTTGTATTGTATACTTGAAAGTTACTAAGAGATTAAATCTTGAAAGTTATCATCACAAGAGAAAAAATCTGTGTGTCTGGTGACAGGTGTTAACTACACTTATTGTGGTGATCATTTAACAGTAGATATGTACAAATATGGAATCACTATGTTGTACATCTGAAAGTAATGTAATGTTGCATGTCAATTATACCTCAATAAAAAGCAAAAAGAACCACCAAAAAAAATTTTAAACATAGGGTAACATGACCAAGCAATTCCACTCCTAGGTGTACACCTGAGAGACTGAGCACGTGTGTTCAAATGGGAACTTGTGCACAAATATTCATAGCATCGTTATTTCTAATCGCCAAAAGGTGAAAATAACCCAGTTGTCCATCAACTGATTTATGCGTAAATAAAATAGGATAAGTCCGTGCAATGGAATATTATTTGGAAAAATAAGGAAATGAAGTCCTGACATATGCTGCAGTGTGGGTGAACCTTGAAGACACTATGCTAAGTGAGAGAAGCCAGCTAGAAAAGACCACACATTGCGTGATTCCATTTATATGAAATATCCAAAATAGGCAAATCCATAGAGACAGAAAATAAACTAATAGTTATCTAGAGGTGGGAGTTTGGGAAATAAATGGGAGGAAGGAGCAACTGCTAATGAGTACAGAGTTTCTTTCTAAATTTGATGGTGATGATGGTTACAAAACGTGATTAACATGCTGAAAATCACTGCATTGTACACTCTAGAGAGAGGAATTGCATAGTATGTGAATTACATCTCAATACACCTATTATGAAAAGACAAATCTGTAAAGACAATGCATTGGGACTAGTTAGGGAATTTTTGAATATTTGTAACATAGAGAAAAACATGTTTGGGTTAATACGTGTACACACTACTTGTTAAAGTTTGTGAATAAATTGTTCCTGAGGAGCTGTCCATATTGATTGGTCTATGATCCACATATGATCAATTTTGGTCTATGATCCGATGGATACCAGATAAGAACAATTGTGATTTACTGCAACCCTAAAGTCACGCAAATGTTATTCTTTGATGAAGTGAGCTCAGATATATTATGTTGTGCTTTGTGAACTCAACTAAAAGATACTTTGTCATATGAGAAGCAGCCAAAATCATTCTCAAGGAAATTATTATTATCAAAATGGAAATTAATAAACAACAAAAACTATCTGTAAGTGAACCACTATCTAATGCCTTCATCCATTAGCTGTCCCCAGGATTAAGGGAGAAGCCTGCATCCCACCACTTTCCGTTTTCCCATGCTTCCTGTCTGTCCTCGGGCTCTGTGGGGAGAATATTCTTTCTACAAGCACAATGCACAGGGGAATACGAAACACTCTGGAGAGAAGTCTGAGGTAAAAGCTTCTCTGAGCCCTTTGTTCTGCCCAGCGCAGGGTAAGGGATTCTAGAAAAGAAAGAAGGAAAGTGGGCTGAAAGACAAGCTGGTGTCACTCTCTCTTCTAGGAACCAGGGAGACAGCCGGCAGGAGTGCCCCGTGTGGCAGAGGAGAGGGCTCATGGAAAGGTCCAAACGTCTCCAGTTTGGGAGCTCAGCATCTCCAGCATTGAGAGCAATGTCTGGGAGGCAGAAGATGACTAAGGTGGGGTGAAATAGTGGGAGGGAGCACCAGAGAATGCCCCTCTACACAGGGCTTTTTCAGAAGTTCCACTTTTTGTTTTCCAACAACCCCTTTTCAGGTTATTCTGCCTGGACACCTATGACACTTGCCAATTTCTGTTTCCGTTGGGTATGCTTTCTAGAGGAGCTAATTAGAGGAAGTTATTTTCACAGAGGAGCCCAAAGGTACCCGGTGTTCTCCCTCAACTCCAAGAGGTCCAGAGGCGCCAGATCACAGGGGCCCCAAAACCTCCACCTGCTCCTCTGATGCTGGTCCTGACAGAGACCCAGGTGAGTGAGTGTGGGAAGGGGAGTGAAACTGCCTTTGGGGAGGGAGGAAGACAGGAGTGTCCCTGAGCTAACATCTGTGCCAATCCTGCTCTATTTTGTATGTAGCACCCGGCCACAGCACGGCTGGAGGAGTGGTGTGTAGGTCCGGCTTGAGGAGTAGTGTGTAGGTCTGTGCTGGGATGAGCTGGACACCCCAGGCCTGGGAAGCGGAGGGCGCAAACTTAACAGTTATGCCACCTGGCTACGCCCTGGTCTCAACTTCCCCCTCGTTCAGTTTCCCTCTTTTCACTTTGACTACCCCACCCTCAGCACAGTCGACATACACACATTGAGGAACCTGCATTGGGACGAAGCCTGCAGGAGGTCGGGCTGAGTCATTGTCACCCTTTCTACCCCAAGAGCCCCACTTCTTGAGGGGTTTCCATAGCGCCCTTAAGGGCCAGGACTCGCAGACCCGGATACTTCAAAGGCAACTGCCTGGACAACGGGCCTTCTGTCTCCATGGCCGGGACCCACTGGGACCCCACTGGCCCCTCAGACCTGAGGGGAGAACACACCAGTGTTTGTACCTCCCTACAGTGCCAAGTAGCTGACAGCTGCTCTGGCTCATTACTGTCTTGGAGTCAGGATCCCAAGATGCAGGGGCCAGGGTCTCACAGCTCCTGCCTGAGTTCAGCAGCCGGTTCCCCGGGAATCTGGAATCGGAGCCTGTGCGCAGGCGTGAGCTGCCTGCCTACCACTGAGCAGATTCCAGAATAGGGACCCGCGCTCTGGAGCAGAGGCGGGACCCCAGAGTGGAAGGCAACCTGGATGGCAGTGTGCTTCCAGACCTACCTGGAGAGCACGTGCCTGGAATCGATCCATATAGGTCCCTGGAGAACTGGAAGGAGATGCTGCTTCGTGCAGGTACCAGGGCCAGCCTCCCTGGACCTCCTCTGCGGCTTGGGATGTGTCCACAGCACTGTCCCTAAGGACGGGAGAGAGCAAGGCATCGATCAGGAAACCGTCCCTGCAGCTTAAAGAGTTCCAATGGGGAGGTGAAATTTTTCCAGAACTCTAAATGCTTTACCTTGGCCCAGTGCTTTCTGGGACATTTAGGGACCATGAGGCTTGGGGGAGAGAAGGTAGGAAAAAAGACTGAGACATAATGGAAGGGCAGTTTCCCTTTGAATCTGACCCTGAAGAACAAGCTCTGCCTGGGTTTCTTTCTCTCAGACTTGGCCCTAAACCTCTTTCCAAGGCCTGCTGCTCCATGTGGCCCTGCTTTACCTATGATGGACCAGAGCTCTCTTCCTCTCCCAGATGCTTCTGTGACCTCCTCTTCTGTGTGTCTCACCTCCAGTCTAGAACCTGCTCTTAAAGGGCATTTCCTCTGAGGTTCCTGTGAAGGAAGCCCGTGTTTGACTTTCTACTTTCCCTCCCAATTCTCCTGTCTATTCCCAAAGTGGTTACATACGCCTCTGTTTAGTGAATCATGGGAAGAAAATCAATGGAAATTTTGCAAGTGTACTGTTCAGAAACACGACTAATTATCTCAGCTTTTTTTTCTTTACCTAAAAATAAGTTCCTTAACTTTGTTCATCTTTCTAAAAATTGCTTTGTTTATTTTAAATATGGCTTAGGTCTTTTATGTTTGCATATAAATTTTTTAAATCAGCTCATCAATTTCTACCAAAAGCCTCCTAGAATTTTGTTTGGAATTTTGTTGGATCTATGGATCAATTTGGGGAGAATTGCCATCTTAGCAACGTTGAGCCTCACTATCTAGGAAAAGGGGGTGCATTTATTTCTGCTTCTTCCTCTCAGCAGCGTTTCTTGGTTTTCAGTGTCTTGGTTTTCTGAGGTCTGAGACATTGTTTCTAAGATTTATTCCTAAGAATTTGATGATTTCTGGCACTAGTGTACTTGGAATGATATTTAAATTGTATTTCCAGTTATTTGCTGCTTATATTTAATATATTTGGTGAGAGTTTTGTATATTAAACTTATATCCTATTAGTTTGTTTTGTTAAAAGATTTTTTTTAAAGATTTTATTTTTTTCCTTTTTCTCCCCAACGCCCCCCGGTACATAGCTGTATATTCTTTGTTGTGGGTCCTTCTAGTTATGGCATATGGGACGCCACCTCAGCGTGGTTTGATGAGCAGTGCCATGTCCGCGCCCAGGATTGCAACCACCGAAACATTGGGCCACCTGCAGCAGAGTGCGCGAACTTAACCACTTGGCCATGGGGCCAGCCCCATTTTGCTAAAAGATTTTTGCATCTGTAGTCCTGAGTAACCTTTGTCCCTAAATTTCTTTTTCTTTTTTCCGTTTTATCAAGTTTTGTTTTAAGTTGAAATTTAACAAAACAAATTGGTCCAATGCATCAAAGTTGACATAGAGTTGTTCATAGCATTCTCTCACTATCCTTTTAATGTCTGTACTATCTGTGGTAGTAATCCCTTTTTCATTCCTCATACTATGATTTTTGTTCTCTTTTTCTTTTTCTTTTGATGAGGAAGATTGGCCCTCAGCTAACATCTGTTGCCAATCTCCCTCTTTTTTTTTCCCTCCCCAGAGCCCCAGTACATAAGTGTACAAAGGTTTATTCTTCAATTGCTGGATGTCATGGTCTACAAAGGACAATTAGATCAAGATGGGTGACAGCTCTTTTCCGGATTCTCTCTTCACTGATAGTTTTTTTAGTTCTATCAATTGCTGAGAGATGGGCTCTAAATCTGTTTTGATTGTGGAATTGGAGGAGCAGGGGTCTTTCGTTTGTTTTGGTTTTGGATGGTATCTGACCACCGCGTGTGCACAGCTTTGCCAGAGAGGAGGCTCCGCCGCTTGTTTCCGGGAAGGACCCAGCCCAAGAGGCTGTCAGCTTCCCCAGATGGTTGCCGCGCCAGCAAGGCCGCCGCTGGGCCCCGGGAAGCTGAGGGCTGACCTTGTCTTTGGAAAGAATTGTGAAGAAAATGACACGTTCCCTGGCCTTGGCCCTACCGAGGTCAACGTGTCAACCTGTCGGTAAACCGGTCCCAGGGAACGCGTCGCCCAACGACGACGACGACGACGGGCCTCCTGGCTTTCGTATAGCTCCTCCCTCAGGGCCTGGGGTCCCCTCTGCTCTCCAGATAACGACCCCCAGCCGACGATGCCCGCCCCGAGGCTGATCGAGGGACCCCAAGACAACCCTCTGCTGGGGACAAAGTGCCCGCAGGAGGTGACTCATTTGGGACCTGCGAGGCCAGGCGAGGCGCGCGCACTGTGCTGCCAGTCCCCCCAGCCCTGCCCGGGGCAGACAGCCTTCCCGGAGCAGCACCAGGACAGCAAAGCCCTGTTTGGGAGCTTATTGAGGCCGCAGATTCCGCTACGGAACTGCCGCGCCAGGCGGGAGGCAGAGAATGGTGACAAGCAGATATGGGAACCTCAGATTCCGGTGTGAAAAGGCGACACGTGACTTAATGACTCCAGGCCTTAGGAGCCAAGAACGGTGCTAAGGAAGTGGCTGCCCAGGCCAACTAGGATGAAAAGGAGGGATGGGGGCTGGGTACAGGGCAACTAGAAACTGACAGAAGGGGGTGGGGGCCGCCAGGCTGGAAACTGAGTGCGGGTGCGTTTTAGCCGGTTTCTGACAACGTGGCGGAGGAGTCCCGGCAGCGGGCGCGGGACCTGGGCGCCCGGGTGGGACCCGCCACGTTTGGGTTCCGGAAGTGAGTCGCAGGCCCGGCCCAGCGCTCGCAAGTCGCCGGCCCCCTCCCCGCCGGGTTCGTCTTTTCCCCTCTTTCTTCCAATTCTGCCCACTTTTCCTACCTCTCTTGCCACTCGCGCTGCAACCCCGACTCAACCGTCCTTCCTCTCCGGCAATTGGGGTAGAGATGGCAATGAGGGCGGCAATGAGGGCGGCGTCAGCCGTTCCAACTTGGGTTTATGGAGACATCCCCGGTGGTGCCACCAGGGCCTTAACGTTTGCGTCGCGCTCTCTGGTTACAGAGCACGTTCCCCCACAGCGGTCCTCGCCACAGCTGCAAGGAGGGTCTGATCATCCGGGCCCTGGAAGGAAAGTGAGGCCCGACCTAGGAGGCCGGCCCCAGGACACCCAATCCTCCCGCTGGACTAGAATCCAGGCTTCTCAGGGATGGAGCCGGTCTTCCCAGGGCTGGAAGAGTCAGAGGAGGTCCCAGCCCAGGACCTTATATTTCTCGGCCTGCTTCCGAGAAATGAGGACAGGAATGGCGCTAACTCTCCCCTGCGCTGGCTCAGGGTGGGGTCTCCTGGGCCTGGCAGCCTGCTCCAAAGACTCGGCTTTCCCGGCCAGAGGCGAGCTCAAGTCCAAAATCTATCCCCGAAGAAGAGGAAGAAATGCAGATATGCATGACTCAAAAGTTTACCAGCGCAAACCACAGACCCGACAAAGGACGGGTATCTTGACCACCTAAAGAAAACTACCATCCATCAATTTAAAAAATCAAAACTATGCTGTAGGAAACTGGACAAAGACATCAACAGAAATTGCATTAAAGGGGATATGTGGGTGGCAAATAAAGACAGGAAAAGATGTTCAACATCACTGGCTGTTAGGGAGATGCAAATTAAAACCAAAATCAGAATGCATAAAATAAGAAGCAGCAATAACAGCAAACACTGGATTCATTCATTGCTGGAGGGAATGTAGACTGGTGCGCCACTCTCCACAGTGTATGGTCGTTGTTTCTTTTTTTTTTTTTAACAAAACTAAACATGCAATTCTATGCCCAGAAAAGCCTGGGGCTGAGGATGCCTTTGGAAAGAATTATACAATGACAAAGTCAAGGTGGATTTTTTTCTCTTTTTTCTTACCATCTCCTAATGAGACCAGCTTGTCAATTAGCTGGTCCCAGGGAGGATGGTGCCTGAACTGAAAATAGCCTCCTGGGTTCTTACCCACCTGCTCTCCTTTAAAACGGGGTCTCTCCTCCTCTTGAAGAATAGAGAACCCCCAGTAGAGGATTCTAGCTCCCTCACCTTGAATTCAGCCACCCACGCCCTGCCACTCTGCTTGCTCAAACACCACCCAAGAACTCATAACACGTGGAACGGATTGTAGCAGCTCGAACCCAGGAAGGGCACTGTGAGCGGAGGTGGGTGAGTGCAGAGGGGTACAGGGAGTTGTTGGGAACCTGGAGCCACCTGGTGCGGAGGCTGTCCTGCAGTCCCCACCAGACCAGTCCTGGAGCTGAAAGGGTGTGTCAAGAGGGCAAAGGCTCTGTAGGGCTCACCTGGGCTCTGTTGCAGAACAAGGGAGGGAGGTGGGAGGTGAGAGGAAACCCTAGATTACAGGGTGAAAAGGGAATAAGTGTTCCAGTCATTCAAGGCTTTGTCAGTCATGACAGGAGCCCAAAAAGTCCATACCTGTTGGAGCCTGGGCTTCAAAGCACTTCCCCTTACAGCCTTTCCTTAGGGATGTGAGAAAAGCAATCAACTCAGCGCCCAAGCAAGGAAATTGAGACCCAGAGTCCTGAGGATGCTTGTCCAACATCACCCATTGCTTCAGAACAAGGACTTGCATAGGCTCTAAGAATCAGACAAGACCTCAGGATCTGGTATTATTTTATTTGCCTAAGAAATCAGGATAGGAATGATTCAGATTCTTCATGCATTAGAGCGTCATCTGTGCTCCTTGGTGGGGATGTTCCTGTGACCCTACTTGTTCCTGCCGGGGGTGACCATGGCTCCTGAACCCATCCCTGTAAAATAGGAAGAAAATCAGACATGAAGGCATCTGAAATTTTCCTCTCATGAGCCCTTTTTTGGGAAGTACAGCAATGTGCTCCAGGAAAACAAGGGAGTATACTAAAAAAGAGGAAGACTTGGATCTGGGAAACAAGGGCATCAACCCATGAGAAGGGAAAGGGAGTCACCAGGGAGAAGGGTCAGGGAGAGGAGTCTACAGGACAGCTGGCAGTGGGCCCAGACAGGAGCAGGCTGGGCTGGGTGAGTGGGAACGCTGAGGGGAGGCTTCACCAAGAAAGGACCTAGACAACAACCATCATGTGTGTGAAGGGATTGAGAAAAGATTCACTTAACTGGGGGAGCGTTGGGGGATAAATTTATGAAATTAGAAGATCATGGAAAGTAAGAAAATGAAACCATCAGGCAATTTTTAAACCCCTCAAAAACATCAATATGTCCAGAAAGGACAATTAAGGAAGTTTAGCATGTAGCTCAGACCTGAGGAACATTCCCATAAGAGAATAATTGTAACTCTGTCTCCTGGTCCAGTTAAAACAACCATATACCTACACTAGGAGGATGAGATTGCATTTGTTGGGGGGCAGGATAGGAACTGCGGGAGGAAGGGATATTGGAATGTCAAAGATAATGTCTAAAACTGAAACATAAAAAGCACGAATATATGCTATCAAGAGACATGGAGGTAAAGAACAAAAGGAAAGCTAAAAGGGTTGAAAGTGGTTGTTTACCAGAAAGGGGATAGATGGGAATGGTTGGGTGAAGGGAGGGGAGACATGGTGTTTTGCAACAAGTAAGTTAAAGAGGGGGAAGCAGGCAGGCAGCCTCCCTCAGGTTTTTGAGAAGCCTGTGTGTTCCTGAAGCCCTCTTCCCTGAACCAGCACAGCATTGGCCCTGGGGATGAGGTCCCCAGAACCCAGTGCAAGCAAGGCCACTGGGGCTGCTGTAATGTGCAGGGAGGCAAGAGGAGTCCCCCATCCTTTGACCTGAGCCAGGAGGCATACTGTAGTCTCCCTCTTGGCTCCTTTCCGGGGTCAATATGACAAATTGCCTCTAAATTCACTCACTTGAATAAAATTCCTCCCCTTACTTCCTATACCCCTCACCTCCGCCATTTCATCAGAGTGTTGTTCTGACCATGGCTCGTGGATTCCTTTTTGCCAGCCAGAGAGAGAGGATAGACGGGGAGCTCACCCAGCACAGCCAGAAGGAGGCAGCTCCGAGGACTCCCGCAGTGACCAGAGCCCACCACAACCCAGGCCTGGAGGTGCTCAGTGAGATTCTCAGCTCCAACCCAGGGCTTGACGTGCTCAGTGAGATTCTCAGCTGCGAGAGAGATATCTCCTGTGGGTCAAAAGAAAAAATTAGAATTGAGAAGCTATTCCTTATTTCACAGAGTGTGCCAACACAATGGGAAAGCATAGGTAAAAGCCAGAGATTCTTACCACAGAAGACGGAAGCATGTGGGGCAGGGGAGGACAAGGAAGAAGGTTGTGATCAGGGAGGGGCACTCAGGACTCCTGGGCACTGGCCCGGCTTACAACTCTTGACTAAGAGATGGGTACTTTGGGGTTCAGTATAATTACTAAACAAAGGTCACATATGTGTTTTAAGGACCTTGATGCACGTAGATCATATTTTACAATTGAAAATAATGGAACAAGAAAGGAAACCTCAAAAACAAAAACAAGCCGGGGTGTGGTAGAATCACCAGCCAGCCCTGAGTCCTGCATTTTTGAACTCTACTCAGGTACTGGCCCTGTGACCCCATCCATGCCTGACCCTCCCACCCTGCAGTTTCCTCTCCTGTAGTGAGTTGCTGAGGTTGCCAGGACAAGAGGTGAAAGACGGAAGGACTGGAGCTGAAGCCCAGTCAGTCACCTGTGCTTACGGATGAGAGAACCCAGCTTAGCCTGAAAGGGCCCTAAAATGGTGGAAAAAAGAAAGTTCCCACCACTGCTCAGGTTTTCCTGCCTCTGGATGTCCAAGTGCTGAGGCCTGAGCCCAGTCGGGTTTTGATCATGAGCCTCGTTCTTCTAAGCTCCAGGACCTGCACTTTCCCCCTCCTCCCTCCAGACCCCCAGATCCACGTACCAGGTTCAGGCTCATCATGGGCACTGCTCCCTCCGACCTGGTGAAATCTGTGGTCCAGCTGCTCCTGACAATCTGGTCCCCGCTTCTCTGGAGAGCGCCCACCGGGCCCTTTGCTGAGCGGCTGGGACTAAGGGAGGAAGCCGCCTGAGACATCGGAGAGTTTCTGTCACAAATCTCTTACCGGGGTGATATGATTACCAACCAGTGACACAACGAAGGGGAAAAACTCAACCACTGTAAAGTTTCCTTTTAAAGATTTCCTTTTTTTTTTAAAACCGCTGTCTTTTACTGCGGTTTCCGGTAAGTTAAAAGCGCACAAGTCTTTTGCTGACTTTGGATCCCAGGGCGCCTCAGGCGAGCGCTGTACCTGGGCCCGGGCAAGAGGGCTCCCGCTGCTTCCCTCTCCAGCGGGGCGAGGCTGCAGGCTGCCGCAGGAGCTAAGTTTCTCTCAAACCTGGGATATTCAATTCTGGTTTCAAATCTGAGCTGCCGCTGGAGCAGGCCTTCACAATGAGCCAGACCAGGCTGACCGGGACGGGGGTACGAATTGGGCGCGACCAGCTGGGTTCTCCAGCAGAGCGGAGCGCTTGGGGCCGCGGAAGCCCAGTCAGAAAGAAAGGGCTGGACCATATCGGCCTGTGACCAGCGAGTGGGATCCTTGGTGCCTCAGGACGCCGGCTACCCTCCCCCCATAGCTTGGGGCGGGACAGGCCCCATCGCGCGCTGCGGGACCGGATCTGCGTTCAGCGGGTTTGGGAACCGTTCTCCCTTTGAGGACTCAGCCGGCTTCCCCGGAGGCTCAGCGCTGGCACCGGAGAAGAGGCGGGCAGGTGGCCTCTGGCAGCAGGCTCCGGCCTCCCGATTTCTCTCTCTGATCACCTGGCTTTTCAAAATAGTGAAAGTGAATAGTGAAATCTCCACCTCTCTCCATCCCCCACTGCCACCCCTTCCCCCTTTACCGGAGAGGGAGACCCTCGCTGGGCCGGCGGCCTCGGGGTGTAGTGGGAGCGCCGAGCTGAAGCTCGTTGCAGACACGCCTCAGAAGTCACTGCTGTTTGGCAGGAAACTCTTCAGGACGATCTCAGAATCTAGAAGTTGGAGAGAGACAGAGAGAGAGAGACAGAGACAGAGAGAGAGAGAAAGAGAGAGAAGGAGGGAGAGAGGGAGAGAGGGAGAGAGACAGAGAAAGACAGAGAGACAGAGAGCTGAGCCCAAGACGCTTTTGTCTTCACCCAGACGAACAATGCACGGGGCAGACCGCCCCTGTACCCTGGCGTGGAAGCCTGGGAGCGATGGTGTCATTGAAAAGAGTGATACAAAGAAAAAGTCAACTTCACTTCTGCTTTCCCTGACTGAGTGCAGCCGATCAATCAACCGGTCCCAAGGGAGACGGCGCCCGGACTAAAACTGGACCCCTGGGTTCCTACTCAGTGCCTCCCCATAAGGCCGGGTCTCCCTTCCTCTTATAAAAAGCGCGCCCCCAGAGGGAGCTACTGTAGCGCAAAAATCCCAGAGAGGCGCTCGTGGGGCGGGGAGTGCGGAATGGGACAGCGAGCCCTTTGGCGCCCCAGCGGCACGGCGACGCAGAGTGTCCTGCAGCTCCTCCCCTGGCCTTGTTCCGAGCTGGAAGGGCGAACCCAGGGGAGGCCAGGAGGAGGGAAAGGAGAGAGTCAGGTCGCCTGGACTTTGCTGCGGAACAGGGGAGGGAGACGAGAGTCGAGGAATAGAGATTCCTAAGCAAACCTGAGCCGCGGTGGGATAAGGGGGCCGCTGCGTTTGCACTCAAGCCTTTAGCACTCAACGCTGAAGCAAAAGGAGAAGCTGCCAAAAATAAAGTCGGGGGCTTCAGGGGAGAGATGGCGGCCCAGGCCAGGATGCCTTCGAGCTGGTGGCTCAGCCTCCTCATAGGCATTGTCCTCTTTGTCAGGGCGGACCTTTCCCCCCAGGCGCTCTGAAGCCCCGACCTGTAACTTCTGCGGAGCGCCCGCCGCGCCTGCGGCTGGTGGCTTCGGACTCCAGACCCCGCTGGCCTCTCAGAGTCCGGGGTGGGGCAGCTGTTCCTGAGAAGAACCTTCGTCCTTCCAGTTTTTCCCGCGGACTAAACGGGTATTCTGTTCACCCAGAAACATACTCTAATAAACAATTTTGAGGTTGAAGGGAAGGACATAGGGGAGGGGGCGATTTTACACATTGTGTTTTCGAGGTGGTACTGTTTTTATTTTGTTGCTGATTTTTACTTGTTTGTTTGTAAAGCTGTGGCAAAAACTAATTTAATTGTTTTTCCGTCTTAAAGTGTTGCCGCTGGCACCGCGCTGTGCCTGGGTTATCGCTACCTGAGGACCCTAAGAGTAGTGCCTACCACAGAGGGGGCTGATCAGGAGACAATGAGCTAACATTTATTTGCCTCTTGTACTGTTAGCCTTACAAGTGATCTTCAATACCGTGAAACACAGTTGATTCTAAGTGGCCACAAGCTTGTTGATTGTTTCTGTTGGTGGGTGAGGATTGAACAGATGAGAGACTTGGTTCCTCAAAATGGGTTGGTTCCTGTTTGGTGAATCAAATAAAAGACTGTGACCTGCTAAGCCAGCAGCAGTTCACACTGAACACGTTAGAGCCAGTGCTTGGCGCACTAACAAAGGAAAGCTTTTTTTTTTTTTTTTTTGCAATGAAACTTTTACCCTGAGCTGATCGTCCTCTTTCCTTGGGGAAGATTCTCCCCAAGCTGACATTCGCTACAAATCTTCGTCTATTCTGCACGTGGGCCAGCACCACAGCATGGCTAATGACATTTTTTGCGGAAATAGAAATATCCATCCTAAATTTATTACACAATCTCAGAGGACCCCAAGTACTTAAAACAATCTTGAAAAAGAAGGACAAAATTGGAGGACTCGTTTTTCCTGATTTCAAGACTTATTACAAAGCTACAGTCATCAAAATAGTGTGGTACTGGCATAAAGACAGACATACAGACCACTGGAATAGACTAGAGAACCAAAAAATAAACCCGCACATATACAGTCAAATGATTTTAGAAAAGGATGCTACCATTGGTCAATGGGAAAAGGACAATCTTTTCAACAACTGATGATGGGAAAACTGGATATCCACCTGCAAAAGAATGCAGCTTTACCCTAACCTAACAAGATTAAAAAAATAAATTCAAAATTGGATCAAAAACCTAACTATGAGAGCTAAAACTATAAAACTCTTAGAAGATAACATGGGGGGAAAGCCTCACGATGTTGGTTTAACGATGAATGCTTGGATATGACACCAAAGGCCCAGGCAACAAAAGGAAAAACAGACAAATTGGATTTCAAAAAAAACCAAAACCCTTGGTGCATCAAAGAACATTATCAATAGAGTAAAAATGCAAGTCATAGAATGGGAGGAGATGTTTGCAAATATCAGGTATCAAGATCTAATAAGGAGTTAGTACTGAGAATATACAGAGAACCCCTGAAACTCAACATCAAAAAAGAAAACCCGATTCAAAAGTGGGCTAAGGACTTAAATAGACATTTCTCCCAAAAATATATACAAATGGCCAATAAGCACATGAAAAGATGCTTAACATTGGTAATGATTCGGGAAATGCAAATCAAAACCACAATAAGATGCCACTTCACATGCATTAGGATTGCTACTATCAAAAACACAGAAAATAACAAGTGTTGGCAAGGATGTAGAGAAAATGAAACCTTTGTGCACTGTTGGTGGAAATATAAAATGGTGGAATTACTATGGAAAACAGTATGGTGGTTCCTCAGAAAGTTAAAAGTAGAATTACCATATGACCCAGCAATTCTACTTCTGGGTTATACCCAAAAGAATTGAAAGCAAGGACACAGAGACATATTTGTACACCATGTTCATAGCAGTATTATTCACAATAACCAAAAAGCAGAAGAAATCCAAGCATCCCACAATGAATGAATGGATAAGCCAAAGGTGGTATATCCATACAACAGAATATGATTTGGCCATAAAAAGTAATGAAATACTGATACGTGCTGCACCATGGATGAACCTGGAAGACATGAGTGAAATGAGCCCGTCACAAAAGGATAACTACTGTATTATATCTCTCATACGAGGTACTTAGAGTGGTGAAATTCACAGATACAGAAAGTAGAATGGTGATATCTAGGTGCTGAGGGAAGAGGAAATGAGGAGTTATTGCGTAATGGGTACAGTGTCAGCTTGGCAAGTTGAACAAAGTTCTGGGGATGGGTGGTGGTGAGGTCTCACAACATTGTGAATGTACTTAATGCCACTGAACAGCACACTTGAAAATGGTTAAAATTGTAAATTTTTTACACTTTCTTTTAAAGATTGGAACCTGAGCTAACATCTGTTGCCAATCTTTTTCTTCTTCTTCTTCTTCTCCCCAAAGCTGCCCAGTACATAGTCATATGTTCTAGTTGTAGGTCCCTCTGGTTGTGCTATGTGGGATGCAGCCTCAGCATGACCTGATGAGTGGTGTAGGTCCACGCACAGGACCCCAACCTATGAAATCCTGGACCACCCAAGTGGAGCACATGAACTTAATCACTCTGCCATAGGGCTGGCTCCTACATATGTTTTTATTTTTATTTTATTTTTTTTAAGGAAGATTAACCCTGAGCTAACATCTGCTGCCAATCCTCCTCTTTTTGCTGAGGAAGACTGGCCCTGAGCTAACATCTGTGCTCATCTTCCTCTACTTTGTATATGGGACACCTGCCACAGCATGGCTTGATAAGCAATGCATAGGTCTGTGCCTGGGATTGGAACTGGCAAATCCCAGGCCACTAAAGCAGAATGCGCAAACTTAACCACTGTGACACCAGGCTGGCTTCCTTACAGTTCTACTCAATAACACACTTAATCTAACTGAAAAATCCAAAGGAGTACTAACCAATCAATAATATGTGAATTTTAATTTAACTGAAATTTATTTTAAAAGATGAGTAGTTACAGAAATAGCTTCAAAGACAATGAGTACATAGAATTCTTATTATATCACACTGGCATCACTCAGAGTTTAGATTTTGACACCCTCAACATGTATACAACTATCATGAATCCAACAGAAAGTAAGAGTCAGAAAGACTATACCACAGTAATAGACCTAATATAGACAACTGCGTCCAATGTAAGGGAGAAAATGTGAGGCAAGAAATACAAATAGCATCAAAAAGTAACAGCGGATAGTTGATGGAGTTGACCAAACCACCATTATAAATCAGAAAGACAACTTCAAAATTAGTAGTGGACTATTTAATGACATGAAAAATGGTGCTCATTCTTCAGTAGCATCTTAAGGAATGATTACAGATGAGAACACTGATGTGAGAATATTTAAGAAGTTAAATTATTAGAATTTTTTCTTTTTTTCCTTTTATTATCTTTATTGAGGTATAACTGACATACAGCATATTAGTTTCAGGTGTATAACATCATGATTCAGTATTTGTATATATTGCAAAATGATCACAATAAGTCTAGTTCACATCCATCACCATACATTGTTGCAAAATGTTTTTTCTTGTGATGAGAACTTTTAAGATCTACTCTCTTAGTAACTTTCAAATCTGCAATACAGTATTATTAACTATACTTGTCATACTATACATTACATCCCCAGGACTTATTTATTTTATAACTGGAAATTTGTACCTTTGATCCCTTTACTTATTTTGCCCAACCCCAGCCCCCACCTCTGACAACCACCAGACTATTCTCTGTATTTATGAGCTTGGTTGTTTTCTGTTTTTTGTTTTAGATTCCATATATAACTGAGATGAGTTGGTGTTTGTCTCTTTCTGTCTACCTTATTTCACTTAGCAAAATGTCTCAAGGTCCATCCATGTTGTCACAAATAGCAAGATTTCATTCTTTTTTATGGCTGAATAATATTCCATTGTATATATCATATTTTCTTTATCCATTCATCTGTCAGTGGACACTTAGGTTGTTTCCATATCTTGGCTGTTGTAAATAATGCTGTAATGAAATGGGTGCCTATATCTTTTCCAGTTAGTGTTTTGTTTTCTTTGGATAAATACACAGAAGTAGAATTGCTGGATCATATGGCAGTTCTATTTTAATGTTTTGAGGAACCTCCATACTGTCTTCCATAGTGGCTGCACCAATTTACCTTCCCACCAACAGTGCACAAGGATTCCCTTTGCTCCACACCCTTGCCAACACTTGTTATTTCTTGTCTTTAAAAAAAAAAAAAAGATTAGCACCTGAGCTAACAACTGTTGCCAATCTTCTTTTTTCTTCTGCCTTTTCTCCCCAAATACCCCCAGTACAAAGTTGCATATTTTAGTTGTGGGTCCTTCTAGTTGTGGCATGTGGGATGCCACCTCAGCATGGCCTGATGAGTGATGCCATGTCCACGCCCAGGATCCAAATGGGTGAAACCATGGGCCACCAAAGCAGAGCCTACAACTTAACCACTCGGCCCCAGGGCCAGGCCCTCTTGTCTTTTTGATAACAGCCATTCTAACAGGTGTGAAGTGATATCTCATTGAGATTTTGATTTGCATTTCCCTGATGATTAGTGATATTGAGCTTCTTCTCAGGCGTCTGTTGGCCATCTGCATGTCTTCTTTAGAAAACTGTCTATTCAGATCTTTCGGCCATTTTTTAATCGCATTGTTTGAGGGTTTTTTCACTATTGAGTTGTATGAGTTCTTTATAAATTTCGGATATTTACTCCTTATCAGGTATATGATTTGCAATTATTTTCTCCCATTCAGAGGTTATCTTTTCGTTTTGTTGGTGATTTCCTTTGCTGTGCAGAAGCTCTTTAGTTTGACGTAGTCCCACTTGTTTATTTTTGCTTTTGTTACCTTTATTTTTGGTGTCATATCCAAAAAATCATCACCAAGACCAATGTCAAGGAGCTTATTGCCTCTGTTTTCTTCTAGGAGTGTTATGGTTTCAGAACTTACATTCAAGTCTTTAATCCACTTGGAATTAATTATTGTGTATGGTGTAAGATTGTGGTCCAGTTTCACTCATTTGCATGTGGCTGTGCAGTTTTCCTAACACCATTTATTCAAGAGACTGTCCTTTCCCCATTGTATATTCTTGGCTCCTTTGTCATAAGTTAATCATATATGTGTGGGTTTATTTCTGGGCTCTCTATTCTGTTCCACTGGTCTATGTGTCTATTTTTATGGCTATACCATACTGTTTTGGTTACTATAGCTTTGTAAGATAGTTTGAAGTCAGGGAGTATGATGCCTCCAGCTTTGTTCTTCTTTCTCAGGATTGCTCTGCTTTTTGGGGTCTTTTGTGGCTCCATACAAACTTTAGGATTGTTTGTTCTATTTCTGTGAAAAATGCCACTGGAATTTCTATAGAGATTGCATTGAATCTGTAGGTTGCTTTAGGTAGTATGGACATTTTAACAATATTGATTCTTCCAACCCATGAACATGGAGTAACTTTCCCTTTGTGTCTTCTTCAATTTCTTTCATCAGTGCCTTATAGTTCTCAGTGTGCAGGTCTTTCACCTCCTCAGTTAAATTGATTCCTACGTATTTTATTCTTTTTGATGTAAATGTAAATGGGATCATTTTCTCAATTTCTCTTGCTGATAGTTTGTTGTAAATTTTTAGGCATATTTTACACAATTTAAAGTTAATTAACTTAATTTTTAAGTGCTAAAAAATTTTAAGCTTAATTTAAGAAATATTTACTGAGTTCCCTTCATGTATCGCATAATTTATTATATTCTAACCATTTCTCGTTTAAAATTGGCACTTGTGTTTTCTTGCCAGTAGTTTGTCATATGTCTTCATTTCTATAATCTCTTTGACTTCTCACCCATAGTATTATTTATTTATTTTCGTATAGTCAGTAATCAGTATAATTCCTGTATAGGCTACCTGTCAGCTGTAATAACTGAAACATATGCATTATAGCAAGGAAAGTACTCATTACTTGTTTGAATCTTATTAAATTAAAATCTCTAAAGAAGTTTTATTTTCCCAGGATTTAAGTATTCTCTTTTCACAATTTCTATTAAAGTGAATGTATCAATCACAGGACAGCACGAAATGGATGACACCCTCAAACAAGATAATTGAGTATAAGTTAATGAGGAGATTATTTGAATAGATGTGGCAGCTTTAAGGAAAAGTAAGAGGGCACGATGAAGCATTTGGGACTAGTAAGGGTAGGAATACTAGGCCTGAAGGGGCCTGCAGGGGCAAAGGGAGTGAGCAGCTGCTAGTCCTCTGAGAAGGAGAGCTGTGGCTGTAGGAGAGGGCACCCAACCAGAGCTGCAGCCTTCAGTAGAGGAGTGGGCTACTGCCAACCCACAGATGAGCAAGAAGGAACCCTGGGAAATAAATATCCCTACCTCACTCTCCTCTTGACCCGTAATCCAACTGGTGTTTCCCATTGTGTGAAAACAGCCAGAAGCCAGAGGGCAAGGGAGCCCATCCATGCTGTCCAAAAAGGGTAGCCTGGCAGGGCACAGAGCATGGTCAAAAAGGTTGAATAGTGGCAAATGTAGATGTCCAGTATAGACTATCCACCATTTTTTTTAATTCATAGACTTTACTCTTTAGAGTAATTTTAGGTTTACAGAAAAATTGAGCTGAAAGTACAGAGAGTTCCCATACACCCTCTTATCACCCCCCATTTGTTTCCCCTATTATTAACATCTTGCGTTAGTATAGTATATTTGCTACCTTACTGATACATTATTATTAACTAAAGTCCATAGTTTACATTAGGGTTCACTCTAGGTGTTGTATATTTTATGAATTTTGACAAATATATAATGACACATATCCACCTCTCTAATATATATATGTGACAAATATATAGAGAGGTAACAAATGTATACACATATATAATAAATATATTTAATACATATATTATCCCTCTCTCCCTCCCTGCAAACACTTGGCAACCACTGATCTTTTTACTGTCTCCATAATGTTGCCTTTTCCAGAATGGCAGATAGTTGGAATCATACAACGTGTAGGGTTTTCAGATGGGCTTCTTTCGCTTAGCAGCATGCATTTAAGTTTCCTCCATGTTTTTTTTTTTTCAAAGCTTCAGCACATGGTTGTATATCCTAGTTGTTAGTTTTTAGTTCTCTGTGTGAGCTGCTGCCACAGTATAACAACTGACAGACAGATGCTATGGTTCTATGCCAGGGAAACGAACCTAGACCAGAGCAGTGAGAGCACCGAATCTTAACCACTAGACCACCAGGGCCGGCTCTCCTCCATGTTTTTTTACAGCTTGATAGCTCATTTATTTTTATCACTGAATAATATTCCACTGTCTAGATGTACCTTAGTTTATTTATCCGTTCACTTACTGAAGGACATCTTAGTTGTTGCCAAGTTTGGGTAATTATGAATAAACATTCATGTGCAGGATTTTGAGTGAACAGAAATTTCCCACTCACTTGAGTAAACACCACGAAGCGTGATTGCTGGATCATCTGCTAAGAGTATGTGTGGTTTTCTAGGAAACTGTCGAAGTGGCTATACCATTTTGCATTCCCACCAGCAATTAATGAAACTTCCTGTTGCTCCACATCCTCACCAGCATTTCGTGTTGTTAGCGTTTTGGATTTTAACCATTCTAATAGATGTGTAGGGCTATCCCATTGCTGTTTTAATTTGCAATTACCTAATGACACATGATGTGGAGCATGTTTTCATATGTTTATTTGCCATCTGTTTACCTTCTCTGGTGAGGTATCTGTTTAGAGTTTTTTGCCCATGTTTTAATTGGGTTGTTTGTTTTCTTATGGTTGAGTTTTAAGAGTTCTTTGTATATTTTGGGTACCAGTACTTTATCAGATGTGTGTTTTGTAAATATTTCCCCCGGGCTGTGGCTTGGCTTTTCATCCTCTTAATAGCGTCTTTCACAAAGCAGAAGTTTTTCACAAATTTAAGAGCTTAGCAAACTCTAAGCAGGCTAAATACAAAAACAACCACACCTATACAGAGCTTAGTTAAATTGTTGAAAATGAGACAAAGAGAAAATCTTAAAAGTAACCAGAGGGGCCAGCCCGTTGGTGTGGTGGTGAAGTTGGAAGCTCCGCTTAGGCACTGGGTTTGCTAGCTGGATCCCAGCACCCACCTATACACGGCCCATCAAGCCATGCTGTGGCTGCATCCCACATACAGAAAGTAGAAGAGTGACACAGATGTTAGCTCAGGGGCAATCTTCCTCAGAAAAATAAATAAATTAGATAAAATAAAATATTTCTTTCTTCCTTTTTTTGGTTACAGAGACCTCCCTTTATTCTCCTCATCAGTATCACTGATACTCTCTGGTTCACATTTCGCAATGCAGCTCGGCTCCTTAGAGTACTTAATGTGCAATCTCACGTTGCAGCCGGGGAGGGGGCTTGGGCCAGGGGGCAGGGTGTTAGCACACCACGCGGACAGGGCGCAGTCTGTCCTGCCTGGAAGAGGTGCGGATGAGTGGGCAGCCAGGGGAGGCGCACCCTCACAGTCTTTTTTGCATTGGACGATGATCCTCCATTCGTGCTCCTTCCTGACTTCCGGGGTGGGGAGACCGTGCAGCTCAGACCAGGGCAGGGCAGAAGGAAAAGCAGCAGGCCACCCAGGAGGGGGGTCAGGGTGGGAGAGGCGCAGGAGTGGCTCCTGGGGTAAGCCACAGGCCCGGTCTTTGGCTCTCCCAGTGAGGAATTTCCTCCCCTGCACCGCTGCCCAGCCCCTCTCCCCACCCCCCAACTCCCACCCGCCGAAACCAACACACAGTCCTGGAGCTAGGGGCACCTCCTGGGATCCCTGAAATGAGGGGCTCTGCCACCCGACCCAGTGCTGCCGGGCCTTGGAGGAGGGGGTCGAGGGCAAGCCCCACTCACGGACAGGCAGGAACGGCTCGGCAGGGCCCTGCCCAAGACAAGGGGGTAGGGAGGGAGAAGACCTCAGTCCCAGACAGTGGCCCCCACTGAGGTCTGGAAGGAGGGGAGCGCCTGGGAATCCTACTTCCTTTTGGGGTCTGGTGGGGCCCCAGTTCCCTGGCCTCGGCCTCGGGCGACTTCCCAAGAGACCAGGATATTGTGCTTTGGCATCCACCCTGGGGCCAGGTCAGGACGCGGGGGCGGGAGAGAGGAGACTAAGGTGCTTGTGCTTTAGCTGGAGATGTTGACTCCGTCACACACGCGGGTCGGGCCGCTAGGGGCCGAAGGGCCAGGGCCGGGCAGCCCAGCGGAGCGCCAGGACCCCAGCCCGACCCGACACCCCAGCCCCGCAACAAGCAGGTGCCAGAAGGCACCCAGCCCTGCAGGCTGGCAGGGCTGCTGGTCGGAGGGAGGCCTCTCCGTCAGGTTCCAAGGGTCCAGAGCGGGCGGGCCCCCACCCCGCAACCCCCTGTCTCTGGAGAGAGAGCCCGCTGGGCTCCAACGGCCAGTCAGCCAGGGAGGAGACGAGAGGCGGTGAGGACAAGGTCCAAGACAAAAATACAAAATGTGAAGTGACACCCAGTGTGGGGTTGAGCAGTAAAAAAGAGCCCTCCCAGTTCATAAGTACAACCCAAAACAAAACCGCTTGCTCTGGGCGAGGAGAGAGAGAGATGGTTAGAGAGAAGATTCTACAAACGACTGCTAACAATGAAGTGGACCTACCTTATTCTCAGAGCTGGGCTCGCCAACTGGCCAAGCCAGCTGGGGACACCTTTCAAGGCAGCCCCAGGACGGGGGTGGGGGAGCAGCGGGCGTTGGGGGGGGGGGGGCGGTGGTGGGGAGTGGAGAGGAAGGAGACAGCCGAGCCTGGGCCCCCTCGGAACGCGAACCCACACTCCACACGCTCGCACGCATGCAGCCCACCCCCGGCCCCCACCCCGTCCTGCCTTCCACGGCCCCAGGAACAGAAGGGGACATCAGACACAGTCCCGCTGGTTCGCAAAGTAAAAGGAAGCTTATACTTCAATATCTCACTGGCTAAAAACATGTTTTAAAAAGTATGTACGGGGGTGGGGGCTGGGAGCCCTGCCGTAGGACAGGGTGGGGGTGGGGAAGGGCGGGGGGACAGCAGCCCCCCAGCCTGCTCCCCTGGGTTCCAACTCTGGTCCTACAGCCTCCTCGATCTTCATTTGCTTAAAAGCAAAACTTCTACAAACGCACGCGCTTCTGCCAACCCGGGAAACCTCTTCTTCTGTCCTCAGAGACTTTCAGTCTGCCCCCAAGAGCCCCCTCACTCAGGACTGCCCCTCGCAGGCCCAAGGGGACTGACGGCGGCAATGGAGGCTGCGCCCGGGGAGGGAGGGAGAAGGGTACCAGGCCGCCACCGCAGGGGATTTGTGGAATTTCTGGACCCGCTTCTTCGCTGTAAAACGGTCAGTCCCCGCGGCCTCGCCTACCCCAGCCCCAGGCTCAGGGACAGACGAGGGAGACAGGAAGGCGCTTTTGGAAACGTAGAAGCACTGGGAGGTGGTGGCGGGAGGGGTCCTGAGAACTCTGGGGCCCCTGAGAGTCCCAGGGGACCGCAGTGAGGGGCGGGGCCTGAGGAATTCTTCAGCGCGGGAAAAGAAAGTAACCAGAGAAGAATGCACACTGCGTTCAAAGAAGCAACAATAAGACTGATGCCTGATTTTTCAACAGAAACTGTAAATGCCAGAGGACATTGTGATGACAGCTTTAAAGTGCTGAAACAAAAATCTCCAACTTAGAATTCTGCATTTCTCAAGAACAGCCTTCAAAAGATGAAGATGAAAGATGTGTTCAGACGAACAAAAACTGAGGGAGTTCATCAGCTGCGCACCAGCACTGTGAGAAGCACTAGGGGAGGCTCTTCAGACTGGAGGAAAATTATCCCAGCTAGAAACACAGAACCACAGGAAGAAATGAAGGTGCTGGACAGGGTTAATATATAGATAAATAAAAAATAATAATGCCCGGGGAAAATTATTTTTTATTGAGTTGATAATAGTTTACATTATTGTGAAACTTCAGATGCCATTATTTCTTCTCCATCACCATATAAATGCTCCCCTTCACCCCCTGTGCCCACCTCCCACCCCCCTTCCCCTGGTAACAGCGGAACTGTTTTCTTTGTCCAGGTGTTTATCTTCCACATATGAGTGAAATCATCTGGTGTTTGTCTTTCTCAGTCTGGCTTATTTCACTTAACGTAATTCCCTCCAGGTCCATCCATGTTGTTGCAAATGGGATGATTATGTCTTTTTTATGGCTGAGTAATATTCCATTGTATATATATGCCACATGTTCTTTATCCAATACTTGGTCGATGGGCACTTGGGTTGCTTCCATGTCTTGGGTATTGTGAATAGCACTGCAATGAACATAGGGGTGCATATGTTACTTTGGATTGTTGATTTCAAGTGGTTTGGGTAGATACCCAGTAGTGGGATAGCTGGATCATATAGTAATTCTATTTTTAGTTTTTTGAGGAGTCTCCATACTGTTTTCCATAATGGCTGCACCAGTTTGCATTTCCACTAGCAGTGTATGAGGGTTCCCTTTTCTCCACACCCTCTCCAAAATTTGTTATTTTTAGTTTTGGTGATTATAGCCATTTTAACAGGTGTAAGGTGGTATGTTAGTGTAGTTTTGATTTGCATTTCCCTGATGTTTAGTGATGTTGACCTTCTTTTCATGTGCTTATTGGAGATCTGTATATCTTCTTTAGAAAAATGTCTGTTCATATCCTCTGCCCATTTTTTGATCGGGCTGTTTGTTTTTTTGTTGCTCAGTTGTGTGAGTTCCTTATATATTATGAAGATTAACCTCTTATCAAATATATGATTTGCAAATATTTTCTCCCCATTGGTGGGTTGTCTTTTTGTTTTGATCCTAGTTTCTTTGCTTTGTGGAAGCTCTTTAGTCTGATGAAGTCCCACTTGTTTATTTTTTCTTTTGTTTCCCTTGTCTGAGAAGACATGGTATTCAAAAAGATCCTTTTAAGTTCGATGTCAAAGAGGGTACTATCTATATTATCTTCCAGGATTTTTATGGTTTCAGGGCTTATCTTCAAGTCTTTGATCCATTTTGAGTTTATTTTTGTATATGGCGTGAGATAATGGTCTACTTTCATTCTTTTGCAAATGATTGTCCAGATTTCCCAACACCCTTTGTTGAAGAGATTGTCTTTTCTCCATTGTATGTTCTCGGCACCTTTGTCGAAGATTAGCTGTCCACAGATGTACGGTTTTATTTCTGGGCTTTCAGTTCTGTTCCATTGGTCTGTGTGCCTGTTTTTATACCAGTACCATGCTGTTTTGATCACTATGGCTTTGTAGTATATTTTGAAGTCAGGGATTGTGATGCCTCCAGCTTTGTTCTTTTTTCTCAGGATTGCCTTAGCAGTTTGGGGTCTTCAGTTGCCCCACATGAATTTTAGGATTCTTTGTTGTATTTACGTGAAGAATGTCATTTGGATTCTGATTGGGATTGCATTGAATCTGTAGATTGCTTTGGGTAGTATGGACATTTTAACTGTGTTTATTCTTCCAATCCATGTGAATGGAATCTCTTTCCATTTCTTTATGTCATCATCTATTTCTTCCAATAATGTCTTATAGTTTTCATTGGATAAGTCCTTCCCCTCCTTGGTTAAATTTATTCCTGGATATTTTATTCTTTTTGTTGCAATTGTAAATGGAATTGTATTCTTGAGTTCTCTTTCTGTATGTTTGTTATTAGAGTATAGAAATGCAACTGATTTTTGTAAGCTGATTTTGTACCCTGCAACTTTATTGTACTTGTCAATTATTTCCAATACTTTTCCAATGGATTCCTTAGGGTTTTCTATATATAGGGTCACATTGTCTGCAAACAGCAAGACTTTCACTTCTTCACCCACAATTTGGATTCCTTTTATTCCTTTCTCTTGTCTAATTGCTCTGGCCAAAACCTCCAGTACTATGTTGAGTAAGAGTGATGATAGTGGGCATCCTTGTCTTGTTCCTGTTCTCAGAGGGATGGCATTCAGTTTTTGCCCATTGAGTATGATGTTGGCTCTGGGTTTGTCATATCTGGCCTTTATTATGTTGAGGTAATTTCCTTCTATCCCCATTTTGTTATGAGTTTTTATCATAAATGGCTACTGGATCTTGTCAAATGCTTTCTCTGTGTCTGATGAGAGGATCATGTGGTTTTCTCTGTCTGATGAGAGGATCATGTGGTTTTTATTCCTCATTTTTTAAATGTGGTATATCACATTGATTGATTTGCAGATGTTGAACCATCCCTGTGTCCCTGGTATAAATCCAACTTGATCATGATGTATGATCTTTTTGATGTATTTCTGTATTCGAGTTGCCAATATTTTGTTGAGGATTTTTGCATCTATTTTCATCATTGATATTGGCCTGTAGTTTTCCTTTTTGTGTTGTCCTTGTCAGGCTTTGGTATCAAAGTGATGTTGGCCTTGTAAAATATGTTAGAAAGCATCTTCCCTCATTTTTTGGAATAGCTTGAGAAGGATAGGTATTAAATCCTCTCTGAACGTTTGGTAGAATTTTCCAGGGAAGCCATCTGGTCCTGGGCTTTGATTTTTTGATTACTGTTTCAATCTCTTCACTTGTGATTGGTCTATTCAGATTGTCTATTTCTTCTTGATGCAGCTTTGGGAGGTTGTAAGAGTCTAAGAATTTGTTCCATTTCCTCTAGATTGTCCATTTTGTTGGCATATAGCTTTTCATAGTATTCTCTTATAATCCATTGTATTTCTGTGATATCTGTTGTTATTTCTCCTCTTTCATTTCTAATTTTATTTATCTGAGCTTTTCTCTTTTCATCTTTGTAAGTTTGCCTAGGGGTTTGTCAATTTTTTTATCTTCTCAAAGAATCAGCTCTTTGTTTCATTGATCCTTTCTACTGCCTTTTTTGTTTTAATAGCATTTATTTCTGCTCTGATTTTTATTATTTCTCTCCTTCTGCTGACTTTGGGCTTTGTTTGTTCTTCTTTTCCTGATTCAGTTAGGTGTAGTTTGTCGTTGCTTATTTGGGATTTTTATTGTTTGTTACGGTGAGCCTGTATTGTGAGGAATTTCCCCCTTGGTACCACTTTTGCTGCATCTCAAGTGAGTTGGTATGTTTTGTTTTCATTTTCATGTGTCTCCAGATATTTTTTTATTTCTCCTTTAATTTCTTCAATGATCCATTGGTTGTTCAACAGCATGTTGTTTAGTCTCCACATCTTTGTCCCTTTCTCAGCTTTTTTCTTGTAATTAATTTCTAGCTTCATAGCATTATGATTGGAAAAGATGCGTGTTTTATTTCAATCTTCTTAAATTTGTAGAGGCTTGCCTTGTTTCCCAACATATGGTCTATCCTTGAGAATGTTCCATGCACCCTTGAGAAGACTGTGTATTCTGCTGTTTTTGGATCGAGTGTTCTATATATGTCCATTAAGTTCAACTGGTTTAGCTTTTCATTTAACTCCACTGTTTCCTTGTGGATTTTCTGTCTGAATGATGTATCCATTGATGCAAGTGGAGTGTTGAAGTCCCCTACTAGTATTGTATTATTATTGATATCTTCTTTTAGGTTTGTTAATAGTTGCTTTATGAACTTTGGTTCTCCTGTGTTGGGTGCATGGATATTTATAAGTGTTGTTTCTTCTTGATGGAGTGTCCCTTTCATCATTATATACTGCCCCTCTTTGTTGCTCTTTGCCTGTCTTGTCTTGAAGTCTACTTTGATACAAGTATTGCAACACCAGCTCTCTTTTGTTTGCCATTAGCTTGGAGTATCATCTTCCATCCCTTCACTCTGAGCCTATGTTTGTCATTGGAGTTGAAATGCATTTCCTGGAGGCAGCATATTGTTGGGTCTTGTTCTTTAATCCATCTTGCCACTCTGTGTCTTTTTATTGTAGAATTCAATCCATTTACATTTAGGGTGATTATTGATATATGAGAGCTTAATGCTGCCATTTTATCACTTGTTTTCTGGTTCTCCTGCATTTCCTTTGTTTCTTGTCCTGTGTGTTTTGGTCTACCAATTCAGTTATGTGGAAACCAGCCTGGTGGCACAGTGGTTAAGTTCACGTGCTCTGCTTCAGCAGCCCAGGTTTCGCCCGTTCAGGTCCCAGGTGCAGACATGGCGCTGCTTGGCAAGCCATGCTGTGATAGGTGTCTCACATGTAAAATAGAGGAAGATGGGCACAGATGTTAGCTCAGGGCCAGTCTTCCTCAGCAAAAAAGAGGAGGATTGGCAGCAGATGTTAGCTTAGAGCTAGTCTTCCTCAAAAAACAACAGCAAAAAAAAAAAAAAAAAAACAAAAACAAAAAAACAAAAACACAAACCAATTCAGTTATATAGTTTTTTATGTTGGGTTTCTTTGTTTTCTCCTTATTTATTTGTGTCTCTGTTCTGCTTTTTTGTTTAGTGGTTACCATGAGGTTTGTATGCAAAATCTTGTAGATAAGATAGTCCATTTTCTGATGGCCTCTTCTTTCCTTAGACTAAACCAGTTCAGTCCTTCTTCCCTTCCCCTCCTATCTTGTTTTTCTCACACCTTATTTCATCTTGTGTTGTGAGTTTGTGGCTAAAATGACAAGATTATCTTTGTTTTTGGTGTTTTCCTCCCCTTTATCTTTAATGATATACTTGAGTATTTGTTAACCTGTTCTGATGTACAGCTACAATTTTCTGATTTTTTATACCTATTTTTCTCCTTATTCCATGCCTTGTAACCCCTTTCTCCATTTTTTTTTTTTTTCAGGTATGAAGGCCTTCTTGAGGATCCTCTGTAGGGGAGGTCTTGTGGCTACAAACTCCCTTAGCTGTGGCTTATCTGGGAAAGTTGTTATTTCTCCATCATATCTGAAGGCTATTTTCACTGAATAGAGTATTCTTGGCTGAAAGATTTTGTCCTTCAAAGATTTGAATATGTCATTCCGGTCTTTCCTAGCCTGTAAGTTTTCTGCAGAGAAATCTGGTGAAAGTCTGATAGAGGTTCCTTTGTAGGTTATGTTCTTCTGCCTTGCTGCCCTTAGTATTTTTTCTTTGTCATTGACTTTTGTCAGTTTCACTACTATATGCCTTACAGTAGGTCTTTTTACATTGGCATATTTAGAAGATCTGATAGGCTCTTTCATGTGGATTTCCATCTCCTTCCCCAGGTTTGGGAAGTTCTCTGCTATTATTACTTTGAACAAGCTTTCTGTTCCATTCTCCTTCTTTTCTCTCTCTTGAATATCTATAATTCTTATGTTGCATTTCCTAATTGAGTTGGATATTTCTCAGAGATTTTCTTCATTTCTTTTTAGTCTTAGTTCTCTCTACTCCTCTGTCTGGAGCATTTCAATATGTCTATCCTTGATTATGCTGATTCACTCCACTATGATGTTGCTCAAACATTCAGAGAATCCAAATTTTGTTTTATCTCATCAATTGTGTCTTTCATCTCTAATATTTCTGATTGGTTCTTCTTTATAGTTTCAATCTCTTTTGTGAAGTAGCTCCTGAACTCGTTGAATTGTTTCTCTACATTTTTTTGTAACTCATTGAGTTTTTTGATGATAGCTATTTTGAAGTCTCTGTCATTTAGATTACATATTTCTGTGTCTTCAGGACTGATTTCTGGGTACTTGTCATTTTCTCTCTGGTCTGGAGATGTAATATAATTTTTGATTCTGCTAGAGGGCGTGGCATTGTTCTTTCACATCATGGTATTATTTGGTCACACTTACTGCTTACCACTGGGTGGGGGTCAAGAACTGCATTTTCTGAGCCCTCTGACTTCTGCCAGGATCCCAGGTGCTGGAGCTGGTGCTAGGTGGGGAGGGGGAGGGGTGCTTTCTTCATTGTTCTCTTGGGGTTTTCTCACTCTGCCCTCGATATCTGCTCTCCTGGGGTATTGGCTTGATGAAGTCACCCCTGTGATAGCTTTCACCTGGGTAGGGAGCTTTCCCCTAGGCTGCAAAGGACCTTGGGGAACTTTGATGTTCCTGCAAATGGGCATCCCCTCCCCTTTTCCTTCCATCTTGGAGACTGCACAGTCCCAGATCACAGTCTTTTGGGGAGGGAGCGAAGTTTTCTCTTACCCCATTCCACCTCCTCCAAGGGGGACTCCAGCCTCTCCACCCTCCCATGTATGATTGTGTTGGTCTTTTGTGTTGTGTGGATGTCCTCTGCTGGAGGATAAATGTCTTTTTCACTGTGTCATGGAGGGAAGAGATCACTGGGAGAGCTCACTTAACCATGATGCTGATGTCACTCTCTGGGTAAAATTTTTAAAGTAATGTTCTGTAAAGTCTGTAACACATATAGAAGTAACTGTGTATGAATACAACCCAAAAAATCTAATGGTACTGCCTAAATATTTTTCATTTGTCTTATTAATAAATGTTAATACAAATTTGGGAATATTTTATTATTTCAAATAACTGAAAGTATTTAATGATGTTAATTTCATATTTTCTTCATTGTTGTCTACAAGTTTTCTATATTCGGAACACTAATCTTAACAGAACATGAATTCCATTCTGTTAACATTGTTTAGCATTTTGAACTTTTATCAAACAGCCTTTGAGTACAATTTGTATCCAACATTTACATCATTAGCAATAGTACCCATTATTCTTTTTGGATGCTCAAATTGCTTTTCATTTAAAAACAAAAATTACAGGGCTAGCCCAGTGGTGCAGTGGTTAAGTGCACACATTCCGCTTCGGCAGCCCAGGGTTTGCCAGTTCAGATCCCAGGTGCGGACATGGCACTGCTTGGCACGCCATGCTGTGGTAGGTGTTTCACATATAAAGTAGAGGAAGACAGGCTAGATGTTAGCTCAGGGCCAGTCTTCCTCAGCGAAAAGAGGAGGATTGGCAGCAGTCAGCTCAGGGTTAATCTTCCTCAAAAAAAAAATTATTTGTCATATTTAGCACCACTTCTTACATAATATCAAAAGACATTCTATTTGAATAGAGAGAGTCAACATCACAAATATGTCAATTTGTCCAAGTTAATTTATAAATTTAATGTGTCCCCATAGCTTTTTCCTGAAGTTATTTAGTTTTACTATAAAGCTCATATAGAAAATTAAACAAGCAAGGATGTATGAAAAGGAAGAACACTGAAGGTAGGGTAACT
Organism: Equus przewalskii; assembly: GCF_037783145.1. Taxonomy (NCBI): domain Eukaryota; kingdom Metazoa; phylum Chordata; class Mammalia; order Perissodactyla; family Equidae; genus Equus; species Equus przewalskii. The sequence goes on from NC_091849.1 coordinate 30,403,455, forward strand.
TGAGCAAATATTTAAATTATATGAATCCTTCACGATTAAGAGAGTATGATATTAGCAAATGAATAGACAAATGGATTTCTTGGGGGAAAATACGATATTAAGAAATAGGATCAAGTAAACATGAAAATTTGGTATGTGATAAAGTGGCATCTCAAATCCCTGGGGGAATGATAGGCTTTTTTGTTAATAGTATTAGAACAACTAGACAGCCTTCTTGGAGAAGATAAAATTAAAGCCATTCTGGGGTCAGCCCTGTAGCCAAGTGGTTAAGTTCGCACACTCTGCTTCAGTGTCCCAGGGTTTCACCAGTTCGAATCTTGGGTGCAGACATGGCACCAATCACCAGGCCATGCTGAGGTGGTATCCCATATGCCACAAGAGAAGGACCCACAACTAAAAATATACAACTATGTACCAGGGGGCTTTGGGGAGAAAAAGGAAAAATAAAACCTTTAAAAAAAAATTAAAGCCATACTTCATACCACACACCAGAATAAAACCCAAGATCAGAAATTTAAATACAAATAATGACACCATGCAAGTACTAAAAGATCTCACTGGTTAATTCCTTTATAACCTTGGGATTGGGAAGGCTTTTCTAATTATGATTCAGAATACAGAAGTAATAAAAGAAAAGATTAACAAAGCTGATTGTATAAAAATAAAAAATATTTTTGTTATAAAAAACATAAACCTTGGGCCAGCCCCATGGCCGAGTGGTTAAGTTTGGCACACTCTGCTTTGGTGGCCTGGGTTCAGTTCCTGGGCCTGGACCTATACCACTTGTCAGTGGCCATGCTGTGGCAGATACCCACATGCAAAATAGAGGAAGATTGGAACAGATGTTAGCTCAGGTCCAATCTTCCTCAGAAAAAAAAACCCAAAACACAAGAACCACAAACCAAATTAAAAGACAAATTACAAATATGTGTAACATATCATAGATAAATAGCTTATCTCCCTACCACAGTTCTTAAAAACCCAGAAGACACACACACACACCAAAAAAAGGAAACTGAGCAAAAGAGATCAATGGAGAGTTCACAGAAGAGGCAAAGCAAATGGCCTTTGTTTATATGAAAACATGCTTAATTGCATTCATAATAAAATAAAATTAAAGCTACACTGGGATAAATTTCTCATCAATCAGATTGAAAAAAGTGCCAAAAGTTGTCAAAACAGCCTGTTAGTAAGGCTGCAGAGAAACAGGTTCACTATTAAACTGCTGATGAGAGGACAAAATGTTTACTAAAATCCCTCTGGGGTAGAATTTAGCACCATCTAACAAAATTACCTCTATATTTACCCTTTGACTCAGAAATTCCAGTTCTAATAATCTATTCTCCATATGCATTTCCACAAATGTGAAACATACGCATGAGAGTATTCATTTTGACATTATTTGTCATAACAAAACATTGGAAATGACACTCTCTCCATCAGTAGGAGACTGTTTGAATAAACTATGGTGCATCTGGACAATGGAATGCTACACAGCTATAAAAGGAATGAATAACATCTGTATATGTATACTAATTAGAGTAATCCTCAGCATATATGGTTAAATGACAAAAGCAAGGTGAAAAGATATATCTATATAATGCTACTCTTTGTGTAAGAAAGGAGACTAAGAATATTCATGCATGTGTGTTTATTTTTGTAAAAAGAAACTCTGGAGGAATAAAACAGAAACCAATAATAATGGTTACTTAAAGGGGGGAGAAAGAAATGGATGGGGAGGATAGGATAAAAAAACTTGTCTGAGTACATCTTTTTTTAATGTCATTTTTACCTTTGGAACATTGTAAATGTTTTACATATTAAAAATGAAATTAATTGAAAAGAAAAATCAAAGTCTAAAATTGAAAACTAAAGCAAATGAACACATTTATTTAGAAAATTTTAAGGTAACTATTAGAGAAAATAATCATCTCAGGTGACTTCTGAATTCAGTACTTTGTACATCCTTCATAGTAACTATTCTAAACACTAAAAGAAAAGCAAATAAATACTAAATTTCATTCATTAATTCTATTGTTAGTAGTAGTAAATATTGCAATTTTGAAACTATTTTATGTATATTTTAGGATGAAGCAAATAGGTCAATATGTCAGGGTTATTATGAACCAATATTTTTAATTATCCTGATAAAAGATATAAAATTCAAAATCAAGAAGTTAAGGGAGGAAACTAGAATTAAAATTGATTTGGAAATATCAATATGAATTCAAGATTTTTCTAAACACTGAAAATGTCTTAAAGCAGTGATACCTCCAGAGCAGTGAGCTCTCTCGGCACCTAAGCAGTGCTTTCTATACTGTTCCTCACCAAAAGAACCAGTGCTCCCTGGAGAAATGGCTGATTCCATGTCAGGAGCTTGGGAAAGTAAAACTGAGCCTGGGACATCTTGTTGGGCCAAAAGCAAGAATAGTGCTCACAGACAACTTTGAGGGTATGTCAAAAGACAACTAGATTCAGCTTAAAAGGGCTCCCACTGGACACATTCAGTACAGTTTGAGCAAAAAAAGAATAAGGACTGTAATTGATTGTAAAATACTGAATGGATACAAACCCAGATCTATAGTTTAAAAAAAGAAAAAGATTAATTTTCTACCTTTGTAGATTAATATCATACCACCACCTTACACTGAAAATTGGTAATTAAGGGGAAATAAGCATTTACCATGCCTTTCCAGAAGGAAACCTCGTTTCCCAGTTAACTCTCCAGGTAACTACCTCCTAATAAATGTAGGAACGAGAGAAGTAGAAAAGCACCTTTTTGTAACCCCTGATGAGATAACTCATTCAGGCAAGGATCACTATGGATGCCAATTATTAGGTGAAAGGTTATTTTTAGAATATTCACACAGTGTCAAAGAACCATGCAGATGACTTACTAATTGCAAAGGGTAAACTGTACCTTTAGGGAACAGATCTGACAGTGTCCATCTGAACCAAGTGAGTATCTTTAGCTTCACTAGCTATGGGATGACCTCACACTATATGCCTTCTGATGTAAAGCAATGTGAAGTATATAGCATTTTTGAAGCATTAGTTCCAAAATTGGGTAACTGGAATCTAATTTTAAAAGTTGCAAAAACGCCACCCCCACCCCACAACCAGCTCAGCAGTTAGCCAGAGCGCACACAGACAGAAAAGCAGCCAGAGGCTAGGGGGACCACATGGGTGAAAGAAAGCACCCTCCCCCCTCAGCAGGGCACACCAGCTCAACAGTCTGCCAAAGAGCACACAGACTGAAAAGTAGTCAGCGGCTGGAGCTTAGGGAGCGTGGATCAATGGCAGGCTCAGAATACACAGCTCCTGACTCCCACCCAGTGGCAGCAGGTGGAAGCTGTGAACAAATACTATCACCATGCAGAGGCAGAAATCTACCCCTTCAAGCAGGATGAAAAAAATATATTAAATCTCCAGATGAGAAAGAAAACAACAAGTATACAGAAATCAATCCTGAAGGCACAGAAATTTATAATCTAAATGACAGAGAATTCAAAATAGCTATCATAAAAAAATAACTCAATGAGTTACAAGAAAATAAAGAACAGTTCAAGGAAAACAGGAACTTCTTCACAAAACAGATTGAAACTATAAAGAAGAACCAATCAGAACTGTTGGAGATGAAAAATACAACAAATGAGATAAAGAAAAATCTGGACTCCCTAAACAATGAAGCTGATATTATGGAGGACCAAATTAGCAATTTAGAGGACAGAAATATAGGAACACTTCAGATGGATGAGGAGAGAGAACTAAGATTAAAAAGAAATGAAGAAATTCACCAAGAAATGTCCAACTCAATTAGGAAATGCAACATAAGGATGATAGGTATTCTAGAGGGAGAAGACCAGAAAGCTTGTTCAAGGAAATAATAGCTGAGAACTTCCCAAACCTGGAGAAGGAGCTGGAAATACAAGTGAAAGAGACCAATAGATTTCCCAACTATATCAACATAAAGAGACCTCCTCCAAGGTATATGGTAGTAAAGCTGGCAAAAGTCAGTGATAAAGAAAAAATATTAAGGGAAGCAAAGCAGACGAAACAGCTTAAAAACGAACCCCTATCCGACTTTCAGGGGACTTCTCAGCAGAAACATTATAGCTAGGAGAGAATGGAATAATAATATGTTCAAAATTCTGAAAGACAAAAACTTTCAGCCAAGAATATTCTATCCAGTGAAAATATCCTTCAGATATGATGGAGAAATAAAAACGTTCCCAGATAAAGAAAAGCTAAGGGAGTTCATTGCCACAAGAGTGAGGGGATAGAAGATGATACTCCAAGCTAATGGCAAACAAAGGAAAGCAAGTGTTGCCATACTCATATCAGACAAAGTAGACTTCAAGGTAAAACAGGTAAAAAGAGACAAAGACATAACACATAAATATTTATGCACCCAACGCAGGAGCCCCAAAGTACATAAAGCAACCATTAACAAACCTAAAAGGAGATATTAATAACAACACAATAATATTAGAGGACCTCAACACCTCACTTACATCAATGGATAGATCTTCCAAACAAAAATCAACAAGGAAATAATGGAATTAAACAAAAAACTAGACCAGACAGACTTTATAGCTATAAAAAGAAGACTCTATCCAAAAACAGCAGAATATATATTGTTCTCAAGTGTGCATGGAACACTCACAAGAATAGATCATATGGTGGGAAACAAGGTAAGCCTCAACAAGATTAAGAAGATTGAAATCGGGGGCAGCCCTGTGGCCGAGTGGTTAAGTTCACGTGCTCAGCTTTGGCAGCCCAGGGTTTCGCCAGTTCGAATCCTGAACACCGACATGGCACTGCTCATCAAGCCATGCTGAGGCAGCATCCCACATGCCACAACTGGAAGGACCCACAACTAAAAATACACAACTATGTATCGGGGGGCTTTGGGGAGAAAAAAGGAAAAATAAAATATTTACAAAAAGAAGACAAATCATATCTACCATCTTTTCCGACCATAATGCTATGAAATTAGAAATCAACTACAAAAAAAAAAAAAAGCCGTTAAAGGGACAAAGATGTGGAAACTAAATAACATGCTACTGAACAACCAATGGAGAAATTAAAGGAGAAATAAAAAAATATCTGGAGACAAATGAAAATGAAAATACACCATACCAACTCATATGGGATATGGCAAAAGCCGTCCTAAGAGGGAAATTTGTAGCAATACAGGCTCATGTTAACAAAGAAGAAAAATCTCAAATAAGTAATCTTAAACACATCTTAAACTACTACTTAAACAGAACTAGAAAAAGAAGAACAAAGATCAAACTCAGCAGAAGGAGGGAAATAAAAATTAGAGCAGAAATGAATGAAATTGAAACAAAAAGATGATAGAAAGGGTCAATGAAACAAAGCGCTAACTCTTTGAGAAGATAAACCAACTGACAAACTCTTAGGCAGACTCACTAAGAAAAAAAGAGAGAAGGCTCAAATAAATAAAATTAGAGGGGCCAGCCCCGTGGCCGAGTGATTAGGTTCGCGGGCTCCGCTTTGGCTGCCTGGGGTTTCACTGGTTCGGATCTTGGGCTCGGATGTGGCACTGCTCATCAGGCCATGCTGAGGCAGCGTCCCACATGCCACAACTAGGAAGACCCACAACTAAAATATACAACTATGTACCAGGGGGCTTTGGGGAGAAAAAGGAAAAATAAAATCTTTAAAATTAGAAATGAAAGAGGAGAAATTAGAATGGATGCCACAGACATACAAAAGATTATGAGAGAATACTATGAAAAACTGTATGCCAACAAGTTGTACAGTCTAGAAGAAATGGATAAATTCTTAGACTCTTACAATCTCCCAAAACTGAATTAGGAAGAAATAGAGGGGCCGGCCGGGTGGCGCAGTGCTTAAGTGTGCACATTCCGCTTCAGCGGCCCAGCGTTCACTGGTTCGGATCCCAGGTGCAGACATGGCACTGCTTGGCAAGCCATGCTGTGGTGGGCATCCCACATATAAAGTAGAGGAAGATGGGCATGGATGTTAGCTCGGGGCCAGTCTTCCTCAGCGAAAAGAGGAGGATTGTCAGCAGTTAGCTCAGGGCTAATCTTCCCCCCCAAAAAAAAGAAGAAGAAGAAGAAATAGAAAATCTGAATAGACCAATCACAAGTAAAGAGATTGAAACAGCAATCAAAAATCTCCCCCCAAATAAAAGTCCAGGACCAGATGGCTTCTCTGGAGAATTCTACCAAACATTCAAAGAAGATTTATTACCTGTCCTTCTCAAACTAGTCCAAAACAATTGAAGAAGATGGAGCACTTCTTAATACATTCTACGAGGCCAACATCATCCTGATACCAAAGCCAGACAAGGACAACACAAAGAAGGAAAATTACAGGCCAATATCACTGATGAACATAGATGCAAAAATTCTCAACAAAATATTGGCAAACCAAATATAGCAATACACCATGAGCAAGGGGGACTTATATCAGGGACACAGAGATGGTTCAACATCCAGAAATCAATCATTGTGATATACCACGTTAACAAAAGAAGGAATAAAAACCACATGATCACCTGAATAGATGCAGAGAAAGCATAAGATCCAACATCCGTTTATGATAAAAACTCTCAATAAAATGGGTATAGAAGAAGGTACCTCAACATAATAAAGCCCATATATGACAAATCCACAGCCAACATCATACTCAATGGGGAAAAACTGAAAGCCATCCCTCTGAGAATAGGAACAAGACAAGGAGACAAGGGTGCCCACTCACACCACTCTTGTTCAACATAGCACTGGAAGTTTTGGCCAGAAGAGTTAGGCAAGAAAAAGAAATCCAAATAGGCAATGAAGAAGTGAAACTCTCACTGTTTGCAGACGACCCGATTTTATATATAGAAAACCCTGAAGAAATCATCAGAAAACTATTAGAAATAATCAACAACTACAGCAAAGTTGCAGGGTACAAAATCAACTTACAAAAATCAGTTGCATTTCTATACTCCAATAATGAACTAACAGAAAGAGAACTCAAGGATACAATTCCATTTAAAATTGCAACAAAAAGAATAAAATATCTAGGGGCTGGCCCCGTGGCCGAGCGGTTAAGTTTGTGCACTCCGCTGCAGGTGGCCCAGTGTTTCGTTGGTTCGAATCCTGGGCGCGGACATGGCACTGCTCATCAAACCACGCTGAGGCAGCATCCCACATGCCACAACTAGAAAGACGCACAACGAAGAATATACAACTATGTACCGGGGGGCTTTGGAGAGAAAAAGGAAAAAATAAAATAAAAATAAATAAAAATAAAATACCTAGGAATAAATCTAACCAAGGAGGTGACAGACCCATACAAAAAAAACTATAAGACATTACTGAAATAAACTGATAGTGACATAAAGAAATGGAAAGATATTCCACGCACACGGATTGGAAGAATAAACATAGTTAAAATGTCCATACTACCTAAAGCAATCTACAGCTTAAATGCAATATCACTCAGAATCCCAATGACATCTTCACTGAAGTGGAACAAAGAATCCTAAAATTCATATGAGGCAACAAAAGACTCCAAATAGCTAAAGAAATCTTGAAAAAAAGAACAAAGCTGGAGGCATCACAATTCCTGACTTCAAAATATACTATAAAGCTATAGTAATCAAAACAGTATGGTACTGGTACAAACACAGGCACACAGGTCAATGGAACAGAACTGAAAGCCCAGAAATAAAAACACGCATCTACAGACATCTAATCTTCAACAAAGGAGCTAAGAACATACAATGGAGAAAGGAAAGTCTTCTTAATAAATTGTGCCAGGAAAACAGGACAGCCACGTGCAAGAGAATGAAAGTAGACCATTATCTTACACCATACATAAAAATTAACTCAAAATGGATCAAAGACTTGAAAGTAAGAACTGAAACCATAAAAATTCCAGAATAAAATATAGGTAGTACACTCTTTGACATCGGTCTTAAAAGAATCTTTTCGAATACCATGTCTACTCGGACAAGGGAAACAAAAGAAAAAATAAACAAGTGGGACTTAATCAGACTAAAGAGCTTCTGCAAGGCAAAAAGACAACCCACCAACTGGGAGAAAATATTTGCAAATCATATATCTGACAAGGAGTTAATCTCCATAATATATACAGAACTCACACAACCAAACAACAAAAAAAGCAAACAACCTGATCAAAAAGTGGGCAGAAGATATGAACAGACATTTGCCCAAAGAAGATATGCAGATGGCCAATAGGCACATGAAAAGATGTTCAACATCACTAATCATCAGGGAAATGCAAATCAAAACTACACTTAGGTATCACCTTACACCCATTAGAATGGCTATAATCACCAAGGCAAAAAATAATGAATGTTGGAGAGGTTGTGGAGAAAAGGAAACCCTCATACACTGCTGGTGGGAATGCAAACTGGTGCAGTCATTGTGGAAAACAGTTTGGAGATTTCTTAAAAAATTAAAAATAGAAATACCATATGACTCATCTATCCCACTCCTGGGTATTTATCCAAAGAACTTGAAATCAACAATGCAAAGAGACTTATTCACCCATATGTTCATTGCAGCACTATTCACAATAGCCAAGACATGGAAGCAACCCAGGGGTGCATCAACTGATGATTGGATAAAGAAGAGGTGGTATATATGTACAATGGAATACTACTCAGCCATAAAAAAAGACAAAATCGTCCCATTCGCAGCAACGTGGATGGAACTTGAGGGTATTATGTTAAGTGAAATAAGCCAGATGGAGAAAGACAAACACCATATTATTTCACTCATATGTGGGAGATAAACACACAGACAAAAAGAACAGTTTAGTGGTTACCAGGGGAAAGGGGGTTGGATGCAGGCACAAGGGGTTAAGGGGCACATTTATATGGCGACTGACAAATAACAATGTACAACTGAAATTTCACAATGTTATAAACTATTATGACCTCGATAAATAAATAAATATAAGTCATGGGGGTGTAACGTACAGCATGGTCACTATAGTTAATAATTCTGTACTGCATATGAAAGTTGCTAGGAAAGTAGATCTTAAAAGTTCTCATCACAAGAAAAAAAATTCTGTAATTATGTATGGTGATGGACGTTAATTAGACTTATTGTGGTGATTATTTTGTGATATATACAAATATTGAATTATACTTATGTCAGTTATACCTCAATTAAAAAAAGAACAAGATTTGAAACTCAAAACACACAAGCTTTTGGAAAATACTTGTTCAACTTTTTCAATTTGTATAAAGAGTTTTTGTAAGTTACAAAAAAAAATTTAGGTTTTTGTTTTCTTACACCATTGATTTCAAGACTACTTTTTAAAAGCAAATAGTAGGGTGAAATATCAAAAAAAAATTGAAAAGAACAAAATACAGGGAGATAGAGGAACAAGTTAAACGACACCACAGCAACAACAAGACAAACCCAGAATGTAGAACATTCTGTAAGACAACTGGCCTAGTCTCTTCAAAGAGTCAATTCCATGCAGAAAAAAAGACTGGATTGTTCTGGATTAAAAAGAAAAGGGGAGCGAGGAGGACACAGCAACAAAGCAATGTGTGGAGCTTCACTGGATCCTGTTGAGTTTTTTTAAACGCTATAAAAAAAAACATTTAAATTGGGAAAGCTTGAATATGGACTAATGTTAGATGATATTAGGAATTATTGACTCATTAGATGTGATATTTCTATCGCAGTTGTGTAAAATATATACTGAAGATTTGGGGATGAATTGTCCTGATGTCTGCAACTTGCTTTCAAATGGTTCAGGGAAAAAAAGAAGAGAGAAGTAGACAGATAAATGAGTGGATAGATAAGATGGACACTAGCAAAGCAAATATTTCGAAATGTTAGGATTTGTTGAACATTTCTGTTCCATGTTTCGGTGTTTATTGTCCTTTTTTCCCCCAGTTTTTCTGTGTGTTAGACAATTTAAAAAAAAAAGTTGGGGGGCTGGCCCCGTGGCCGAGTGGTTAAGTTTGCGCGCTCCGCTGCAGGCGGCCCAGTGTTTCGTCGGTTCGAATCCTGGGCGCGGACATGGCACTGCTCGTCAGACCACGCTGAGGCAGCGTCCCACATGCCACAACTAGAGGAACCCACAACGAAGAATACACAACTATGCACCGGGGGCTTTGGGGAGAAAAAGGAAAAAAACAAATAAATAAATAAAATCTTTAAAAAAAAAAAAAGTTGGAAAGAATTTCCACATTGTTCTGATTTTTACATAGTAACAGAAGACATTCCACGCTGCAGCACATTAATATTATTTCTTCTTTGTTCTCCTGAGAAATAAAAAGATTCTATTTATGATACCTCCAAAGGCACATTAAGAAACATATCCAAACTTGGCTGTCTCTTTATTCAAGTCTGGCTTTAATACTGTATTTAAAATTCTTGAATGTGTAAATATTAAAACACTGCAACTTACTGCTGACACAAAAGTGGCTATGTACTCGCAACAAAATCAAAGTAGAAGTTACACTAGTTAGAAGCAGTAGCAACTCCGTCTAATTATAAGATCATTTAAACGGGCAATTTTAAAGAATGCTTCGTAACGGTGCAAAGCTGCCTCTCAGCCTGCAGTGACGCTGCCAGACCAGCAGGCGGCGCTGCAACGCATCTCAGGTGCAGCGAAAAGCTCATTCACCGATGGCTGTTGCCAACTCTGAACTTGAATTTTCATATTAGAATTCATTCTATTAATTATTTTAACTGCTTTTTGCAGTTACTCTTAAACTGCTTACTAATTGGTACAGAAGTGTTTGAACAACTGGTTGAGCCGTAGCAGTGCAAACCGGCTGAACGTCAGCGCTGTTTCCTCCCCTTACGACAGAAGCCAACCCGGCTCCCGCCCGAGAGAGTAATCTCTGCACGGGGAATCTCAGCGCCACCCCGCCTACTCTCCAGAGCTTGTTTATCCTAATCCCCACCTTCCTGCATTTTCAACCTTTCCTCCTCCACTCGATCCTTCCTCCAAACATCATGTGAAAAAGCTCAAAACTTGAAAAAGTGCCTCAAGTCCATATATTCTGCTCCCTCTGTTTTTCTCTTGCAAACACAACCGAACTTCTTGAAAATTATATCCTTTCCTCCACTACTTCCACTTCTTTCCTCCAAAGTATTCCTCAGTCCCCGACATGCGGGGCTTCTGATCTCACCTGTCCGATACAACTGCTCCCACCAAGATCACCAAGGCTCCTTGTTGCCAAATCCAATGGGCACTCTTCATTCTTCATGCCATCTTCATACCATCACTGGGCGGCAGCAGGCCACACTGCGCCCGTCCTTCCTTCTGCCCTTGGCTTTCACCACACCACACTTTCCTAGGTTTTATCCTGTCCGCTGGTTCCTCTTGTCCTGCCCTCCCTTTGGTATGTTCACTTTCTTCCTCAGCCCTCTTCTCTTCTCAGCTACACACTTTCCATGGACGATCTGAATTACCCTCCTCCCACCTATATGTCGAGGACGCCCAGATCTCTGTCTGCAGCCACAACCTCTCTTCCCCGAAGTTCCACTTGCATAAACCCTGTCTCAGGAAATGGCTCCAACCCACTTCAACTTCTTTAAAGTTGCCAAGTCAGAAACTCGATGTGTCCCTCTCCCCACTGCCCCCCACAGCAAAACAATCCCCACACCCTGTCAACTCTACCTCCTAAGCATCCCATAAAACTATTTCTCTGGGCTGGCCCCGTGGCCAAGTGGTTCAGTTCACACGCTCTGCTTTGGCGGCCCAGGGTTTCACCAGTTCGAATCCTGGGCACGGACCTAGCACTGCTCATCAGGCCAGACTGAGGTGGCATCACCCGTACCACAACTAGAAGGACCCACAACTAAAATATATACAACTATGTACTGGAGGGCTTTGGGGAAAAGAAGGGAAAATAAAATCTTTAAAAAAAAAATTTCTCTTCTTCCATCTGCCACTACCTTAATTCTGGTTTCCATTCTCTTCCCCTGGGATCGTTGAAAAAGTTTCTGATCTCTCCCCTTTCCAAACCGGTCTCCACACTGCAACCAGTGTGGTCTTTCTAAGGCACAAATCTCAAGGTCTTAGGGCTTGAGTTCGTCAGTGTTCCTCTGGATAAGGCGTGCATCTTTAGCATGGCTGAGCCCACCTCTCCAGCTTCACCCTTCCTCACTCCTCTCTTGCACCCTCTGCCCCAGCCATGCTGAACAATTCCAGTCTTCCAAAGTTGTCATGTGCTTGTTCCCTGACCTTTGCTGTCCCCTCTGGAACGCTCTTCCCCTCTCACTGCCTGGCTAACTCCCGCTCAGTCTTCGGGCCTCAGCTTGAAGGTCTGTTCCTCTAGGAAGCTTCCTCTGACTCATCAAGCCTGGCTTAGTTGCCCCTGTCAACTGTTCCCATAGCAACTCTTTACTACATACTAGTAAATTTTTTTGGTCTTAAATAACTTGCTACACAAACACAGCTTCCAGCCCTGTCCTCACTCCTTCCTGGTCAGCACCCCAAGGCCCTTCCTATATGGAGCCACCACTATCCTATGGGACCCTTTACTACCCTTCTCACAACACTTATCACACTTTTTTGGTAATTATCTATTTAATTGTTTCCATTCGCCAATAAATTTTGAGCTCCACAAATGACTATTTCTATATCGCTTACGATGTGGCAGTGACAGGCAGATAGTAATTGCTCAACAAATGTCTGGTGGGTGAATGAATGAATGAATCCTTGGGGCGACTATAGTTCTATCCAGCTGACTTACAACAGCTCAGTGGTTAGATGTAAACTAATTCTTTTATAATTTACATAGTGCTATAGAATTGTTGTACTATTAGATTATTATTAGTGTCTGGCTGTTCTACTCCTTGAGGTAGGGTCTATGCTTTATTCAATGTTTTGGCCCAGAATTCAGCATGTCTGACACATACTGTTTTCAAACAATTTTTGTTGATTGTATCAATGATTATAAGCAATGAAGAAACAGAGGCCCACATCATTGAACTTCTCTGGACCAGACACAGCTACCTTAAGAAGCAGGACTAGAAGTAAGTCTGGAAAAAGAGAAGCTTGGAAGGAAGTTGTTCCATGTCTAAATGAAATTCCAGCATGAATGAGAGCAGCACTGCTTTCTCTCCAAGAGACCGGCCAGAAGCTGTGGGAACTGCCAGAGCCCAACCTCCATGGTCAAGTATCCCCACGGTGGACGTGACCCAGGCGGGAGGGGTGTGAGGACCGGGGTTCCAGGCATCTCAGCACAGAGGGGAGTCTGGACCTGGGGCTTCCCTGCCCTTCTAGGCAGCTCCAACCCCAGCCTCAGGCACTGGTGTTGGGTATTATTTACCCTCCTCCTCCCGGTCTGCTTGTTGCTAAGATACTTCTTCCCCCAGGGGTACTTTCTGCAGACCCATCAGTCACTGACAGGGGCCTGGGAAGAATCACTTACAGTCTAGCCCTTGGGGATGTTAGAGTTGCCTCCTTCCAGGTCGGCAGCATAAAAATCCCCCCTCCTCAACTCAGGTCTCAACTCCTCATCCCCACCCCCCAGCCTCCCAAATGCCCCTGGTGAGACTCATGGGACAGCATAAGGTACAGGGAAGAGAAGCAGCACAGAGGAGGAAGTGGGGTACAAATAGCATTCTGATTTTTCTCCTTTTTCTCCGCTTTTTGACATGACTCCAATGTCCCCGCCCCACCTCCGGCAGCAGAGTCCCCTGACCTTCCCTGAACATCAGGAACCCTCAGAGGCAGCCGAGCTGGGGCCTTTCTTCCATCAGAACACCCAGCCCGAGGCTAAGGAGCCCAAGCTGCGACTCCCAGGTGGGTTTTTCTCTCAACTGGGACTTTTTCTCGCTTACACCACATTTTGGGCAACCTTTTAGCACATTTACCTGCTGGTAGTATTTAAACTTTGCACTGGAGTGCAAACTCCAGGACTTGTGTCATCACTGGGACCAATGGAGGAGGTTGCTTGAGGGAATGTGGTCCAGACACCTCAGCTTCTTTTGCTCCTGGGTTGACAGGGTCACTGCCGGCATCACAGAAACGCCCGGAGACCCAGAAGCTGAATAGGATGCTTTACAGTGAAGACACTGTGGCAGCCAATAAATCAAAACTCATTCTGCCTTTTCTCCAAAAATTAAACCCAGGAGTCCAGCTGATTGCTGAACAAGGGAGAAGGACAGCAGGATGAAGATGCCCTGACTCTCAAGAGAGCTGATCTCTACTGACATGCAGATGACACTGGACAGCTCAGATGGCACCAGCTCACCTCGGCTCCATCCCAAACCAGGGTAAATGGGATTCAGGAAGCTGGTTCTGTGCCATCCCTATGAATCTCACACACTTCAGTGTGTACGGACTTTGAAATAATCAAACTTAACGCTGTACTTAAAGGGCTGTTCTGCTCAAATCATAAACGTGCACCCTACTTGTCTGTCAGCAATTAAGACTCTACTCATATAGGTTGAATCAACATTCTCACAAGCGTTTAGTCTTAACTAAAAACTCCTATGCACAGGAAGTCCTAGAATTATACTGTACAAACTCAGAGGATTTGGAGAACATCACACACCCTTCCTAATCCAAAAACTTGGGTGCCTGAGAATGGGGTCTTGATCACCAGGCTGCAAATTCAGGTCAGGCCCTGTTTGTGCATCTTTATATGCTCAGTTCTTAGCATAGGTTAAGACGCACAGTCGGCCCTCAATAAATATTTGCTGAATTTGAATAAATCCTGTAAAAATCTCACTTGAAGACATCAGCTCGTGATGCCTTCTCTTACTGCTTCTTCTCTCAGAAGCTCCTGGTATAACCCAGGTCTGGCAGCAGGGGGCGCACAAGGCTGCTGCTCAAATTGGAGAGGGAACGGCACAAACTCCAAAAGGGGCTGGATTTCCACCAGGCCTCAAGTCTGAAGTGACCTCCCCTTCCATGTGGATAACGGCATTCCTAAAGTGCAAGTGGGAGAGTGAGCACAGGAGGTCTCAGAACCCACTGAATTAACTCCCAGGAGAACTTCTCCTTCGCAAAGAGGGTGCACACAAAAAGGGCGAAAGGAGAGCGCCTCCCACAGCTGTCAGCCTGAAACAGCCGCTCTCACCTCAGTCCATCTGGGGAAGGAGCTACAAAGCAGACAATCTTTATTCACAATTGGGGCGGCAGAGGGAGAGACCCCCAGGTCAGTCCAAAAGCAAAGATAAGTGGGTGGGGAAGATGGCGCAGGGCAGAGACTCAGCACTCGTCCTCGCCCAGCAGGGCGTAAGGGTTTCGCGCGGCCAGGCTGGACCCTGGAGCTGAGGTTGGGGTGTCCTCATCCCCTTCCCCCTCCTCATCCGCATCCCGGTCCTCCTCTCCCTCCTCCTCACAGGAGCTGCTCAGCTCTTCCTCTTCCTCCTCTTCCTCGTCACCTGCCGGCCCCACCCTGCCCTGCAAAACCACCAGCTCCAGGGTCTCCGGATGCGACTCCCAGGTGCCTGGGGAACCAAAACAAGAAAGAGAATGGAGGAGAGTTTTGAATAAGGAACTAAAGCCAGAGAAAGATGGCGAGACGCCAAAACTAAGAACAACAATTTTTACAGCTGCTGGCATTCACTCATTCATTCATGCAACTCATGCACTGAGCACTGAACAGAAGCCTTGTACACATTAACGCCAATCTTTACCACCACTCTGCCGGGGGACAACTATCATCACCCTGGTCTTGCAGATCAGGAAATCGTCTCAGAGGCGCTCAGTACCACAGCGCTGGCTGAGGGTGCAGATTCCCGAATCCTTGCTGGGTGGCCACAAAACCCACCCCCTTTTGCCGACACTACAGCAGGGGCTGGGGGAGCGCACTGGCTGGCTGACCTTTCTGTTCAGTGTAGCCGGGGGGATGAAAACACAGGCTGAGGCGGCCGTCCAGCGCCAGCCGCAGGAGGCTATTGGCTGCTCTGTACACATCGTTCCGGGCCGCCCTGGCTGTCTTGTAACCACGTTTCTCGGCCCAGGCTGGAAGGAAAAAACGATAACGGAGAGGGAAGCCTGTTAACCAGGCCCGGTCACCATTACCCTACTCCCATAACAGAGTCCTTCTAATTTTCCCCAGAACATTCCAGGCCAGAGATCTTGCTGGCCCTGAGACAGAAATCTAGGAATGAGTGGCCAGCTGCTCCATCGACAGCAGGACCTCTGAGAAGAGGAGAGGAGATGGGGCGAGGGGAGAAGCCAGGCACACAGACCCTACCTTCACAGATGTCCCAGGCACACCAAGGGTGTTCTGCGGAGGGGTCCTCGGCCTCGGGGTGGCGCAGGTGGAGCAGGACCTGCACAGGGATCCGGGAGGCTAGATAGCCCACGGCGGTGTATGGCTCCTGGATTTGGGCGATGGGGTAGATCCCCGCCAGAATCTGAGAGGAAACAAGAGCACTAAGCACCTTCCGAAATCCCCTGCCTTTCCTCCCTCTCTGCCCCCTCTGCCCTCCTACCTGCAACTGCCTGGGCAGAAGGGAGGGGAAGATGAGGCCCGGGCAGTCACAGAGCTTCACGGAGGGGGTGAGAAAGTAGGTCTGAAAGTATCGAGTGTGGCCCGGGGTTCTGGAGACACTCACGACCTTCCGCCCCACCAGCCCGTTGATCAGCGAGGACTTTCCCACGTTGGGGAAACCTGAGGAAGGCAAGGAACATTAACATCTGACAGATCCTTACTCTGTGGCGCTATAGCTATCCATGAAAGGGGAACTAAGGCTCAGGAATTAAGGAAGCGGTACAACACTGCAAGTTACAAATCACGCTGTGCACTGCCAGGATTGAATCCTGGCCTCTCCACCTACCAGCTCTGTGACCTCACGGCAACTGACTTAACTTTCTCAGCCTATTTCCTCATTTTACCAGCGCAGAGACCTCCAGCCTCAGAGCGGTCAGGATTAAGTGAGAAACAAACACAACTGCGTGGTTCAGTGCCTGCAGCAGACTAAGTGCCAAGTGAGACACGCGTCTCACGATTATCGTAACTTCTCCAAGGAGAAGACTGTAAGCCCTGGGGGTCACTGCTGCTCCCTTCATAACCACCCCCTTCATTCTGGCCGGGTTCAGCATCTCCACTGATCTCCTCTTCTGCACTCTGGCCTCTCTGTGCCAGCATCTCACTTCCAAAGGTCATTTCCTCCACCCACCTCCGATACCCACTCCCATGGTCACACCCTGGACCGTGTCACTTCACACCTCCAAAATCTCAACTGCAAGCACCTCTCTCTCTGCCCTGACATCCCATCTTTCCAGCTCACTTATTCTGGTTCCTCCACCCCAAAAATTCCTTGACCCTGCCTCTAGCATGGGAACACTACTCAGCACCCAACTGATGTCCTCACTCCCCTTCTTACCCAACTTAGACTCCACGATCCAGCTCTACAGCCAGTCCCTTTCACAGACACTGAACTTCCTGGTCCCACCTCTCCCCTCCAGCTTACTCAGCTGCCAAAACCCAACCCTGTAAATGCAACTCTGTCCATTCAGCACCTGCTCCTGGGCAGCTGACTGGCGCTGGCAAAGATTCACCACTGTGCTGACTGCGCTCCGCTTACACCCACTGAAGTCTCTCCTTTCGAAGGAGGGAGGGAGTAAACCACCCGCCTTTGACAACCCCCACCAGCTCCCTTTCTCTGTTCCCTTTATAATGAAACTCCTGAAAAAATCTACTTTTTGTCACCACTTCCTGCCATCCTCTTTGTGTCCATAAACTATAACATACACAAAAATGCATGAAACATAAGTGTGCCTGATGAGCCCCATATCACTCACCCGGGGCACAGAGTGTGACACACTTCCTCAGAGGCCCCATTGGTCCTTCTGGATCCTAACCCTCTCCCTCTGCACATGCAAGCCTTATCCTGAGCTGTAAGCGATTCCACTCCTTATGTTTCTTTTGAGTTTTATGACCTGTGTTATCTCTGAACGATGCCATGCAATTTTGCAGCTTTTCAACTTTACACAAATAAAATTGTGCAGGATGGATGCTGTGGTGTCTGGTTCCTTTCTCGTACAATGTTATGTGAGGTTCTGCCATGTTGGTGCCTGTTATCTCATTGGTCTACCCTTACCTGGCTTTCTCTCCTCCAGTCCACTGAAACCACTGATCCACACACTGCCAAGCCCGCTGAGCAAGTCTCTGTGCTCATCTCACTCAACCTTCAGCAACATGGGACACAACTGGGCCCTCCTTTGCTCTCCAAACACTGTTTTCATTTGACTTCTGGGACAGCCTCTTGGTTTCCTCCTCCTTTGCCCAACCTCTAATTGCTGGCTTGGCTTCCTCTTTCCACCTGCCTCCTCTCCCCAACTCATCCAGTCCATGCCTTTAAATACCACTTATATCCACCAATGGCTCCCCAAATTTAAAACCACACCCAAATTCAAATCTGCAGTCCTGTCCCCCAAGCTCCCGGCTCCTCTGCTCACTACTGATTCCACATCTCCACTCGGGAAATTTAAAAAGAATCTCAACTTCAAATCCTGATTCCCCTCCGCCCCCCAGCCCCTCCAAACCTGCTCCTCTCCCAATCTTTCTATCTCAGTATTCCCAGTACAACAACCTGGAACTCCCTTTCTATTACTCAGTTTCTCTAGGCCCCAAGTGCAACCCATCTGCAGTCTCATTTTCTCTACCTTTAAAATACATCCTGTTCCTGACCCCGTCCCACCACCTCCACCTCTACCGCTCTGCTCGGAGCAGCTCTCATTTCGCCCCAGACTACTGGAATAGCCTCTGACTGCACGCTCTCTGCTTCCTTTCTTGCCCACCCCCCACCATTTATTCTCCACTTGGCAGCTAAAGTAAACATCTACAAAAGGAAATCAGACCCCGTCACTCCCCTGCTCAAAACTCACCAATGGCTTCTCATCAGACTTGGAATAAAACCCAAAAAGCCACAGGACTTGACACGATGTGGTCCCTGGCGACCTTTCTGGCCTCATTCCTGATCTCTTTCCTGTTCCCACACCCCAGTGCCCTGGGCGCTCTGGCTCGTCCCACAATCACCAAGCTCATCCCTTCCTCAAGCCCCTCTCACTGACTGACCCTTGAACTTTCCCCACATCTCCTAACAGCCAGTTCATCTCAGCATCTCGGGCTCTTCTCAGGAGCCTTCCCCTGAGGACCCCTCCTTTCCAGTCACTCTCTGTCTCCTTCATTACTTTATTTCCTTCATTGCCCCTAAATAATATGATTTCAGATCACAAATCAATCTACTCACAAGAAAACAAGCTCTGTGAGGGTAGGGACTTTTCTGCCATTTTCATGGCCTAGAACAGCACCTGGCACCTGGTGCCAGTAAACATCTGTTGAATGGACAAACGGATGAGAGTGGGAGGGAGCTCCAAGCTCAGGGCTGCCTGTGCCATAGCACACGCTCTCCCTATCACATCACCCCAAACACAGACAGGTCAGTGCAGAGCCTCCTGAGAGGAGAAACATGGCCCCCCAAGAGGGAAAGCCGGGATCAAAAGTCCGGGGAGGGAAAGCCAGGGCGAAATGACTGGAAAGGGAGCAATCTGTCAGCAGGCAGGCAGGTTTTCCCCAAGACAAAAAGGAGACCGAAAGATAAGTCAGGAGCGTTTCCAAGGGGTCCAGCCACTCTGCTCCCCCTAATTTCTTCAGGGTTGGGCCTTTTTTGGTTCCAATGTCACCTCAGATACTACAACTTTGCCAAAGTCATTTTTCACCTCTCCCACCCAAAATGAAAAGGAGGCCTAGGTTCTAATCATACATTCCTTTCTCCCCGACCAAGAGCAGAGACAACACTCTCAACTAAGGGAAGATTCTCCTTGACAACAGATTTAAAGGGTTAAGACCCAGAAGGAATGAATACTTGCTGAGTTCCCACTATGATTTAATGATCACTCCACCACGACTAATTACTACAATTGAAACAGTTAATATATACAAATCACTCAGAACAGTGCCCAGTACACGGTAAGCATCATATAAGCATTAAATGTTGACATCTATTTTTATTACTGTTATCACTATCTGTCTAGGCTTTGTTAGGCTCTCTCTACACTACTCCCTTCACTCCTCACATCCACTCTTTTCATTGGGTATCAGTGTTCTCATTTTTAAAATCAAAGCAACGAAGACTCAGACTAAGTATCTCAGACTAAGACAAAGCAACTAAGACTCATAACTTGCTCAAGATTAGAAACAGCTGAGAAGAGGCGGAATTTAATTCAGGCGTGCCATGACCGTTCCACTACAGCCCATGGCCTCCTCTGCCCTCAGAGACCCTGGAGCCGAATGAGACCTGATCACCTTCCCTCTTTTCCAAATATCAAAACTCTGTACCTCCAAGGAGGACGTCACGCCTGGGTCATGCTCCCTTACCCACACAGCCGATGGTCACCACCCCATCCTTGTAGCGCTCCCGGGTCGGGCCGGTTGGCTCCATCGCTGAGTCAGTCTGCTGCTCCACCAGGACTGCTGGCCCGTCCTCCTCTTCCTCCTCCTCCCCGGAGCCATTACCCCAGGTGGCCCCAGCCACATCCCGGGCAATCTTCTCCCGCCAGCTGCTCAAGTCCACTGCTCAGGGAAGAAGAGGAAGAAGGTTCTCCCCAGGGCCACCATGTGAGGGCACAGACTACGCACTGCACAGCTGATGCAACTGGCGCCCTCTGGAGTTGGGTAGTGCCAACCTGCACAACAGCTGACTCTCCCAGCCTTCACTTGACCCCACTGTGCAATCATGTGCATTTCCCTGAGTTTCTGAAAAGTACTGACAAGACTGAAGGCAGTAACCACTGGGGTTCCTGCCCACCTGCTGCCTTCCTTGTCCCACCGGTCAGTCTGTCTGCTCCCTCCTCCATCCCTCCCTCTGGTCTCTTGCCTGTATTTGTAATAGAGGGGAAGGTGAGCAAAAGGACTCCGGGCCTTGGGTCTCCCCCATGGCCTCCTACACTCCCTCCAAGGGACACATACCTTTCCCTGCAGTGATGGCTTCACAGGCTCTCAGCAACTGCTCTGGCCCCAGGGCCCGAGTCCATCCTCTCCCCCGCCTCCGACTCTTCTTCAAGACTGAGATCAGAGGGCACAAAAAGGTTAGCACCCCATCGGTCCCACCACCCATAGGCGTAAAATCAGGCACCCCTTGTCAACAAGCCTCTCTGTGCTCCTCTTTACCCCCTGACACCCACCTCTCCCATGTTGCCCTCCTCAGAGCCTACTCACCACTACTAGGGTCCTGTGGGGTACGGGGGTCCCGAGGGAAAGAGGTGAAAAGGACGATGTGGAGCTGGGGATAGTGTTGGTGGAAATAATGCTTCCAGGCAACCACGAGAGCCGGCGGGGCCAGATCCACCTTGTTTAGGACCAGCACCAGAGCCAGCCCAAGTTCTCCAGTCACGTACTCATAAAGTGCTGGTGGGAAATTCACAACCTGGGAGAGGGGTGGTAACAGGATGCAGCAATGAGAGGTCAACCCAGAGTTCTGCCTCCAGTTCCCCACTCAGCAGGCACAGCTCAGAGACACGACCCTGGTGGGAGCAGATTCTGGGGAAGAAAGGTAAATCAGCCAAACTGAACTAGGAAGACAATGCAGGGATAAGTAACACCTGTGCATGTGTCTCTGCGGGGCTTCCTACAGGTCCTGATTAGGGATGGAAATGAGCTGAAAACAAGATAAGGAAATAATGACACATAGCACACTGGGGTAAAGGCTGGAAGCAGGACAGGGATGGCAGCTGGGGTAGAAATTACTATCTATTTTTGTGTGTACACAACTGCCTACATATGTACATATGCATACATGTGTCTATGCACATATGTGTATATATGCATGTTGAGCATGTGTGGCTGTGTATGCGATTGTGTGAATGCACACATGTATGTGTTTGTGAGTATATGTGTAGGAGTGCGTGCATCCATGTCATTAAGGACATCCAACCTAAATGTCCCCACAGACCTCCCTTTCTCCCATTGGAGGACAACAGTGAAGGGGCAGACAGGATTCACACAAGGGCCGTCTGGCAGCAGAGTCCAGAGCCTGAACCACACCCTAGCATTCCAGGTAAGGCTGAGTCCTGTGGTGACTGATGTGGCAGGGCAGGGGGATACCCCAGCTGCCTTCGGAGAAGCTCCTGGAGCTCCATACTTGGACTTCCTATTGGTCTAGCTCTGGTGGGCTGGGAAACAGAATATGTAGTTTTTTTGTTGTTGTTTTTTTTTTAAAGATTTTATTTTTTTCCTTTTTCTCCCCAAAGCCCCCCGGTACATAGTTGTGTATTCTTCGTTGTGGGTTCTTCTAGTTGTGGCATGTGGGACGCTGCCCCAGCGTGGTCTGATGAGCAGTGCCATGTCCGCGCCCAGGACTCGAACCAACGAAACACTGGGCCGCCTGCAGTGGAGCGCATGAACTTAACCACTCGGCCACGGGGCCAGCCCCCAGAATATGTAGTTTTTCATCAAAGGAAGTAAAAGAGAGGATAGTCAGTTGGCCAGGGGAGGAGTGCCAGGCTGTGGCACGGATGAATAAAGGACTGAGCTCCTGACTGCGGCATCAGCACGGGGCAGGGGAGACTGGAAAGGAAAGCACACACCTCTCTGTCTCCCAGCTCCTGCCTCTGCCCTTTAGCCCACAAGAATCGCCCTCCCTCCACCCCCTTGTACTTTCATCCCCAGTACTCACTGGATGTCGGATATCAGTGATAAGCAGGACGATGTCAGACATCTCTAACACTCGCCACAGCTGCCTCCATGTCTGAAAAGACAAGGTCGGAAGAAGAGAACCTGAGTCCCTCTCCTGCCTGATCCTAGACCCATTTGAGCCTGGGTCACTAGGCCCCACTCCTGTCCCTACTCCATTCTCACCTCCAGATTGTGCTCAAAGTAGCTGAGTTTCTCAGAGCTGTAAGCCCCATGAATCTTCCCAAGATACTCCTGGAAGCTCCGCTCCTCCTGGCTCATTAGTTGCTCCTTGGACATCTCATAACTCCAAGGAGGACGTCGCGGAAAGTCCAGAACTGGGAAATCAAGAAAAAGTCCCAGTAACTATGAGGATAGTTTCAGGACTCAAGGGTGCTTCCCAGACCCCTCCTTCCTGACAGTCAGCTCTTCCTCTTCCAAACTCCCTCCCTCAGCCCACTGCCGGTCCCAAACGGCCAGATGTTGAGCTCTTACTCACCTGACCCAGGCTGATAAACCTCCCGGATGTCCAGCTCCAGCACCTCAGCGCTGACTGGTTGCAGTACTTGCTCCCGGGCCGCTCTCTTTCTCCTCTCCACCTCCTCCCGGCTCTCTCGCTCAAAATGCAGCCGGTATCTAACGGGACAGAGACCACGGCATCCATCACAATCCTGCGGCCACAAACTCCAGTCTTCTCTCCTCTTGGGCAGACAACTTCGCAAAGCTTTCTCTCTGGAGTTGTTCAAATCTCTCTGAGTCGGCCCTCCCCCAAGTCCCTCTTTCACGTAACATTAGCCCTTCCCCTAAGCCTCGCTTTTCTATAAGCCAAACTGTCTCCAGCCCCTCCGGAAGGGGAGACTGCAGCCCGCTCCGGTGAGCCCGGCGGCCCGCGGAGATCCAGGGCATCCCGGCCCCACCACCTCCAGTTTCAAGCCTCCACCAGCAGCAGCCGGCTTTCCCCCAACGCTCTGACTTCCGCGTAGGCGGGGAAGCCCGGGCCAGCGACCCCCGCCCACTCTCACCGATTTGGGGCATAGCCTCGCGGGCCCAGCCCCTGGGAAGGCTGCTGATTGAGCCTGCGGATGTGATGGGTCACAGACTCCCCGTCTGAGGTGTCGGTCTGCTCCTCGCGCCGCTCCCGGCTCCCGCTGCGGCTGTTGGAACTGGATCGCAGCCCATCTTGAAGCCCTGCGGGGAGGAGCTGGCTGGTGACGCCAGTGCTGGCCGGCTCTCAGGGGCCTTAAGACCCCCTCTTCGGCCGGCCTGGCTCCCCCTCACCCTACCCCACTTCTTTTGAGGCCCGGTCCTCCCAGCCACCCTGCCACGACCCTCCCGGATGTGCGTGGGGGGAGTCACTCCTCCTCCAGGGATCTGCGGGGATGGCGCCCCGTTCGAGCTGGAGGGATTCCCCTCCCCCAACTCTCCATCCTTCCCCACTCCTTCCAGATTTAGTGAGGCTGGGGTGAGGGAATCCCCTCCGTGGTCGCCCGCGCGCGTCGGCGCGAGGCCACCACCCCCTCCTACGCCCCCCAGAGGTGCGGCGGGCACACCCCTCCTTCCAGATGTGCGGGAGCCGGAGCCCCGCCCCCTCCTCTCGCTCCCGCACTGACCTCGCTTCCGCTCCCGCTTGTCCTGCAACTGCTTCTTCTTCTGCTTCACGCTGAAGGGCTTCTTCCTCGGCATGGCCCGGACCAGTCACCTGGCCCGCCCTCCGCCGAGCTCCTGCCGCCTCAACTGACTCCCCCCCGGGGCAGCCCCCGCCGCAAGGGCCCGGGACCCTTGAGGGGGCGGGGCTCTGAGGTGACGTCAGCGGGCGGGCCCGGCCGATTCGCCCTGGCGGCCGGGGTGGAAGGCGGACGAGGGGAAATACAGTCACTTTCCTCTAGGAACGAGGCGAGAGGATAATGCGGGTGGGCTACCCGCACGTGAGAGCCAGTAGCATCCAGAGGGCGCAGCGGCGGCGAGGAAGGAGGCGCGCGTGGGAGGATCGGGCTAACTTCGTCACGGACGCTACCAACTCCCGCTCGGAGGAGGGGGGACGCGTGTCATCACTACCTTGCGCGCCGGGGAGAAGCTACCACTCACCTGGAGGGGGGCGGTGGAGCGGAGGGCGGGTCCTACCACCTGGGGGAGAGGGGGTGTGGACACGCAGAAGCTACTTTAGCAACCCCCGGGTGTGACCTTAGTGGAAAGCGGAGACTGCGTGTCCCGGGATTGAAGCCAAGTTGCTGGGCTACACTGGGGGCAAGGTCAGAGGTCTTGAGCGACGGATGGTGGTCTGAAAAGTCCCGGGTCCCGCCCCGCTGGGACCCAAATTCCTTGTGGGAACGATGACAAGGAGCAGGTTTACAGATAAGGGTAAGCGCCGGAGAGGAGAGACATCCAGGTGGGAGAGGCACTTTTGGAGGGAGGTCAGAGGGCACGAAGTTGTGCCTGCAGCAGTTGCCATAGTAACCGGGTACCGGATGTGGCGATCTTAGGATGCGACAGCCCTCTCTTCTCAGGCCTTCTGGCCCGAGAGCCTATCCACTCTATGGCACACTGTGAAGAACCGGTTGTGGGTTTTTTTCGGTGAGAGGAGAAGAAAGAAATTTTCTTTTTAAGCTTTTATAGGAACGCAGCAGAGGGAAGGTTTGAGATTGCCGCCACGCCTGGCAGAGACTGAGGGAGGCAGCTGGTGTGAGAATGCGGCCGCACAAAAGCCCCCTGCAGCCTTCCGGAAGTGAAATGGCGGGAGCCTCAACCTCACTGTCCACCGCCCCCCCGGAAGCGGAAACAGAATCCCAGCGTGCCCCTTCCTCACTGCCCTCCAAATCCCGCTGCAGCCATTGCCGCAACCACGATGCCGAAACGAAAGAAGCAGAATCAGCAGCAGCAGCCGCCGCCGCAGCAGCCCCAACTGCCAGAGCGGGAAGAGACTGGAGATGAGGAGGATGGGAGTCCCATTGGTGAGGAGCCCGGGAGGGGTGTGCACATGCCTGTCAGCCGGTCAGGACGAGGGGTTAGGGGCTGAAAAGGTGCGGGGGAGGGGGCTCTAACGGAAGGAGGAAGGGCGCACGCGTTGGGGCGGAGGTGGGGGCTGTCCGGGATGGAGCTCTGAAAGAGTTCTCTTACTTGAACCCTCAACTTCAATCTGGCCCCTAAAGCTTTCTAAAGAAGGCAGGGGAGAAGATAAAGAACTCGTGTGCGCAGCCGCAGAATGGCA
This sequence comes from Equus przewalskii, assembly GCF_037783145.1. Classification (NCBI taxonomy): domain Eukaryota; kingdom Metazoa; phylum Chordata; class Mammalia; order Perissodactyla; family Equidae; genus Equus; species Equus przewalskii. The sequence continues at coordinate 30,429,281 of NC_091849.1, forward strand.
GGGGAGAGGGGGCGTAGAGAGGTTGCAGATTTCGTTGACTGGGATGACAATTTGTGACCATACTTTCAGAGGGAATGTGAAAGTGCAGTCTTCTCTAAAACTACTCCCGGGCAGGGCGAGGGGGTGGTGGGGAGGGAAGGGAAGCTATCTGATTGGCCGGCAGTTAAAGAGAGGGATTGGATTATCTCTGGTATCTCTGAGATGATCTGGATAACAGCAATGGAAAGGAAGGAGTTGTAGGTAACCTTCCCGCGTTATCCCCCTTGACTGAGTCTCCACTTTTGCCAAACCCTGAAAACGCTTTGCGAAGGAAAGGGCAGATAGATGGGGTGAGAATTCTTAGCACCCTTAAGAATATACCTGGCTTTACTGGTTGGATTAAGAAATGAGTAATAGAAGAAAACCATAATAAGAACAGGATCATCAGTCCTTTAGTCCATTCTGATGACCATGTTTTCATGTCTACTCTTAGGACCACCCAGCCTTCTGGGCCCTCCCCCCATGGCCAATGGAAAGCCTGGTGACCCCAAGTCAGGTGAGGAAGAAGGGGCCCCCTGATCTTTTGGTTAGTTCCTGGAAAAGGGAGTAAGGGAGGGAGTGAAACTCAGAGAGAATATATCCTTTAAAATAAAAAAAAATCAGTGATTCTGTACCTAAATGAATGGAGAGATGCTGTATACTCACAGTTTGAAAAACTCAATGTTGTGAAAATGTCAGTTTTTCCCAAATTGCTCTATAGATTCAGTGCATTCCCAGTTAGAATCCCTATAATGGTTTTGTGGAAGTAAACATTCTACATTATTATTTGGAAATGGAAATGCACAGGATCCGAGTGAGACAATGCAAAGACAGTCTTGAGGTGGGAGGGCTTACTCTGAATATCAAGACTTAATGTAAAGCTATAGTAGTTATGACAGTGTGATACTGGCACAAGCATAGACATTTAAATCACTAGGACAGCATAAAGAATCCAGTAAAAGGCCCACACATATCTGGACACTTAATTAATGGTGAAGACGAAACTGAAATAGTGGTTTTTTCAGTAAATGATGCTGGATTAATTGGACATTCATGTGAGGGAAAAAATGAAATTTGATCTATTCGTACCATATACAAGTGGCTTATAGATCTAAGTATAAAAGGTAAACAAATAGTTCTAGAAAATAAATATATTTCATGGTCTTAGAATGGATAAGAGTCCTTAAACAGACAAGAAATACACACTAACTATAAAGGAAAGATTGATAAACTGAACTACATTAGAACTTCCTATTAAGAAATTAATAAGAAGCCATAGAGTAGAAGATACTTACAACAAATATAACCAATAAAGAGCTCATATCTAGAGTATATAAAGAACTCTTTCTAGACAACCTGTTAGAAAAATAGGCAAAAGACAAGAACAGCCACCTCATAAAACCTGAAATCTAAATGGCCAAAAACACGAGAACAAGAACTCAATCGTTAGTCGTCAAATAAATGCAAGCTAAAAACACACCGCTTTGAAATGGAAAGCCTTGCACACTGTTGGTGGGATTGTAAAATGGTACGACCACTGTGGAAAACAGTATGGAGGTTCCTCCAAAAATTAAAAATAGGACTACCATATAATCCAGCAATCCCACTTCTGGGTATATATCCAAAAGAATGGAAAGCAGGATCTTGAAAAGATATTTGCCTTTCCATGTTCATAGCAGCACTATTCACAATAGCCAAGAGACGGAAGCAACCCAGATGTCCATTGACAGATGAATGGATAAACCAAATGTGGTATATTCATACAATGGAATTCCCCCAAAAAGGCAGAAAATCCCATCACGTGCTACAGCATGGATGAACCTTGAGACCATTATGCTAAAGGAAATAAGCCAGTCACAAAAAGGCAAATACTGTATGATTCCACTTGTATGAGGTATCTGAGGTAGTTAAATTCATGGAAACAAAGTAGAATGGTGTTTGCCAAGGACTGGGTAGACAGAGAAAAGGAAAGTTATTTAGTAGCCATAAAGTTTCACTTTTGCAAAATGAAAAAGTTCTAGAGATCTGTTTCACAACGATGGCACTTGACTTAACACTACTGAGATATACACTTAAAAATAGTTAAGATGGCAGATTTTTTGTTACATGTTTTACCACAATTGAAAAAAAAAACACCACTTTTCACCCTCATCAGAATGGCGAAAATGAAAAAGATTGACAATACAAAGTGTGTTCAAGACTATGGCACAGCTGCTGGTGGGAGTGTAAATTGGTACAACCACTTTGAAAAAACAGTTTGACTTTATTAAACTCGAGCATACATGTCCTCTAGGACCCAGCAATACCTCTACTACATATATACTCAAGAAAAATGCAAACGTATGTGACAAAGACATGTATCAAAATGTTCATGGCAGCATTTTTCGTTATAGCCCCAAACTGGACTCCACCCACATGTCCACCATCAGTAGAATGGATAAATAAGTTGTTGTGTGTGCATGCAATGGGATGCTACACTGCCATGAAAGTGAACGAACTGCTGCTACAGGCAACCTGGAGGAATCTCACAAACACCATGTTGAGCGAAAGGAGCCAGACACAAAAGAATGCAGACTGTATGATTCCATTTATGCAAAGTTCGAAAGCAGGCAAAAACTAACCTATGGTGCTAGAAGTCAGGATAGCGGTTACCTTTGGGGAGGAGGGTGGAATAGTGGGGGGCGGAGGGGCACAAGTGGGGGGACTTCTGAAGCGCTAATTAGGCTTTATCCCTTCACCTGGGTGGTAGAAACACAGATATGTTTACTTTGGTGATAACTGAGTTGTGCACTTAAAAGTGGTGTATTTTTTGTACGTATATTGTACTTCAATAAAAAGTTAAAAAAAAAATCAGGGCTTCTCTATCAGGATTAAGCTGGCCACTGATCACCTTTCCATCTCTCTCTCTCTCTCTCTCTAGCTCTTCACAGAGGTCCTCCGGGATCAAGGGGACCAATGATTCCACCACTACTGAGTCTCCCACCTCCTCCCCGGGGCAGAGGCCCAATTCGGGGAGGCCTAGGCCCCAGATCTGGCCCATATGGTCGTGGTTGGTGGGGAGTCAATGCTGAACCTCCTTTTCCTGGACCAGGCCATGGGGGTCCCTCCAGGGGAGGCTTTCACAAAGAGCAGAGAAACCCTCGAAGGCTCAAAAGCTGGTCTCTTATCAAGAATACCTGTCCGCCCAAGGATGGACCCCAGGTTATGGAAGGTGAGGTCCTTTGTTGATGCCTGTACACATGTAATACCCATCACTCTTAGAGTGACTTAATTCCCAGAATGCCCGTGACTCTTCTCCTTTGGGCTATCCTTTGTCCTTTTGAAGTAGGAGTAGCCTTGGATGTTTTTTCTCCCAGAAGAAGCACCACCATTCCAAAATATCTAGAAATGGTAGGGAGTAGGAAATCTGACCACCCTCTCTTTGCTTTTTGTTACATTTGTGTTCTTTCTTGCATTTTAAACTGTTTGATTTTCACTTGTTCACAGACAAATCCGACCGCCCTGTCTGCCGACACTTTGCCAAAAAGGGCCACTGTCGATATGAGGACCTCTGTGCCTTCTACCACCCAGGCGTCAATGGACCTCCTCTGTGAGACTGTGCCTTCCCATCCAGGCTGGAAGGAGCCCTCTGTGACCTAGCGGCCATATATTTCCCTGTGGCCCTGTGACGGCTACTGTGAGGCTGTTCCACCCACCACCCTCAGTCAGTGACGCCCACCCCCATCTGCCACCTCCCCCATTTGGGGTCCAGAGTTGTGTTTCATCACTGGTGCGCGGTGTGCACTATTTCTGCTGATCCAGCCTCCAGAGACTCGCCTTCAGGACCCCATCGTTGCTCCCTTCAACTGCCTCCTGGATCCTCTTCTCCTCGCCAACTGACTGCAGAACAGGAAACCTCTTTGGTGCTGTTTCTTGTGCATCTGTCCACCCAGCCCCATATTGCCCTCAATTCCTGAGAGGCCTGGAGCAGTTTCCTACCATTCCCTTCTTCTAGCTGCTTGTTTTAAGTCCTTTTTATGTGACACCCCTCTACCCCCAATGTTGTCAGCTGCTCTGTGAAACTCACCAGGTTGTCTGACCTGGGGTCAAGTTTGGATGACTGGTACAGAGTCACTCCCTGAAAGGCCACTCCCTGCTTTTGGATTCCGTAGTTTCTGCGTCGGTAGCATGATCCCCACCGCTCTGGTCTGTGATCACTGTGCTTTGTGCAACTGTACATCCCCTCGTAGGCTTCCTCAGTGTCTGTGGCATTTTCGTGACTTCCCAACACTAGCGTAAGTTTTTCTGCCAAAATGAATGAGGCTCTTGGTGCCCTCTAGACGTTCCCCACCTCCCAACCTGGGAGAATTGTGCAGCTTTCCACAAGACTGCCTCCCTGGTCCTCCCTATTCTTCTGGTGTCAGTTTTTCTGGATTCAACCCAGGCCCGTGAGATGTCCCGTGAAGTCTCTGATGGGCCTGCCCTATCTCCTCTCCAGCCCTTTTCAGTTAGACTACGTCATGTGAGGCCACCAGCCCTTTCATTTGAATTCTGTGAATCTCCACCTGGCCTGCCTTTGGGTGGAACCTGGACAGTACTGTCGCCCTTTTCCAACCCTCTTCCCCTACATCCCTGGTACTGGTTGTTTTCTGTGAAAACGGCAGTGAACAGGTTCAGTTTTGAACTGGCCCTGAGGAAATGGGTCAGGAGTTGTATGGGCAAGAGGGAGGGATGAGAGCCGTTGGAGAACTGAGAATGAATTTTTTTTCTTTTTAACGTTTTTTTATATTAGTAATAAACGCAGTGGAAACAAGCATTTTCTTTAATCCCTGTGTTCCAGTCATCTCTGGAAGTGCAGATGAAGCTGTTCTTGTTAGAGTTAGTTTATTCATTTAGTTCATACACAGTGATGGAAAAAGGCAAAACTTGAGTTTCTTCCAGTCTGAAGGAACCAGTGGGGTCCCATTAACCGATAGGCATTAACCATACCAGGCTCCCTTATGTTCAGGGGTAAAGTTTTGACGGAGAAACGAAAGGTCAGGTACCTATGGAGTAATATTTTAAGCATTTTACCTGTGTTTGTAGGTTTGATATTTATGGAGTGGCAGTGACAAAGCAATCTTTCAGCAAATATTTGTAGCGTGCCTGTGGGCCAGGCAATAGACTAGGCACTAGAGATAACTGAGCCCAAACCAATCAGTTTTAAATATAAAGAGGGAGACATGTTTATGAGAAAATCAAATAGGTGTAAAGTTACACATGTCAAAAGTGTTGTGGAGAAGCGAGACATGATGAAAGGGGAGTATGTAATAAAGGATGTCTGGGAAGATGACAACTGAGCCAAGTGCTGAAGGACAAGCAGGAGGTGAGGTGGGAGAGTGTAGTCCAGGCAAAGATGTTTGCTAAGAGACCAGAAAAGGGAGGCAAGGCAGGAGGAGGAACTGGACCACGCAGGGCCTTACAGAACGTAAGGATTTGGATCTTAAGACAGAAGGCTTTGAGGGGTGCTAGGCAGGTGAGTGTCATGGATTAGATTGGTTTCTTCAAAAAGGTCAACTCAATGTACAGAGCTGGCCAGGCTTGGAAGTGGCCAAGGTTACTTCAGTAGTCCAGATGAGTTGTGATGGTGGTATAAGCTTGGGCAGTGGGATGGGAGGAAAGTGGACATAAGAGATCAAAATGAAGGTATTTTAGGTTTTTTGGGGTAGTTCTGGCTTGCATAACTAAGTGCCATTTAAAAAGAAAGATGTTGGAAGAAAACAGGCAGAATGCCACTAATTTGCTTTTGGAGTGGTTGAGTCTGAGCTGCCTTTTAAGACATCCAAGGAGAGAGAGAAAGTAGATAGTTGGATATACAGATTTGGTATTCAGATTAAAACTGGAGACATAAATGTGAGTTACCTGCTTTTAGGTTGTGGCTGAAGCTGTGAGCATGGATACATTGATTCACTTGGTGAATAGTAAGCACCTTCTATGGCCCAGTTTATCACATTTAAGTTCAGTTGTAACAGAAACCAAAATTAGTCTTAAAGCAAGATAGAAGCTTATATCTCTCACAAGTCAATAGGTAGATAGTCCAAGGCATATGTGACAATCATGCCACAAGGTCTTCAGATGTTCAGAAACCCCCTCCCCCTCGGCTTTTAGGTCCACAATCCGTGGGATCAGACCCTCCTATTCACAGTCCACAGTGAAGCTCTAGCTTGCTCATCCATGCTCCGAGCCTCGGGATGGAGGAAGGGCAGAGGACACCAGCCATCTTGGAGGAAATTTCCCCAAAGCTAGCACAGAGCTCTTCAATTTATATGCCACTGGCCGTAACAGTCCTATGGCCAATACCTAGCTGCCAGCAAGGCTTGGAAAAGTATTCTATTCAGGCAGCCATGCGCTAAGCAAAATATTGGACTTTCAGCAGGTGAGAACCTTAGGGTCTGATAAACATCCTCTACCAGCCGCTCCCTGCCAAAATTTGGTGATTCAATAGAGAATAAGACAGTGAAAGTGTCAATGCCCTCCAGCCAACAACCACCAGGGCACACCTGTAGTCAAAGTTGAGTTTATTAACTGCAGAGGTTATTAAGAGAGGGTTAGGAATGACAGGATTAGGGTTTATGTCAGGTGACTTGGGGAATGTTCAAGGAAATGAGGGATTGTTCTGGACTGGGTGTTGTTAGGAAGTCGGAGGAATTCTATGATTGCTCATCTTAATAAAGCTCATCTAGAAGAGGGGAGGAATGAAATATGGCTAAAGGAGTATCTGGTAAAAAAAAAAAAGCAACCATCTTCCATTTTAGTGAGAGAGGGCTGTTTAGTCTTTATGCTTTGCACAGCGACCTTGTTTTTGTCTGTGCTTAGCCAAGATTACGAACTCTGTCTGACTTCATCATGGTCACAGAATGACCTTGCCTGACGTTGGTGTTCTGTTTGATTGTTTATGTTCAATGGGAGAGCACCATGGCCTGGAAGTGAGCGCCAGGCCAGCTCTTAGCAACACCAAGGCCTAGCTGTCAGTGTCAGGACAGTTCCCAGTTGTCAGGAGCTGTTTTTCTCAAAAGTAAACAAATGAGTAATTATAGATTGTGACTAATGATAAGAAGAAAATAAACGGGATACTATATGGAGAATAATGGTTGGGGGTGCTTCTCAAGACTTGGTGGTTAGTATAGACCTTTCCAAAAAATCTAACTGAAATCACCTGGGAGGAGAATGCCAAGAGGGGAGAAGAGAAGGCCTAGGACTTAGCCTTGAGGAACGCTGACATGTAATGGCCGAGTGAAGAAGCACAAGGATGAACCTAACAGGGAGACTGAGGAAGGGTGACCAGAGAGGCTGGGAGAAATCTCACAATGTAGTGTCCCGGTTGCCCGCTCTGTGTCAGGGACCACTCTCAGTTTATATACATTGTCTTATTTAAGCCTCACATTCTTTCAGTGAATACTTTAGTGCCTACTCTGGGCCAGGGACTGTATTAGGGGCTGGGGATATACCAGTGAAAAAGACAAAATCCCTGCCCATATGGTGCTTACGGTCTATTGAGGATGATAGACAATAAGTACATGTATAATATAATCGAGTAATAAGTACCCTGAAGAAAAACAAAGTGAAGGAAAAGGCTGGAGGGCGACAGTTTGAAGAAAACAGGTCAATACTACGATTGATAGGGCTTCTTTCAGCAGGTAACATGAACAGAAGCCAAAATTAAATGAGAAAGCAGCCATATGAATATCTGGATGAAGTGCATTCCAGGCATAGGGAACAGCAAGGACAAAGGCCTTGAGGCAGGAATGAGTTTGAGGTGTTGGAAGTAAAAATAGAAGACCAGTGTGGCTAGACTGGGGGAGATGAGATCAGGAGGTTCAACAGGGACCAGTTCATACAGTGCCCCAAAAGCTGTGGCAAAACATTGGGATTTTATTCTAAGTGTTCTGAGCGAATGATTTATATTCTAGAACTGCCACTGACTGTAGGCATGAAGGATGGACTAGAGGATGGCCGGCGACAGGGAGACCAGTTAGGAGGTTACTTCGGTGGTCCAGGGGAGAGAGATGGCGGCTTGGTCTGGGGTAGAGGTGGAGCGAAATGGGCAGATTTGGGATATGTTTTACAGTCTCAGTTGATGGCAACTCCATCTTTCTAGTTGCTCAGTTCAGAAACCTTGGAGTTATCCTCAATTTTTTGTCACACCTGACATCCAATTCATTAACAAAACCAGCCGGCTCTTTTTTCAAATCTATCCAGAAACCAGCCCTTTTCACCACCTCCACTACCGTCACCCTGGGTTGAGTCACCACCACCTCCTATCAGGTCTCCTTGCTTCTGCCATTCCCCCTATCCCACACCCCTGTCTGTTCTCAGCACAGCACCCAGTCATCCCTTTAAAACATATGTCAGGTCATGTCACTCCTCTGCTCAGAACATTGTAATAACTTCTATTTTAGTTGAGAGTAGAAGCCAAATCCTTAAGATGACCTAAAAGATCCTTCTCAGTCCAGCCCCTGCTTTGCTCTTCTATTCTCCTCTCCATCGCTCATGCTTTGCTCACTCGCGGCACTCCACCCACACTGGCCTGCTTGATGTTTGTTCCTCATATATCCCAAGTATACTTCTGCTGTAGAGCATCACTCTAGCTCTTCTTATTGCCAGGAAGGTGCTCCTGGAAATCCATGTGGCCAAAATTCTCACCTTCTTCAAGGATTTGCTTGAATTTCACCTCACGGAGGCCTCCTGAACACTCTGTTTAGTACTACAACCTGCCCTCCTGATACTTTTTTTTCCTCTCTTTTTTTGAGGAAGATTAGCCCTGAGCTAACATCCATCACCAATCCTTCTCTTTTTGCTGAGGAAGATTGGCCCTGAGCTAACATCCTTGCCCATCTTCCTCCACTTTATATGTGGGACGCCTACCACAGCACGGCTTGCCAAGCGGTGCCATGTCTGCAGCCGGGATCCAAACTGATGAACCCTGGGCTGCCAAAGTGGAAAGTGCGAACTTAATCACTGTGCCACCAGGCTGGCCCCGCTCCTGATACTTTTTACCTTGATCTATATTTTCTTTTTTCCATAGTATTATCTCCCCTGCTAGAAATGTAAGCAGAGAACTTTATTTTATTCAGTGATATCCCAAGAGCTTAGATGAGTGCTTGGCACATACTATGCACTCAATAAATATATTTTTTAATGAATGAATGAAGCAGACATGGCTTGCTGATGAGGAAGAGGAATGGAAAAAGAGGATGACCTTTCAGTTTGGGCCCAAGTAACTGGATGAAAGGTGGTACAATTTCTTCATGTGGAGAAACCTGGAAGAGATGCAGTCTTGAGTAAAAACAACAGCTCAGTTCCATGTGTATTAATTTGAGAAATTTATTAGAGATCTCAGAGAGGATGTCCAATAAGCAGTTGGATTTGTGAATCTGAAGTTTAGGGCAGAAGTTGGGCCCAACAAGACACATTTGGGGATCTTCATCTGTTATAGAGGGTATTTAAACTGTCATCTATGCCATCTATAAGCATCTATTGCTTAGTCATGAGATTTAGGTAATAAGTCTAGATAAAGAAGAGTATCAAGGGACTGGCCCCATGGCTGAGTGGTTAAGTTTACGTGCTCCACTTCAGCGGCCCAGGGTTTCACCAGTTTGGATCCTGGGCACAGACCTAGCACTGCTCATCAAGCCATGCTGAGGTAGCATCCCATATAGCCCAACTAGAAGGACCTACAACTAGAATATACAACTATGTACTGGGGGGCTTTGGGGAGAAGAAGAAGGAAAAAACATTGGCAACAGATGTTAGCTCAGGGCCAATCTTAAAAAAAAGAAGAAAGAGTGTCAAAGAATAAGCCCCAAGGCACTTCAACATTTAGACTTCAGGAGGAGAAGCCAGGAAAGGAGGGAAAAGAGAGCAGCCACTGAGATAAGAGGAAACCTGCAGAGAGCAATGTCCCTGAAGACAACAAAGGAAGAAGGGAGTGACCATCTGTATCAAATGCTTATGGGAGAGTGAGTAGGATAAGGGCAGAGAACAAGCCCCATTTTGCTGACCTTGGCAAGAGTGGGTTCAGGCAATGGAGAGGACAAAAGCAAGATTGTAGTAGTTTAAGGAGAGAATGGGACCTGACAGAGCTATGGGAGCATCTTGCTCCAACACCTATTAAATGGTAATGTTAGAAGTGCAGTCAAATCTTCATTGTGATTATGGTTTAATGGGTGTATATACGTAAGACTTATCAAAGTGTACACTTTGCAGTTTATTGCCTGTCAATTTATTGTATGTGCAGTTTATTGTATATAATTATACGTAAGTAAAGCTGTTACCAAAAAAATAAAGTGAACCCAAGCTCGTGATTTCTGTTTATTAGGCTAGAGTTCCTCGTTTACAACTCTTACAATATTCTGACACACCTCAACGCTAGACCCACAAGGCCTATTCCTGAGTCGATGAACTGCGCCTATCTGCTCTTAACCAGATGTCAAGGGCTGGTAGAAAGTAGCATCCACTTTAAAAAAGAAAAGATGCCTCCATTCCTTCATACTAGTCGCAAATTACTATGTTCAGTCCTCAGTCACGCGGCGTCACGGAGTCACCAAGTCGGGGTTCCCCGACCGTCATAAACGCTTTGCTGACTCGACAAGAGCCAGCAGCCCCGCCCCGTCACTGCAGGCCACGCCCCCGGCAGAGCCGCAGGCACGCCCCCGAGATGACGGCGCGGCGAGCACGTGCACCTCCCGGGGGCGGGGTTGGCCTCGTGGGCGTGGAGAGCCCGCCCCGTTCGGGCCCCACGCTACCGGAAGCGGAAATAGCACCCGGCTCCGCCAGAGTAGTCGTAACTGCAAGCGAGATGCCGAAGGGGCCAAAGCAACAGCCGCCGGAGCCCGAGTGGATCGGGGACGGAGAGAGCACGAGCCCCGCCGGTGAGGCTTGGAGGCAGGGAGGGAACGAGAGAGGGAAGAGAAGAAGAGACGGAAGAGTGCTTGCGCCTTAGGAAAGGGTCACGGGGCGTGAGAGTGACCGGGCCGTGCGGGGGTACTGCGCATGCGTGCTGTGGGGCCGGGAAGAGTTTGCCGCGGCGGGAGTGGTTTAGGCGTGCGGGCGAAAGAAGAGGTGCCGCGGTGTCGCGCACGAACTTTGCTGGGACTGGGCAAAAGACGAGGAAGAGCATATGGTACCGAGGGAGAGATGGGGAGAAATGAGACAGTCCTCTTTTCTTTATTGGACGTCTTTCCACCACACTAGATTCCACATCCCGCAGGATTGCATAAGCCATGCCTCGGCCTCCTTACCCCACCGCCTGCGCGCGCGTGCGCGCTCACACACACCTCGCCAGCCTGTGATCCCACCTACTTTTCAAGAGAGTGTGACTCCTTCCTGGGCTCTCTCATAGAACATATCTCTCTCAACTAGAGCAAGAGTGTAGATGCTGGGTGTTGGAATGGGCGTTAGGGTTTATTTAAAAGTGGCGAATTTTTGTTGGGTACTTTTTTTTTTTTTTTTTACTAAGCACTGTATATACGGTGCTTTGGGGAGGGAAGGAAAAAAGTATGAAGACTACCCTTCAAAGGGGAGGTACAATGGACACAAATAATTACAGTAGGTGCACAGTGACTAATTTTACAAGCATTTATTGGATGTCTACTTTATACTTGGTGATGTGCAGAGGACTTGGAAATGTGGTGATAAAAGATAAGCCTTGCCCTGATGGAGCACCCAGTCTAGTGGAGGGGACAGAGGATTAACCAGACAGTAGTTGACAGAGTGTGATGAATGTACCTGAGAATTCTATGGGACTCGAGAAGAGAGGAGAGGCATCTACTCAGACAGGTAGGGTAGGAGTGTCCGCAGAGCCGCCCAGGAATATGTGATAGCTGAGTTTATTCTCAAAGGATCAGTATGAGTTGTAAGGGGCAGAGGGAGAAGTTTATGTGAAGGTAGAGACATAGATGAACCTGTCTGGTTTCCAGTATCAGGTGACTAGTGTGATGGTGTTGGAAAGATATACAGGAGACGGATAATGAAAGGCTTTATATGCTATTCAAGTTTAATCCTAAGACATTGAGAAGGAGGACCCATTGAAGTGCATAAGGAATGATAGGGTCAGCTCACGCTGACAAGACTGAGCAGTGAAGGATGACTTGAATTGAATTGATCAAGACTGAAGACAGGGAGCCCATTTAGGAGGCTCTGGCAATGATCCAGGTGAGAAGTAGCTAGAGAGTAAGCCAGGGCAGCAAAGCCTAGAGAGTTAATATGGAAGTAACATTGACCAGAACTGGGACCGACTGAATGAAGGGAGAAGAATTGAGGATGACACTCACTTAAGTACCTCAGTGGGTAGTGGACTTACTTGAAAGAAGTAATGGGCTGTAGGGTGAGGAGTGGGAAGAGAGGAGGGCAGCTTTTGAATGCTGAGCTGGAGCTTTCTGGGGAATTTCTAAGAGGAGATGACGAGGAGAGAGCTTGTTAGTGACTGTGGAGCGAGCTCTAGACCGGAAGTAAAGACACAGGCGGGTGTAGTTGAAGTGTTGGCTGTGGAGGAGTCCCCTAGAGAGTGTTTGCAGATTGAAGCAAAAGAGGGCAGAAGATGGTAACCCAAAGAACCTTGACAGGTAAGGGAAGTAAGGTAGGGGAGGAGGCTGAGGAGATGAGACTGAGAAAGGCGAGCAGCCAGAGAAACTGGAGGCAAACCAGGAGTAGCAGGGTCCCTGAAGTTAAGTAACTACAAGAGAGGAGAACTGAAGGATGAGGAGGTAGGTAGCGTGGAATGTTGCAGAGAAGTCAAGCAAAATTAGGACTAAAACAATACTTTTTGGGTTGTGCAACTAAGGGGACAGAGGCAACTTTGGCAAAAGTATTCGTTAGGAGATGATCCCCACATCAGACTGCAGTGTGTTCAGAAAGGAGTGGGAGATGAGGAAGTGGAGCTACTGTGGGCTGTGCTCTGAGACTTGGTGAAGATAAGGATAGAAAACAGAAATTGGAGGAGGAGCTGGTGAGGTGAAGGGAAGCGTTTTATCTGGCTTTGAAGTGAGAAGCAGGGCTGGCCCAGTGGCGCAGTGGTTAAGTGCCCATGTTCCGCTTCAGCAGCCCAGGGTTTGCTGGTTCGGATCCCAGGTGCGGACACAGCACCGCTCAGCAAGCCATGCTGTGGTAGGCGTCCCATACAGAAAGCAGAGGAAGATGGGCACGGATGTTAGCTCAAGGCCGGTCTTCCTCAGCAAAAAGAGGAGTATTGGCAGTGGTTAGCTCAGGGCTAATGTTCCTCAAAAAAAAAAAAAAAAACAAAAAGTAAGGGACCATAAAGTTAGAAGCAGCTTAAGTGTTGTACTGAAGGGGAGGAGCTTTTAGAAGAGGAGATGGAAGATGCAGCATAGCTTCAGCCAAACACAGGCTTTTCCTCTTCCTTGGTAGTCGTACTTTCTCGCAATTTCACGTGTGCTCAGGATTTTCCTCTCCGTAGGTCAGGAGGATCAGAGTGATATTTAAAGGAAGGCGAGATGGTGTGATTGTGTTAGTCCTTGGGGAGAACTTAGTGTCTGGGATGAATCGCTCCTCGGTGTTGTCACGGTGAGCTGAGCATCTCATTCCTTCTGGTGTACTGCCATGGATTGTCCTTAAAGCCTTTAGGAGTAGACTCCTTGGAATAGGATATAAAGCCTTTCGTTATTTCTCCTGCACATCTTTTCAGCTCCATCACGCTGGTCACCCAATACTGAGATCAGATTTTGAAATGTGTTCTGGGTGGAGGATACAGATTAAGCAAAGACAGACATAAGCATGCCTGGGACTTAATCAGGGAGCGGGGAGAAGCCAGTGTCCAGAACATAGGGGTGGATAGGGCAGCAGATAAGCAGAAAAGATAGTCTAGGGCCCTTTTAGTCTGTGAAGCCCTAAACTGTAGAGATTGTCCTTCGTTAATGTCCTGTTTTGGGCAGAGTAGATGCTCAGTAAAACCTTACTGAATAAATGATTACTATGGACTACGTGGAATTATGGTCTGAAAGTGCTTAATGTGATAGGTAGTAGAAAGCCTTTGTTTTGTTTTGTTTTGAAAGCTACATGCTTACAGGCGTGCTTTTGGATAGAATTGGGTGGCAGTAGATGGCATGATCTGGAGGAGAATATGACTTTGGGTAGGCCTAGACGTGAAGGCAAATCATGAGGGTGCTGGTTGCCTCCCAGGCTGATGTGGGGAGGAAGAGAGGGAGTTAGGTATAGCCCCCCGCCTTCAGGAACACAGGGCTGGACAGAGGGAGGAGCTGGGATCTGTTCAGTCAGTAAACTTTTATTGACTTCCCGCTTTGCTCCCTGGGAACACAAGCTAAACAGTCTCTCAGGTCCCTGTCTGGGATGACAGACTGGTGCACAGACAGTTAAGTATAACATGGTGTGATTTGTGCTAGAATGTTGTGCGAGATGAGCAGGTGGGGCCTAGACCCAGATGTTCATTTACTGATCTTCGCATGGCCTGCAGGTCTCACAAACAGCATATCCCAAATCATCATGTCTTGGTCCTCTCTTTCCCCCCATGGGCAGGCAGGAGTAGGGAGAGGAGACCTCTTCCAGTGTATCCTGGGTTAATATACGATACCAGTAGCCCAACTAATTTTCCAGCTAAAAACATAGGAGTCATCTTTGAATACTCTTACTTCTCACTTCTGCCTTCACCCTATGAATTCTGCTGCTGTCCCTCCCACTGCTGCCCTGGACCCACCCACCATTGGCTTGTCTGTCTTGTGGGACCGTGCAAACGTCTAGGGAGTGATACTGAGCTAGAAGAACAGTAAAATAGGGTGGAGGCCGCTAAGAGCTTTTGCAGGGGAGTTCAGGCTGCTTTGGAATTTGTAGATAGGCATTCACAATGTCTGCTTAACCTTCTAGATAAAGTGGTGAAGAAAGGGAAGAAGGACAAGAAGACCAAAAAGACGGTGAGGAAATGAGGCTTGAGGATGAGAAATGACTGTGGCTGTTTGCAAGCAAAATATGGCCACGTGAAGGAGGTGGGGCCCGAGGGAGGAGGAAAGATCTTGTAGAGAGAGGAAGCAAGGCGAGGGGGGAATGGAGGGTCGGTGGGCCTGTGTGTGGCAGAGAAGGGCTTGGTTGGTCTCTGAGACACGTTCACCTATATCTTAACTCCCTTTACAGTTCTTTGAAGAGCTGGCAGTAGAAGATAAACAAGCTGGGGAAGAAGAGAAAGTGCTCAAGGAGAAGGAGCAGCAGCAGCAGCAACAGCAGCAGGTACAAGTGTCAGAGGGCGCACCATCCTGGGAGGCATCTTGGGTCCACCAACCCATCTCCAGGCCACATTGGTTCACTCAGCTGATGGG
This sequence comes from Equus przewalskii, assembly GCF_037783145.1. Taxonomy (NCBI): domain Eukaryota; kingdom Metazoa; phylum Chordata; class Mammalia; order Perissodactyla; family Equidae; genus Equus; species Equus przewalskii. The sequence continues at coordinate 30,444,598 of NC_091849.1, forward strand.
GAACTCTCTGTGGGGCCAAGATTCAGCAGGAACATGGGCTTCATTATTTCACTCTTTTTTTGCTTTCAGCAGCAAAAAAAGAAACGAGATACCCGAAAAGGCCGGCGGAAGAAGGATGTGGATGATGATGGAGAGGAGAAAGAGCTCATGGAGCGTCTTAAGAAGCTCTCAGTGCCGGCCAGTGATGAGGAGGATGAAGGTAAATGACCCGAGGGGAAATGGGTACCTGGTATCGCTGAGTCGTGAGGAGTGAAGTGCCTTGTTCCGTGGTCTCTGAGTTGGATTAGATTGAAAAGCCAGACATTGTAATGGTCTTTGCTACCTCATCGTCTCCCCTTGTCATTTCAGTACCTGCCCCGATAGCCCGAGGAGGGAAGAAGACCAAGGTAAGCCATTGGTGTGGTGAACAGAGACCCCAGGAGGACAGCCCTGACCATCCCGTTGACTGCTTTGGCCCTTTCGTTCTCTAGGGTGGTAATGTCTTTGCAGCCCTGATTCAGGATCAGAGTGAGGAAGAGGAGGAGGAAGAAAAGCACCCTCCTAAGCCTGCCAAGCCAGAGAAGAATCGGATCAATAAGGTGAGCATGGTGGCTCTGCTGGTCACTCCCACCCCATGTAGCACTTTGTGGCCATGGTGTGGTAATCCTGGCTTGTTTGCCTGCTTTTAAACTAGCGCTTCCAGGTCTGTCTTGCTTACAGTGTCAAAATCAGCTTTTTAAAATACTGTTGTCATCCCTCTGAAATCTACAGTGATTCTGTTACTTTCAAACTCAAAATCTAAAACAAAGTCCTTCCAGTCTTTGCTCTTCCACTTGGACTCTCCACATTGTCTCTTGGGACTCTTCCACGTTTACCTTTCACATCAGCCTGATCTCATCTTGGCATCCAGGTTGACTGTGTCTGTGTTGAAGCCTTTGTTCTGTATGCTGTGTCTTCCCTCTTCTCTAGAACGCCTTGTCCAAGCCCACGTCCATTACCTCTTCTCAAGATTCACCCTCTTGAGGAAGCCCTCCAGGGCTAGCTAGTACTGCCCCACCCATGTTGCTCACTGGGCCTGACTCCCAGCCCCTTTGCTTTGCTAATATTCTCTAATGATCTCCTCAGCATCTGGTCTCAAGCTGGAGGCAGAGGTTTTTAGGGTCTCGTTTTCTCCCTGGCCGCACTCAGTATGGTTAACGCCCAGTCCTAGACTCCCTAGAAATGCTTGTTAAGCAACAAAGGAGCAGATTAATTTGTGTGTTTGTCTCTCCTCCAGGCTGTATCTGAGGAACAACAGCCGGGGCTCAAGGGCAAAAAAGGAAAGGAAGAGAAGTCAAAGGGGAAGGCCAAGGTGAGAGAGAAGTGGCAGGAGTGGGTGCTGGGTCTCAGGAATTTGAGCATTTCATCAGACCTGCTATCTTTTCCCTTCAGCCTCAGAATAAATTTGCTGCTCTAGACAATGAAGAGGAGGATGAAGAAGAAGAAATAACAAAAGAAAAGGAACCACCCAAACAAGGGAAGGAGAAGGCCAAGAAGGCAGAGCAGGTGTGTATTTTGGTGTTGGGGGAAGGTGGGCTGAGGCACTGGGGCTCTGTGGCCTAATACAGGGGGACAGGGGGCAGGATCTGGAGGTGTTAGTATCCAGAGCAGGAGTTGGTAAACGTCTATAAAGGGCCACATAGTAAATATTTTTGGCTCTGTGGTCTGCATACAATCTCTGACACTTACTCATCTTTTTCTTTTTTTTTTGACAACTTTTTGAAAATGTAAAAATCATTCCTAGCTCACGGTCCATATAAAAACAGATGTCAGGTCAGATTTAGCCCACAGGCCTGAGTTTGTAGCCCCTGACCCAGAGAGGAAAAGACCCTGGCGTTAGCCTCAGACAGTCTGGGTTCTGGCTCTGCCACTCACGGGCTGTGTGACCTTGAGTACATCTTTCCACCTCCTTGGGTCTCACTTGTCTCATCTGCATGACGTAAGTGAGTCTGGTGATCTCTAAGGTCCTCTGTATCTCTGATACCTTTCACTTCTGTGATTCTGCGGGGTTTCTCATTGGCTGTACATTAGGGCTTCCAGACCTCTTCTTTGCATGTTAAGGTGTAGCCACAGAAATTCGATTTTGATGCGTGAGGAAAAGAACCTGTTCCATTTACATTGTATTGGTAGTTGTATTTATAGATACAGATACATTGTTAATTTTCACATACACTCACTCACACCCTCTGTCTTGTACCATTCCTGGTGGCAGAAATGGATAAAGGACTGCAGGAACACCCAGGGTAGGTATGAGTGAGAGATGATCCACCAAGATACCTCAGGACTGAGTGGAGAAGGAAAGAGCATGCTGCGGAACTGGGGGTAGATGACATGAAATCTGGGTTCTACAAGGGGTCCTTCATTTTCTTTACCATCCCCTGGTTCTCACAGGGTTCTGAGGAAGAAGGAGACGAGGAGGAGGAGGAAGGGGAGTCTAAGGCCGATGATCCCTATGCTCACCTTAGTAAAAAGGAGAAGAAAAAGCTGAAGAAACAGGTAAGACCTTATGTTGTTAGTGGTCAGAGGTAGGACAATTTGATTTTTTTTTTTTTTAAATGCTTCAACTAGGGGACGTGAATTGGGGGACAAGAAGTAGAACTTTGGGTGCTACTTCAAGTAAAACAGTTGGAGTAAGGAAAGAATTGTCTTCTGTGAGCCTGTGTCCATGTCTGATGACATGGGGCTGTATCGTGGTGATGGGAAACTGGCAGACAGTGGCCTCGAATGTGATTTTTCCTTCCTTCTCAGATGGAGTATGAACGCCAGGTGGCTTCATTAAAAGCAGCCAATGCTGCTGAAAATGACTTCTCCGTGTCACAAGCAGAGGTGTCCTCCCGGCAAGCCATGTTAGAAAATGCATCTGACATCAAGGTAAGGTCTGAGGGGGCCCCTGCCCAACCAGCTCGCCCGGGGAAGTGCCAGTTCTCACATGTCCCTGACTGGCCATGGCAGCCAAGGGAGGTGGGGCATGAGTGGCTTGTCCACTGGGAAGAAAGCTTGGGAGTGTTTTCCACACCTTGACTTCTGGCAGCTTAAGCGAGAAGGTAGAAAAACCAGTACAAGTAGAGGAGTCCACCTTTGGAGGGAAGGAGGGTGGGACGGGCTGGACTGGCTTCGTATTTGGGAGACTCCCATTAGAGGCAGTGAAGGCGGTGGCCTGCTAGGGGACCGGCATGGTGAGGGCAAGGCATTCTGCTGTAGGTGCTAGTTTGTCAGAGGCTTCTCTGGGGAGAAAGCTGCATCTGCTGGCTGAAAGGGAGAATTCTCATGTGCTCCTTCCTTCCCCCTGCCACTCTTTCCCTACTGACTGCAGCTGGAGAAGTTCAGCATCTCGGCCCACGGCAAGGAGTTGTTCGTCAACGCAGACCTATACATTGTAGCTGGCCGCCGCTACGGGCTGGTGGGACCCAATGGGTGAGGAGAGGAGGGGCAGGACGGAAAACAAGGGATTCCTGTGGTGGTCTGGTCCTAATAGCTCTCATTCCCCAGCAAGGGCAAGACCACTCTCCTCAAGCACATCGCCAACCGGGCCTTGAGCATCCCCCCCAACATCGATGTGTTGCTGTGTGAGCAGGGTGAGCCCAGTGGTGGAAGGGGGCTTGGTGGGGAGGTGAAACTGAGTGGCTTGAGGGGTGGGCAATTGGAATAGAAGAGCCAACCAAGAACAGAAGGAATTGTGGCTGTGGGGTTGGAAAGGTTATGGGGGGATACTGGGGACTGGGAAATGGATGCTAAAGAAAGAGGGGGAGTAAAGGAGGGGCTTGAGAAGATTTTACTTAGAACAAGTACAAAGAGCTGAGCAGGGTCAGGCAAACCAGAAATGGAGCTGAAGGGAAGAAGGAATAGGAGCCTTGGCCCTTGGGGCGAGCTGACTGTTCTCCCCTTGCCCCCTAGAGGTGGTAGCGGATGAGACACCAGCAGTGCAGGCCGTTCTTCGAGCTGACACCAAGCGATTGAAGCTGCTGGAAGAGGAGCGACAGCTTCAGGGACAGCTGGAGCAGGGCGATGACACAGCTGCCGAGAGGCTAGAGAAGGTAGAGGAGATGGCGCAAGGGACACAAACGAAGACTTGGGGGTTCCTGGGACCTTCAGACATATGTCCTCTTCTCCCCCCTCCCAGGTGTATGAGGAATTGCGGGCTACCGGGGCGGCAGCTGCAGAGGCCAAAGCCCGGCGGATCCTGGCTGGTTTGGGTTTCGACCCTGAAATGCAGAATCGGCCCACGCAGAAGTTTTCGGGGGGCTGGCGCATGCGTGTCTCCCTGGCCAGGTGGGCTACCCACCTCACTGCTCTCCCTTCTAGCCTCAACCCATCCAGACTCTTTGCCTTCTTCCCATTCTTCCAAGGCCAGTAGGGAGGTTCAAGGCTATTTTCTTTTCCTTTACGGTGTTGTCAGACTCGAGGTCGTTTCTCCATTTTTCTCCCTGCCTGTGGTATATTACCCATGTCTCCTGCACAGGAGCTCTCTAAGGATAGATTGGGAAGGAGTGTTCATGGTCTTAGGCTCCAGCTACCAGAGGCTTCTCAGGGGTTCTCTGAGCAAGGATCTTCCTCCCGCTGACCCTATACTCTGCTGCCTCACCCTCTAGGGCGCTGTTCATGGAGCCCACGCTGCTGATGTTGGATGAACCCACCAACCACTTGGACCTCAATGCTGTCATCTGGCTCAATAAGTGAGTTGCCCTTGCTTACAGTCTTTGCATCGTTGGTTCCTGTTCTGCCCTCATTTCTTCTAGCTGTTCTCCCCTCTGCCCTTGACAGCTCTCAGTCCAGCCCTCCCTCTTCTCCTACCTGCCCCTGTTGTCTGTGTGCTTCCCCTGACTTAACCCTAACTTGACCATTGTGACATTTCCATACTCTCCTCTAAAACCCAGCTACCTCCAGGGCTGGCGGAAGACGTTGCTCATCGTCTCCCACGACCAGGGCTTCCTGGATGACGTCTGCACTGATATCATCCATCTCGACGCCCAGCGGCTCCATTACTATAGGGGCAATTACAGTAAGTAGGAGTATTTGTGGGTAGAGGGAAGAGATGGGGCCTTGAGGCCTGGGAGAGAGGGCTCGTAGGGACATGGTGACAAGCTCAGTCTTTTCAGAATTCTGGACAGTGATGCCCACCTTGATCTTCCCTAATCCTGGTCGCCCCTCTCCTGGGGAGAGGGGCAACCATTGATGCCCATCCCCATCTTCTGCCCCAGTGACTTTCAAGAAGATGTACCAGCAGAAGCAGAAGGAACTGCTGAAGCAGTATGAGAAGCAGGAGAAGAAGCTAAAGGAGCTAAAGGCGGGTGGCAAGTCCACCAAGCAGGCAGTGAGCACCTCGGGGTCTTCCTTGGCTGGGGGGCCCTTCTCTCAGGAGAATGGAGAAAGGGGGTGACTCTGGGACGCCGACCTACGTTTCCAGGACTGCTGTGAAGGGTGTGGGTTTCCCCCTTTCTCCTTCCTCTCCAGGAAAAGCAAACAAAGGAAGCCCTGACTCGAAAGCAGCAGAAATGCCGACGGAAAAACCAGGATGAGGAATCGCAGGAGGCCCCTGAGCTCCTGAAGCGCCCAAAGGAGTACACTGTGCGCTTCACTTTCCCCGACCCCCCGCCACTCAGCCCTCCTGTGCTGGGTCTGCACGGTGAGCGCCTGGAGGCCTGAGCGGCCGGGGGCGGAAGAGTGTGCTGTGTGCCCCAAGTCCTCTCTGCCCAGCATGGGGTCTGTTCCTTGTCTCCAAGGCCAGCATTCAAGGGACATTCACAGGGACCTTCAGGGTGACTCTAGAAAGAAAAGAAACCTCTTCTTTTCTTGACTTTCAGGTGTGACGTTTGGCTATGAGGGGCAGAAACCACTCTTTAAGAATCTGGATTTTGGCATCGACATGGACTCAAGGAGTGAGTTGGGGCTGGGTGGCTCGGGAAGTGGAGCAGGAGCTCCAGGGAGAGTTTCTGGGCGCCTCTGACCACCAGCTCTCCTCCTTGCAGTCTGCATCGTGGGCCCCAATGGCGTGGGGAAGAGCACTCTGCTGCTGCTGCTGACAGGCAAGCTAACACCGGTGAGTCCTGGAGCCCCGGAGGGAGGACTGTGACGGGAGAGCATGGAAGTGTGAAAGCGCAGCTGTGCACCAGGGCCTGGAATCAGGGAGCCCCTTCTGCAGTGGACAGTTAAATCCGGAATTCGTCATAGGTGCTTAATTTCCCCAAGAGGAGCCATAGGGGAGAGCAGTTTACATCAGTTCAAGGAGGAGAGCCAGGAGAATGGGGGTCGAGCTGAGGGCGTCCCCCTACGTGTGTGTTTTGGTTATACAAGAAATAGACATCCATCATAGAAAGATTAGAAATTGCCTAAGCCAGAGAGAAATCTAGAGATAACCAGTATTAATTTTGGCAGATCACTTTCTTCTTTTTTCCTTTGCAAATGTGCATAGAATTTTTTTAACAAAAGTGGGGTTATCACATGAATTGTTTTATAGCCAACTTTTTCCAGATAATACACATCAAGCGTTTTTTCATGCCAGTAGTTAAATGTGGACATTTATTTATATGGATCTACCATAATTTATTTGATATCGTTTAGATTATTTCTGATTTTTTTTTTAAAAAGATTTTATTTTTTCTTTTTCTCCCCAAAGCCCCGCAGTACATAGTTGTGTATTTTTAGTTGTGGGTCCTTCTAGTTGTGGCATGTGGGACGCCGCCTCAGCATGGCTTGATAAGCGGTGCCATGTCCACGCCCAGGATTTGAACTGGCGAAACCCTGGGCCGCCGAAGCAGAGCGTGGGAACTTAAAACCACTCGGCCATGGGACGGCCCCTGTTTCTGATTTTTCACTAAAGGACAATACTATAGTAAATATTATACAGCTTTATGAATTTAGTTTTTCCTTAAGATAAATTCACTGGAATGGCTTTTAGGACTTTTGCGATAGATCGCTGTATCATGCTTTAGAAAGGCTGTAGCCGCCTCAACTCCCTCCAGGAAAGTGTGGAGAGGACCGATTTCCTCACACCCACCGAGCAGAGCTTTAGAAAGGTGCTCTTAGATCCTCCCATGCACTGTCTTCTGAGCCCCATCTGCGCTGGCCGCCTGGAACCAGGCGTGTGGGTGTCGCTGGCTGGGAAGGGGCTGCTCTTTGGTTGTGGTTCTGAGTCTGCACTTTCTGTCTCCCCTCCATGATGCTCCTCTCTTACTCCCCTTTTGCCCTGTGCTCTCCTGATTTCCTGTGTATGCCTTTGTCACATTAAGGAGACCATCCATGTTCCCTTTCCTGTGCTACCTTGTTCCAAGCCTGATCTGATATTTGTCTCCCGTTTAGAAAGTTGGGGTGCAGAACCAGGTATGGAGCTGCAGGACTTTCCCCCTTTTTCTTATCTTCCCCCTGCTCTTTCCTTGCAGACTCGTGGCGAAATGAGAAAGAACCACCGGCTGGTAAGTTGGCTTTGGGAACAGGGGAATAAGAGTGCTGGAGGAAGTAGGTCTTTCACTGACCACCTCCCTCTCTTCTCTGGCAGAAAATTGGTTTCTTCAACCAGCAGTATGCAGAGCAGCTGCGCATGGAGGAGACGCCCACTGAGTACCTGCAGCGGGGCTTCAACCTGCCCTATCAGGATGCCCGGAAGTGCCTGGGCCGCTTCGGCCTGGAGAGTCACGCCCACACCATCCAGATCTGCAAACTCTCTGGTACCACTGGCGGGGGCTGGGGAAGGTGTCCTCCTGCTTAATACTCATACCTCCAGACTGTACCTAGAGGCAGAAAGGAAGAGGAACCAGGACTTGGGGGACCTCAGCACACACACAGATGCACATTCAGGGTTTACCTTCAGAAATGGAAGGTAGTAAAGTGTGATGGACTTCCTTTTCCTTTGCTCCAGGTGGGCAAAAAGCCCGAGTTGTGTTTGCAGAGCTGGCCTGTCGGGAGCCCGATGTCCTCATCTTGGTGAGTGAGCTGGACTGTGGGAGAGGGATAAGAGTGACAGTGATGACAGGTAGCCGTAACGCTCAGTCGTGGAATGTCTCTCCATAGGACGAGCCCACCAATAACTTGGACATCGAGTCTATTGATGCTCTGGGGGAGGCCATCAACGAATACAAGGGTGGTAAGGCAGTGTGCCCTCCTCCTTTCCTTGGGGACCGTAGTGTCCTTCGGCTAGGGCTCCCTTCTTCCAGGTCTGATTCCTCATTTCCTCCCTTCTCCTTGCCCTCCCATCTCTCCATGTTTCTTCAAAGCTGTGATCGTTGTCAGCCACGATGCCCGACTCATCACAGAAACCAACTGCCAGCTGTGGGTGGTGGAAGAGCAGAGTGTCAGCCAGATCGATGGGGACTTTGAGGACTACAAGCGAGAGGTGTTGGAGGCGCTGGGTGAAGTCATGGTCAGCCGACCGCGAGAGTGAGCTTTCCTTCCTGGAAGTCTCCCGAAAGATCAGCTTGCGTGGCCTGGAAGTCTCCTGTTGTCACCCTCTCTTCACTCGGAAGCCTGCCTTTGGTCTGCAGCTGACCCAGCAACTACTCAGGCACACAGAGGCGGAGTGTGGTCTTGATGTGACCAGAATACCACTTTGCTTCCTTTTCTCTGAAAGACTTGTCTGTTCCGCTTTTCTAGAGATAACTGAGCTGGCCTTATCCTTGACTTCCCTCTCTACAAACAGAGCTGACCTTCATTAGTGTGGGGTTCCATCCAGCCAAGTTAACGTGGCCAGTTGTCTCGAGACTCATCACTCAAAGCCTGCCGCTGGGCCACCCTCCAGCTTCAGGCCCAGCTGGTCTTTGAGTGGTGCTCTTCTTCTCTGGTGGATTCCACGCTGACTTACTGAGACAAACAGCTGTCGCAGCTCAGAGCTGGAGGAGAGTTCTGAGCCCAGCCTGGGATTTGGTGCCTGCAGCCTCTTGTCTGGTTGGGGACTTGGGGGCAGGAAAGGAATGCTGCTCAACTTGAATCTCCCTTTACAAGGGGGAGAAATAAAGGAAAGGAGTTGCTGCCACCCTGTCACTGTTTGGAGATTCATGGGAGCTGGAACGGTTCTCAGTCTTGATTGGCTTTATTCAGCGTTCTCTCAGCAGTTAGTATCCTCTCCTCCCCTCTAATGCAGACGGACCTAACTTGCAGTCTTCCTAACTTGCAGTCTTACTGCACTTAGACGGCTGTTTGAGGAGCCTCCCTCCCCTCCCCCAACCCTTCAGGCGAGGAGAAGGAAAAGTGATTGATCTCTTCTAGCGCTGTCCAGGCTCTCCCTGTGGTCAGAGGCCACAGGGCTGATCCTCTCAACAGTTACTAAGTCACCTAACACGCACACTCCTGTGGGGTACACAAGAAGGGAAAAGTCGAGGTCTGCCTCCATGAATAGTCTACTTAGAGAAGACTTAGAAAATAAGACAGGAGCACACAAGGTGATGCGAATGCCAGGTGTGTGGTACTTTGGATTGTAAATTGCCACATGTTCATAGAAGGGAGAGATTATCCATGACTTGATTATTTGGCAGGATCACTTGAAGGTGGACCTTGAAAAGTAAGGATTTGAATAATGAGGGAATCGAGAGTCATTTTTGGAACCTAGGAAAAGGGCAGATCTAAAGCTTGGAAGGAAGAAAAACTATTTGGGTGTTAATGAGAGCACATGGCTGGTGTGGCCACTTTTCTTATTAGAGTTTGATTGGAAAGTAAAATAACAAGTGGCAAGTGGTTGGTGGTGATTTTAGGAAGTGATGAGCAAGGTGGACTATAGAAACTTAGGGGTGGACCCCGTAAGTTTTGTCGTGGGCATGAGGTGTTAAATCCTGAACTAGGGTGTGAGAGGGACAGAAAGGAAAGGACAGATGGGAAGAGCTAGGTGTGGCAGTTTGAGAGAGAGAAAAGAAGGATCAGATGTATCCAGTCCCAGGGTGAAAATGAAGAGCTGTTCAGTTGAGACTGACTGAGTTTGGACAACCGCTCTTGGAAAAACATTTCCTGGAAAAATACTAAGAATAAATAATACTGGACCTCGAGTACAAGGTGTGTAGTGGAAGTGAAGGTCGGTGTGGAGAGAGGTGCGGAGGAGCTCTTAGGAAGGAACACCCCCTTAATGAAATTTGAGGGGGAAAAATGAGGGTCTTGTTTCCAGTTCCTGAGTAAGACATTAGATGTAATTTCCCCAGTTCCATGAAGCAGATCTACCAGAATAGGGGGAGCCAAGCTTCAAGTTCACTTAGTAATGGTGTAACCTGGGACGAGCTACTTAGCCCCCTGGTACCCGTTTCCTCATTTGTAAACGGTGAGAGAAAGGACCTACCTCACAAGGTTGTTAAGGGGTTAGATAGCAAATTATTCATAAAGTGCTTTAAATTCTTTTGTTACATGTATCTCCTATTATACTCTACACTTAATTTTCAGTTCACTAGTCTAGATGAGATAGTACATAAAATATATGGGAATGTTATTTATAAAATGAATACCAAAATGTATTTCGAGTTTTTAATCACTAATTTCATTACAGATACTTCAGATGCTCCAAAATAACATCCGTCCACGGGCACAAATTTCATTTCTTCCTTCAATATACATACTATGTAATGGAATTATTAACAACACACATAAATATGGGCAAAAGGATGCCCCTCCTCTAAAAAAAAGCAGCATAGAAATGGAGTGCGAAAGGAAAAGAAAGAACACATGTACATGGTACAATATATGGAGAACACAAAGCCTGGGAAATGAAATTTCATTAACAGAATTATCTTTATTCATAAGCAACTTTTATTACTTACAAATCATGCACTAATGCACATAATGGGTACCGTAGAAATGTTTTTAAGAAGTAGCGATTCTTCTCCACACTTCTTAATGAAGAAACTTAAGACTCAGAGGACAGTAACTTGCCCACAGTCATGCAGCCTGTAGAGGGGTGTTCCTGGGATAATGGCCCTTGTTTATCTGACTCCAGTTTCCTGGGCATTCTCCCTAATGTGTAGAATGTGGATAAGATACCCAAAAGATGAGTCCTAGAGGGGCATGATAGGACTGTTGTAGGAACACAAAAGACACGTTAGGGAAGACGCAGCGCTACAATGGAAAGAATGGAAACTGGGAAAGGGCCCTGTGGCTACACTGGTCTCAAAGGAGGCCTGGGGATATGAGAAGTTATTCTTGTGTGGCCAATGCTGAATGCAACAACCAGGATACTTGAACTGACTGTTCCAGGGCAGTGGCTCTCAAAGTGTCCTAGAACAGCAGCATGAGCATCACCTGGGAGTCCATTAGAAGTGCAAAGAGGAACTGAGTGGTGCCTTTGGAGGGGGTCACCTTTAGATTGAGTGATTAGGGAAGACCTTGCAGGAAGTAACGGAAGTTAAAGCCTGAAGGTGAAGAAACCAACCAGATAAGTAGGAAAGAAGAGCCTTCAGGAAAGGGACCAGAAGGTGCAAAAGCCCAGAAGCTGGAAAGCGACGTGGTCAAGGAACATGGCTTGAGCTTAAAGCTTGAGCAGGGGGCAGAACGCACAGGGCCTTGCAAGCCTTGATGGGGACTTGGGATATGATTCTAGGAGCAACGAGAGGCCATTGGTAGTATTTGTGCGGGAGCTGCTGGGTGAAGAATGGTGGGTCAAGGGGAGTCAGGAGATGCCAGGAGAAGAGTTGGATGTTTCTATGGAAATGAGATAACCCTTCTTCCTCTAAGAAATGAAGGAAGATAGTGTCAACTCGGCTGTTTGCAGGTGAAGAGAAGGGGAAATGGTCGTCGCATTGGAGGGGGCTCACTTGCTCAGGAGTTTTGGTGCCAGGGGGTCGAGGAAGTTTGCCAAGCAGCAGTAAATGTTGAAGCAGTGCTAATAGTTTGTACTGGGCCAAGAGGATAAGATTTCGTGATTTTTCAAAATTACATTTACTGCCTGGGAGCAGGAAGGGGAGAAATAGAATAATGATTCAGAATTGGAGCTTGAAGTGGTGTGCCTGGGGAAGGGTTGACAGAGAACGCCTAAAGTTGAAAGGTTATCTTGGGGGGGAAATGGAAGCAAAAAGGAAGAACAGACCAGCTGGAAACGGGGGAGAGAAGTGCCTGCAGGGCTTGGTGAAGAAACAGACCTGGGTCACCAGGCCTGCTGAAATGGAGGCCATGCTCAGCCTTTCCCTCCCTGCTAAAAAAGGGAAAATCTTCTCTTTAAGTAACAGGTTACTTTAAATTTTCATGGCGAATTTGAAAGAAAAATGGTTGAACTAATTTTTGAATTAAAATAGAAAAAACTTTCAACTCTCTTTAAGGGTTCTTGTGGCCTCTTGCAGGAGACAGAGGGAAGAAGGTGAGAAGCAGGCAGCAGATGGAAGCAGAAGGAAAGAAACGCGAGTTAAAGAATGACCCGCTAGGTTGTGACGTTGGTTTGTTTTTTCACTTGAGCTGTGTACTTCATTGGTATTTCACCTTTTAGCTTGGCCCTTAGATTACATCCTCTTCTCAGGTCGTCTCCCAAGTGCACAGAGCAACAACAGGCTGACTGACTGAACTCTCCCATCCCGAGACTGCGCAGGAGGAGGAGAACATTAACCCATCCGCCTTACTAAATGTAAATAGCGCCTGTGAAACTTGGGGAGTTGTTGCCCTCATGTGGCCGATCCTGGAAATAACAGCCAAGATACTTGTGTTCCAGGGCAGTCTTTTCAGTGTTTTCCAGATCAGCATCAGCAACACCTGAGAAGTTAGAAATGCAAAATCTCGGAATCCAGACCTACTGAATCAGTTTTGCTGGACCCCACCCCAAGCCCATCTTTTAACAAGCCCTTCAGATGATTCTGATGAACGCTAAAAGGTTGAAAAACACTCTTTTCAAAGCAGTTCATGCTCCAGTATCCCCATCATCCCCCAAAATGTAATATATTGCTAATTTCTAGTTTCAAGAATAGCAGCACTTCCTAGCGTTAATCCTACCCCTCCATGTTCTGGTCTCCAAAACCTCCTGTCTCCCCAGGAATCTTATTCCATCAAGCAGCCCCTCAATTTAATACCTGTGATTAAGAACCCAACCTCTTCTTGCAGCAGGGCTATTTCCCTCTACTCTGCAGAGCCGCCTTTTTGGGGAGAGCAGTCTGTTTCCCATTTCTTGCTTCTCACTTTCTCCACTGTAACTGCTCTAAGAAGGACCCACGTGTTTTTCTCTCCTTCCCCAGAAACTGCTCTCGGATTTTTCCTTCCTCAGCCAGTCTCCCTGCTCCTCTCTTCCACCCACCCTCACTTAAATTCCTTTCCCTGAGCAACTCCGCGGGTAGGATGGTAGGTTCATCTAGAACTGATGCGCCCACACCGCCTGCAGCTCCAGCAATCTGTGAAGAGCTCTGCATTCCCCAAGGTGCCGCTGCGCAAAGAACGCTGACCCATGGGGTCCACTCCATAGCCTGGGGTGTTCTATATTGAGTATTCTTTCACCAGTATTTCACTTGATACCAACACTGTGACTTGAAGGTAGAACAAGTGTTAGCTCCAAAGGATTGAAAAACAGATTCCATAAGGGGTTGTACTTTTTTTTGAGGACGATTAGCCCTGAGCTATCTACTGCCAATCCTCCTCTTTTTGCTGAGGAAGACTGGTCCTGAGCTAACATCTGTGCCCATCTTCCTCTATTTTACATGGGACGCCTGCCACTGCGTGGCCTGACAAGCCGTGCACATGTCCACACCAGGGATCCAAACCGGCGAACCCTGGCCTGCTGAAGGGGAACGTGTGAACTTAACCACTGCGCCAATGGGCCGGCCCCCAAGGGGTTGTATTAATGTACCTTAAACAATAACTGATAATGGGTGGGCTTCATTTTTTTTAACAAAGCGTCCAAACACACCAGGGGTTAAATAAGCTGCTTCTCTTTCCACTGTTTATTATTAATGTACAAAATATACAAAACCAAAAGAAAAAGAAAATACTCATCCTCAAATCCATTGTGGCTCGAACCCAAGACCCTGCACAAAACCCAACCGATCCACTGTTTTCATAGAAAACAACTGATGCTGAGACAGGTGAAGGAGGGGGCTGGGAAAGGGCAAGTCATGTCGAATCCACCCAGGAAGGCACCTGGTGGGGATTCGGAGGTGGCTGACAGGGCAAGGGAGCTGGAGGCCTCACACCGACAAGCTTCCAGGTGGGGCAAGGAGCGTGCTAACTCCCAAAGGCAGTGCATGTAGTGTGACGGTCAGGCCCAGCACGCCGGGCTTAAGCTGATGAAAAGCTGGTCTCACTGAAGTTTTAGTTTCCAGAATGAGCTGCAGGCAGGGGTGGACCAGCACCATTGGCCTCACCTATGCCAGCTAAAACTTCCACTTGATGCAGACGTAAATTTGCCATCATTGAACCTAGCAGACCCATGATGCAGCCTTGGGTGGTCAAGGAAGGTTGCAAAGTCTTACTTGAGAAGAGACTCAGAACGTAAAGCCTGTGAGGGAAGGAGTGGGGATGATGTGTTCCAGAACTCAAATCCAGCCTGATTGAGCCCTCTCAGTGCAGTGGGATATATAATACCCCTTTTACCATCTCCCCACCCCAGGAGGAATAATGAACTTGGCTGGGATGATTTCATAAGTGCAGTTGATCCTGTGTCAGTTCTGTGTGCACGTGGAGGACCCACAATAGGAGAGCAGAGGTGTTCTCCAGGATAACCAGCTTTAGGTTCTCAGGCATAAAGGGTAATACTGGAAAGGGGTCTGGGGTTACAGGGCAAATCTCCTCAAAAAGTGAAGCCAAATGGGTCTCCTCTTCAGCAGTCCAGGGTACAGAATGTGTCCAGTCTCTCTCCTCCCCAGACTGGAGGAAAATATGTACATCAATGCGCACCAGTGATCAGAAAACCCCCAGGAACCCAAACAGGTGGGAACTGAGGGGGCCGGCTCCTCATCAGCTGGGGAAAGGGAAAAATGGGCCTCACAGAAGCCATAAGAAGGTGGAAGGAGCAAGGCTGCAGTCCACAGGGGTGTGTGGGCGGGGCAGGCAGGTGGCCCTAGGGCAGGGGGGGCCCATTGACACCCGGGTGGTAGAAGGCACAGTTGTTCTCATAGCGGCAGTTGCCCTTCATCATGAAATGTCGGCAAACAGGGCGGTTTGACATGTCTGTGGGAATGATGGTGGAATGGTTAGACAGAAGATGGCTAAGAGGTCAATGCCACCCTCACAGCCCCCCAGCCCCCTCCCAGTCTATGGCATCCTAGAACTTTCAGACAGAGGCAGAGTCTTGGGGAATTGGGGGAAGGGCAAAGGGTAGGAACTGCCATGCATGCTGGGAAAGGGACGATCTCATGTTCTGCCTGGCATACCAGGGTAGTGATGCTCCCCAGAAACTAGTATGGGACACCAAGAGCCACAAGGGGGACAGGGAGCATCCTCACCTCCTCCATGGCTGTGGCCTCCATCGTGCCCTCGGTGGCCCCCTCCTCCATGGCCAGGGCCATCATGGCCACGGTGTTCATGAGGGGGTGGCCCTCGATGGTCGTGGCCTCGGTGACCAGGGACATCATGAGGCCGGTGGCCATGGGGCCCCCCATGTCCAGGACCTTCATGGGGGCGATGTCCACCACTTCCACCCATACTCCCGCCAGGGCCTTCATGGGGGCGATGTCCACCACCAGCACCCATTCCTCCGCCAGGGCCTTCATGGGGGCGATGTCCACTGCCTCCACCCATGCCACTGCCAGGGCCTTCATGAGGACGATGGCCACTGCCACTGCCCATGCCGCCGCCAGGGCCTTCGTGGGGACGATGTCCCCCACCTCCACCCATGCTACTGCCAGGGCCTTCGTGGGGGCGATGTCCACCACCCATGCCACTTCCAGGGCCTTCATGAGGACGATGTCCACTGCTGCCGCTCATGCCTCCACCAGGGCCTTCATGAGGACGATGTCCACCACCTCCAACCATGCCCCCACCAGGGCCCCCTCGTCCATTTGGGGGTCCTCCTCCAGAGCGACCTCCTCTGGCCCCTCGGAATGGAGGAGGAGGAGGAGGTTCATTTCCGCCTCGGCCACCACGGCCTCTATGATATGGTCCAGGACCTGGTCCTGGACCCCCCCGCATAGGGCCACCCCGCATGGGGTCACCTGGGCCATCCCAAAAGGGATCGCCCCCCCGGGGAGGGGGTGGGGGACCGAGGAGACGTGGACCCACTGGCCCACCAGGGCCCCCAGGGCCTCCATGGGGACCTGATAGGGGAAAATAGAAAGAGAAACAATATCAGCTACCTGTTTACCCTCAGGAACCTCCACCTTCCAACCTAAAGTACCTCCCACCTTTTGGTCAATTGTATACTATTACCAGGCAGAAATTAAGCAGATAAGCCCATTCCAACCTCTCACTCACTACTTACCTGGCATAGGTCCCCCAGGTCCAGGGGGGAAGTGCTGCATGCCCTTGGGGCCCCCAGGACCTCCTGGTGGGAAACCATTGGCTATTGGACCAGGGCCCAAGAGTCCATGTGGCACTGTTAATGAAAAAAGGAATAAAACAGTTGGCAAGAAGATTCTAGAAGAGTGCTATGACTTCCCACTTAGATATCCCCAACTGACCCTCTCAGACCAACCTGGCAGAGCAATGCTCTCTCTGTCCAGTCTTCCCCTCCCATGTCTTGCCGCCTAGTGGCAACACCCCTGCTCTTCAGGGTCTGTGAACTCTGCTTCCCCTAACTCCACTGCAGGCTTCCTCCCCCAGGCCCCGGGGCTGGCCCTGATGATTACCCAGCATCTGCTTGATCTTGTCCGAATAGTCTGGTTGCTTCAGCAGTTCCTCTGAGGGATGACTATTTGGGCTACCCTGTGAGGCAAGTGAATAGAGAGCAAGGTCAACAGAGAGCAGTAAGGGTAAAGCCAAGAGAGGAGGGAAGCAGGAAGATGAGGACGACTGGAGTAAAGAGAAAGGGAGGTTCCAGAGAAAGTGGCAAAGAGGAAGGAGGGCTCATACCATGATGGAGGTGAGGATCTCCTGGACATTGATGCCTCCTCCTCCAGGACCCTGGGGGCTCTTCCCAGCACCCATGCTTCCCATAAGATTGGCCAGAACAGGAGGCAACTTGGAGCCACCTGCCCCATCAGGTGAGCCTCCAGCGCCCCCAGGCTCCAGGGCCTCCGCATATGGGGTCTCATCCATGGAACACTCCTGAAAGAACAGGAGACAATCAGGACCAACTAAAAGAATGGAGAGAGAGTCTCACACAAAGATTCATTAAAGCCAATCACAACCTCCACTGCCACGGAACACCTACTCACCTCGTCTAGGGGGATGAGTTTCGGGGGTATAGGTTCATAGGGCTCAGGATCAGGCTCGTGAGGACTGTCAGGAGTGCCGCAGGCAATGGGAAAAAGAAGAATGATAGTCAAATTGTTTATTTATTTATTTATTTATTTTTTGAGGAAGATTAGCCCTGAGCTAACATCTGCCAATCTTCCTCTTTTTGCTGAGGAAGACTGGCCCTGAGCTAACATCCATGCCCATCTTCCTCTACTTTATATGTGGGATGCCTGCCACAGCATGGCTTTTTCTGCCAAGTGGTGCCATGTCCATACCCGGGATCCGAACCCTGGGCCGCCGAGAAGTGGAACGTGCGAACTTAACCGCTGTGCCACCAGGCCAGCCCCAATAGTCAAATTATTTATTCAGGCCCTCAACTTTCTTCCTAACCTTGACCCCCTTCTTAGTTACCCCAGGACACGTTTCCCTCAGGAGTCCAAGTGCTCAACAGCCCAGGGCCTGAACCTCACTCTGCTCACCTTTCCTTGTTCAGGAATAGCTCCTGAAGGATTCCTTTCTCCCGCTCAGCCTGGATGTATCGCTCCTGGCTGTTGCTTCCAGGCGTGACAAGAGGTGAAGGCAGAACCAGGGGCCGGGGGCACACCCAGGGCACCTTCTCCTCCATGTTGTCATGGCTCAGACGCCGGGCTGTCTCAAATGCATGTCGGTCTGACAATATCTCTCGCTTAGCTGCCTCGCCAAAGTCCTTGATCTTATTCACATTTACTATTGGGAAGGAGAGAAAAAGCAAGAAGAATGTAAGCACAACCAAGTCCTTTGGAAACTCTCTATACCCACATATTATAAAGGAAACTTGCCCTCTAACCTCGTTCAGTTTCATCCAGTTCAAAATAGAAATATTCTCTCAGTTTGCCCTCCTCAGGCCATGTCACACTTTTCCTCTTCCTGCCTTTCCGGGTCAGCTGGCTGGGATCTCCAGGACTCTCCACTGGCTTTGCATCCAGAGCTCCTGGCTCCAAAGAGGCTGTAAAGCCGGAGAGGTTTCAGACCCAGGCCATTCCTTTCAGGAAACCTCCCAACCTGAACTAGTTTTGAGACTTACCTGTATCCATGAGCTCTGGGACTTCAACAGGGGGAACTGGGGTCCCTGGACGGTCTGTGTCCATGGCCTCAGAAGGAGGTGCTGGTTCTGGGGAAGAAGGTTTGGCTGTGCTTGGTTCTATGCTCGTTTTCCCTTCAAATGGGCTTGGCTATTATGAAAGAAAAAGAAGTTAATGAGCTGACAGGAAAGCCAGGGCAGTCAGTCCAGAGTCCTAGGCAGGATGGCCCACTGCTCCTAAAGGAAGACTCTGTCTCTAACACCGCCCCACGGCCACCAGTCTGCATCTGAGACCACCTCCTCTTGCTTTCCTCCCCAAGCACTCTGAGATGCTGGGCTCTTCCTTCTACTTTACCTTTTATACCCTGTCACTGAAACCTACGGCCCAGGGCCCATACCTTGGCAGCTGTAGGTGACAGCACCTTCTTCTTCTTCTTAATTTTGATCCCAGGAACAGGGGCTGAATTGAGCGCATCCAGAAAGCCCAGGCCCTCCATAGCTACAAAAGGAAAGAGCAGAAAATGGAATCATCAGATCTCCTTCACAACCCTATTCCTACAGAGAGTCTGGGCAGGACACAGGGCAACGGAGACCCTGCCTCAACTTAGGACACAATAAACTCAAGGTGACCAGGTAGCATGTGCAGGAGAATTCATACAAGAAATTCTCGTTGTTATTCTTTCTTTCTTTTAAAGGCAGGCAGCCGTTGCTCTGGATGTGAATTAGAGCTCAAATGACTGACGAAACCAGCCCTGCTGACATGACAGATTATCCTGCCAGCTGGGAGGGCCCTAACCAAGGACTGAACAGCATAAGCCTCCCTAGCTCATCTCTAAAATTACTTCTAAGTAATCCTGTGAATGGGGAGTTCCAGAGGCACAAAAATTAAAGGACATAAGAAATCAGAGGAAAACAATAAAAGAGAAAAAAATAACTTCCCCCCACCCAGGACATTCATTCCCATGAAGTCTTGCTCCCAAATCAAAGTAGATCCCCCCACTGTAGACTCACGCTGTGGTGGGATGATCTTCACTTTGATCTCTTTGGTGGCATTGGGTGTTGTGTTGAGTGGCTTGTATTTCTTCTCTGCAGGGGGGGCAGCATCTCCTGGAGAAGCTGTGGAGCTGTTAGAAGAGGAACTGTCAACAACATCAACTAGCCCCTTCTTTCTCCCTTGTGTCCACACACCCAGCCCATCCAGAAAGCCAGAACATGGTCTATACCTCTGGCGCTTGAGGGGGATGGGTTTAAGGTTATACTTGTCAGAGACCACCACTGCACTGGCGTTCTTCTTCACAGGCACCAAAGATGGGGTTTCCAGCTCCAGGCCTAGGGGAAAAGACATGGTGGTGGGGTTGAACTCACTCCCCACCCTCTTGACTTTGCCTCCCTGTTCCCACCCTTCAGTCTTCATCTAACCTTATACACCAGCCCAAAGCTTTGCCCACTAGTCTTCCCTCCTCCACAGGTTAACCGTATCATAAATCCAAGCATTCCACCACAAGGCTCTGGGTGTGCATATACCCACAGACCACCCCCCCACACACACCCCACTCAGAGGCCAGCCCACGGCCTTACCGGTGGAACGGAACTTGGCGTGACTGGGTGCCGTGGTCCGAAGAGACTTGGGCTTCTCCTTCTTCTTCTCTGGGGCCTCCTCAGTCCGGGTTTCAGCCTTCACCTCAGTCAAGGGTCGCTCAGGAGGGGTGGTTCGACTCTTTCCTTCTTCCTTACGTTTCTTCTTATCTTTCTCTGTTGTGGAAAAGCAAAGCAGAAAAGGATTTTGTTTAGGTAAAGAGAAAGACCGTCACTACGAGGTGAAGCAGGCTGAGGGCACTGAAGGCCGCGTCCCATAGGAAAGAAAGAAATACATGGAATAAAGTACTAAGGAACTTACCAGCAGGCTGAGTACTGCTCTGGGAGCGGATGACAGCCATCCAGTCACTGACAAGGACTGAGGCCAATTTCCGGAGCTCTGCAGGTGAGAGAAAAAGGAAATATCTCAATAATTTAAAATATTATTCTTCCAGTAATAGAAAACAGAGATGTTTAAAAATACACTGTGAAAATCTGGGTAATGGAAAAAGTAACCCAGAGTTTTAAGAACATCATGAGATAGGCTCAAAGCCCAAACTCTTAAAAATGGAGCTATGAATCACAGAGTTGTCTTCTATTCAGATAATTTTCAACCCTGATGGGATCTCGACACTAGGAAGTGAAAAGAATTAACACTTATTACAGAGGATGTTGTAAAGACTACATTACTCATGTGACTTGAAAATTTTTTTTTTTTTTGAGGAAGATTAGCCCTGAGCTACCATCTGCTGCCAATCCTCCTCTTTTTGCTGAGGAAGACTGGCCCTGAGCTAACATCCATGCCCATCTTCCTCTACTTTATATGTGGGACGCCTATCACAGCATGGCTTGCCAAGCAGTGCCATGTCTGCACCTAGGATCTGAATCGGCAAACACTAAGTGCACACGGCGAACGTGTGCACTTAACTGCTGCGCCACCGGGCCAGCCCCAGATTTTTTTTTTTTTTAAGGAAGATTAGCCCTAAGCTAACATATGTTGCCAATCCTCCTCTTTTTTGCTGGGGAAGACTGGCCCTGAGCTAACATCCGTGACCATCTTCCTCCATTTTATGTGGGACACCTGCCACAGCATGGCTTGACAAGCAGTGTGTAGGTCCACACCTGGGCTCTCAGCTGGTGAACTCCAGGCCACTGAAGCAGAAGGTGGAACTTAACTGCTGCGCCACCAGGCCGGCCCCAACCTGAAGATTTTTAATCTCCCCTCATGGACACAGAAGCATAGAGATTAAAGCCACAAGTCTATACAGAGCCAGAATGAGGCCAGTGCCTCTGCTCTTCCCCTAACCACTTGTTGAAAGAAGAGAAACTAAACTCAGGAGAAAGGCAGGCAGGGTTCTAGTATCTGAAGAGCTGATAGATTTAAAAAGAAACAGTATTAGCCTGTGTTGTCCTGAAGGCAAACTTAATGCAAAGTTTCAAGGAGGCAGATTTAGACTCATCTTAAAAAAATTTTTTCCAGGGAACCTTTTTTCCTAGAATGCTGTTAGTAATAATGGCTTTAAGAAAAAAAATTAAATGAGGCAAGGGTGAAAAAAAAAGCTTAAAAACAGACCAATTTAGGGTTGTGGAAGCAGAGTTCATCTAGATAAAAAGGATGCTCAGACAATTTAAAGATAAAGAACAGAATCTGTTTCTAAATAAATGAAAAAAAAGCTTTGTAGCTCTTTCCTTTTGTACTTGGCAAATACCATCTCTTATCTATGGCCCCTCTCTTCTTGCCAACACCTCCACTTATGAACTCATTCAATAATGAGATTGTCATAGAACTTTAAAACATAACCCTTCAAATGAGTCACACAACCAGCAATTTCTGTACCTAAGGCAACGTGAACTCCAGTGCAGGAATATCCTAAAGCCTTCTTGGAGCACCTGATGCTAATTAGTCCAGTAAGACTTACTACAGTTGATAAGCAATTTACACATTTCAGGATCTAAAAGTACAGAATAATAACTAAATCCTTTTTCATAGAACGCATCACAATGAAGCCAGGTGGAAAACAGGAACAATGTACCCAAGATGAAGAAACAGAAGATGGGCAATGATTTAATGGGATTTCCCGTGTTCTATGTTACACTACAAATTATTACAGACACTCTAAGATGTCACAAAATTAGGTACTAAAAGGACCTGAAACCTGAGAATTAATACAACTAAAAGAATAGAAAGCTAAGGAATGTTTTTCACTTGAATAATACCATGAGTTAAAATAAAATTGGGATCCTTTATCTTGGAAAAGTGTTCCCAGAATTTTCCCCTATACTAAAGGAACTTTAGACAAACTTACCCAAGCCTAGATGCTCCCTCCACATCAAACAGCCAAAGCCTCTTTCCAAAAAAGACCTAGCACCCCACTCCCTTTAGACACAGAACAAGTCTGTATTTTGATCGGGGGTCATCTTGGCTGGAATATTGCTCACTTGTGGGATACTAGTACCTTGTGCTCCTGGGTTTATGCCTTGGGTAGGGATTAAGGAAATTTTTAAATTTCATTTTATTTAAATTTTTAAATAAGAAATTAAAATTTTCATTTCCTTAATCTCTAAAGAAAAGGCTGTGACCTTCTGGAGCCAAGCTTTGTCTTCTGGCCCTTACCAGGAGCTCCAAAACCCTTTGTCTTAGGAAAAGTAAAAATCTGTTGCTATCAAAGCAATGATATACTCCACGAGTCAGGAGGATGCCATGTCTTATAGGAAGGTGTTTATTGGTAGAACCAGTACATCTATTGTTATGAAAACAGACACAGAAGGGACCAGAATATGCTCTATTTAGGAAAAGAGAAGGAAATGATGATGAGACACTCTAGGATGACATTATTTCCCAAAAGAATTCTAAGTGTATGCCTTTTAGGCCAAGAGATCTTAAGAATCAGTTTCTAATTAAAGTATGGTACCTTATCTTACATTCAGTGGTAGAGAAATGGACAAATCTCAAGAGGAACTGAAAACAGGAAAGATGGGACAGGTTAGAGGAATTAAATTTTCAAAAGAAAGAGAAAAGTAAGGTGAGGTAGAAAGAGGAAGGTAGGAGCAGAGGCACAACACAAGGATGGGGAAAGAAAGGAAGGTAATTAAGTGGAAGTAATGGACGAAGGCCCAGGACAAGAGGAGGACAGGCCCCTACCTTCATCTTCACTTGACTTGCTCAGTTGCTTCACCAGTTTGGCTGTGTTGTTCTGTGAGAGATGGGGAGCAGCAGAAAGGTAAATGCCAGGAGGAAAATAAGCCCACTCAGAACTAACCACCCCACAAACTCACTCACAATCTCTTAAGGGTCCCTTAACAGCAACTAACACTGATACCTTACTTTACCTTTTACAAAACCTTTGTAGACATATTCTTACTTAATCCTTACAACAACCCAGATAAGTAGGTACAATTACTCCCATTTCATAGATGAAAAAATTGAGGCTCAGACAAATGAAGTGCCCCAAGCCACAAATATCAAAAAGATAAATTCAAATCAAGTCTTCTAATTCCAAATTCCTATTTTTTCTACCATTCTACCTCAGAGACACAAGACTGCAGGCAATGAGAGTTGGTGTGAGTTTTGCATCTATCGGCTATACCAGAAAGGAAGAACTGGGATTGTAAAGACTGAAGGTACCTGTTTGAGATGGTCCACAGTGAGCGGTAGGTGCTGCAGGGTCAGTAGAATTTGCTGCAAGAGGGGAATGTTGTTGGTTGTCTTTGAATATGTCAGCCAATTGTTAAGAAGCTTGTAACCACCAACGTCAATAAACCTGCAGGCAGGTAGGAGAAGAGTCTGTAATGCCCTTCTTGGGTTTTTGGAAGTACAATATCCCACATTCCTAGTCCCTCATCAGCAACCCAGGAACCCCATGCCTCACCTCCCCCACCTTCTAACTACGTCCTCCCATTCCAGCCACCCAGATCCCCACTTACTTGACCAATATTTCTGGTGAACGGGTCTGCAGGAGAATGTTCAAGTAAGTGCATCGACTCACCATCTTTCGTGCTTCCTTCATGAGACTGTAAGAGATGAGTTAAGGTCAGCAATGGAGCAGCCAGAGAGCACCTCTTCTTTTAGCAGGAGAGTCTCTAATCTGTGGGAGTGCCTCGAGATCTCTGATGATTTGGGACTTTGCTCTAGGGTGAGAGGGTCACACAGGCCTCTTTGAGGATGGGATGTGATGGATCCAGAGTGAAATGGAAACCCAGGGGAGGATGGAGACATTGAAGTCTCTGATCTGGGGAGGTGAGCATCACTATTTCCCTGACACGCAGGGCACATTTACTTCTGCTCCCGGGTGAAGAGTCCTAGCCCTTAACAACCATTCTTTCTAGTCTGTTCAGGACTGGCTTAGTCATTTGCTTTCCCCTGGGAAACCTGAGGATCCCTGAAGGAAAATGACGTTTTGGGAATGTGAAACGTGACCGAAAACAGAACCAAGAATTCTGTTACCTGGCTCCCCTGCTTCCTTCCTGCCTTCCAAAAGTGTGACTCCCTGAGGACTGTGAATTTCCAAATATCCAGATTCTATTACAGTCAGGGACCAAGGGATCATCTTTTCTTATTACTTATTCTAAAATGGTTGGGTTTGAATTCTATTCTACTGAGTCTCCCTTTCCTCTCCAGAAAGTCATTCCTGCCTGCCTTAGAAAATTAGTTACATATTACAGCACACAATACCCTCCACTCACAATGAATCCAAAGAACAGTACAAACTCACCTGAAGATCTTGGCAATCCCATCCACACTCTTGACTTCCCCATCTCGGTTAAGGAAGCTATCCAGGCCCTTGAGAAGCTCTTTGGGGTCTATGGGACCCGAACCCATGATAGAGGTTTCTAAGATGAGAGGACAAAACAAACCACAGAATAAATGGGAGGCAAGGACAATCCCAGTAGGCCCTCTAATAAATTCTATCTCTGCATTTGACAAAATATAGTGACTGACTACAGAATCTACATTCAACTATACTCATCATTTTCTAGATAAGAAAAAAACAACACAGACCACTGTTGCTGAGAAAACAGCCCTGGTAAGTTAAGCATGGTGTTAATACATGACGGAACAGGAAGACAATTAGATTGGAGGACTGGGGCAACACACCTTTCTCTCCCAGTTACATCCTTCCTAGGACAGCTGAACTTCACTAGATTGTATTAGGGCTAAGATTCACGTCCCCATAACAAAATGTGCAACTCTCTGAGGCATTTTTGCTTATCATTAGGTCCTGTCTCTCCTCAGTTGCTAATAAATCTGGCTTGAAAAAAAAAAACCAAAACTGTAGCTTCTTAAAAACAGGGCCAATCTGGAGTGCCTGGGCTAAATGTCTTCTAAGAGTCAATTCCTTTGCCTCTTAGCCCATTAAGAGTCATAATCACCACAAGTGGCTGGATATGTTCTGCTTGCACCAGTAAACAATCAGCTCAAGTGGTAGGTGATGGAGAAGAAAACAAAACTTGAAAACAGAACCTTTCCCCCAGGGGAGTTGTGGGTTAACTCCCAGAAACAAAGACAAATGGATACAGAGGGAACCACACAGGTCCACCTAAGCCTTGAACAGAATGTCACTCGTTAACCAAACACTGCAGAAGTTTTTACTGTTTCAAAATTTAGAGCAAGTCTGGTTTGTGGTTTCAAAACCAAAGATGTGAATCTCACCCCCTACTCCCCCACAAATATCACACCATCTAAGACCAGGCCCCCCAAGAAAGGCCTGAAATTAGAAACCATGGAGCCAAAAATAATGGAACAGATATAGCTAGAAGCTTGAAAAAGCCAGTAAATGTTAAGTACTTTAGACCAGCTTAGAAAAGAGTTAATTAAACGCTAGACTGCTGTTATGGGACAGAGAAGAGTGAAGCAATTTCAAGGCCAGAATCAAGTTCCAGAGAGGTCATTCAGAATCAATATGGTTCTGAGATTTTTATCCAGCCTTAACTCTAAACACCGGCTTCTGAGATCCAAAAAAGAAAGGCACCTTGTAATATCTGCATTTGGAAAATGCAGCTAACGGGGTAGGAAGGAGGAAGGAGAAATCCCCTGCATCCTGCTTCTAGAAGAGATAACCCACATCCCAGCAGAAGGGTGGGCAAATCAGGGTTTTCCAAAGATGACTACACTTTGTGCAGAAAAGAGAACAGGTTTCTTATAATGTAAATTAGCTCTATTTGTTCTCAGACAAACCAAAAAAGAAAAATAAGCATAATAATCTCAACTTTTCAGCCCTCTCCCCCAAAAAGGTCAATAAATTTCTAAATTTATAGGCCCTAAGAACCTAGACAAGAAGAGGCAGAAGCAGGGAGGAGGCTGGTTCTTGGGATCATAACCTGCGGGCTGAACAGAGAGAGAGAGGAGGTAAAAAATGCTGCGAGGTGAGCAAAGCTGGGTTAACCGTGCTGTCACTGCTGCCCTGGAACCGCCACAAGTACAGGTAGAACCTGAGGTAAAAGGAAAAAACATTCAAGGAGAACACCAGGTAAGATTAGAAGTCCACAGGCCAAATCCACTGAAGTGTAGTGATCCTTACAGAGACAGACACAAGGGAGAAAGGAATTTTTCCCATGTAGTAAGACACTATAAAGTGATAGACACTATAAAGCGATATATAGACACAATAAAGGGATATATAAAACAGATTTCCTGTCTGTTAGAGACTGGAAAAGCAATGAAGGAATCCAAAGTAATACATATCATCAAAATATATACAATTTGACAAAAAAGCCTTAAATTATCACTTCAAACCAGTCCCCCCTAAATACAGCTGACCCCACTGATCCAAACCCAGAATTGAATATACATCACCTCAGAGAACTCCCTTTTGCATACCCAACTGCCAGCTAAGCCAACAGGTCTGCTATCCCTTCTTCCTTCAGAAACTCAAACTGTCACCTAAGTTCAAATGTCCTTTCACTTGACAGACTAGGAGTCAAGAGACAGAATAACCATCCTTAGAGAAAGAGAGACCAATGAGCACAAAGCTAAATTCTGTCTAGTGCCTTTCGCTGGGAATGGGACCCAGGGACAACTTTTTAATACCCACTCATAACAAGCAAGAGTAATAGTCAAGGGAAGCTAGGAAACAAAGAAGAAATGTTAAATATTCACTTTCCACTATTATTTTTCCTATTATTTATATCTTGGAAACATAACTAAATTTTGTCTCACAAGCACCAATCATGTGAGAAAACATAAGCAGGATTTATCCTGATGGCTTCCCTCCAGGCAGATTAGTTTCATAGTGATTTAAAATTAAGGACCCCAAGTATCTTACAACCTAATTTCCTGACTTTGAAGTCAGTGCATTTTGAAAGAAGTTCCAAGGCACTCAAGCGGAAAGGAATGAAGAGCCTAAATTCCTGGCCCATGCCTACAGTAGGAAAGGCAAACGAGCTGACCAGGGAAGGAGGGGCAGTGACCAAGTGTCCTAACATTACCTACTCATATTTGGAGCCTGGAAGGAAAGTCTGAGGAAGCTTTCTGGAACCAAAAATAATCCAGGGCATGATACATTTTAATTTCCTTGAAGGCAGAACATACAGAGGGAGGGGGGAAAAAGCAACCCCTGGCCTTATCTCCACCTTGTCCTAGGCTGTGCTTTCCTTACGGAGGATGTTGCAGGCAGAGACATGAGCTACTGACAAAAGGCACTGGGGAATTCCCGTTTTTACCAGAAATAAAAATTAAAAGTCCAGAAGTGACACTGACTCCTGCCTCCAAAATGCATATTACTTGAGGTTTATTTAATTAAATAGGGTGAAAACTATCTAGCTCAGCTAGTTATTCTATAGCCATCACCAATGACACAGAACTGAACTGGCTCAGGGCAGAAACTGTATGCAAGCCACAGCCCTTTTAAAAACAATCACAACACTCTTCTAACAAAGGAGGAAAGAGTCTGAGTTTACCTTAACTTAGAGGCTTAAACACTTCTGGAAATGAAAATGCTTTGTACCTAACCCCTTATATTCTCCTTCCTTTCACTGGTGTTTGAGGCATTTCCTAGGCATTTTGAGGCAAGAGTGGACTAAATTCTCTCTCAGGTGATTTACAAGGTTGTACCCCTCTTCTTGGTAGTAAGCCCCTATTCCTCAAAGTCATTTTGAAAACCTGGTACAGGATCTCCCCAAAAACGCTTATTTGCCTTTCAATAAGGATGTAAACTCACCCCCACCCCCCAATAGAAGAGGGTCCTAGAATAGAACTCTGGCCACAAACTACAAGGATCAGGTTCTCCGAGTTTCTCTGGATGGACTGGATTTGGTTTCCCTAGAAGACCTTGTTTGCCATCTCCCATGTTAAGGAAGATCTTTATTAATCCCCTGCTCACTAGAGATCAGGAACCCCAGTGGGTAGAATGTTCAGCTCCCAAGGAAGGTATGCTGCAGAGGCACATGGCAAACTGCTTAAAAGATAAAAAAAAAACTTGTAGTCAATAGACATGTGGAAGAGTCCCTCCCATCCAATCCAGAAGTTTAAGTAATAATTTGAGAATCTGTACCCAGTAGAAAATTAGCCCTGAAGTCTCACCCAAGTCACCACAGGACAGTTGTACAAAATGGCTTTCCAATTCTGCCTAGAACCTCCACGCTTTAATGTAGGACTTTAAAAAATGAGAAGTATATGGAGAGTCTGATAAAGATCTGACTTTGAAAAAGTTGGAGGAAGAAAGATAAGAAAGGGACAGGACCCCATACCCCCCTCAGATAGGGCATGGCTTTCGAACATGCACCCCTTGCTACAGCACTGCACGAGTTGAAAAATGAAGAGGACATTATTTTCCCATTAATGTTTTTAAGGAATTTCTTTTAGAAGGGAAGGAAAAATAAATTCAAAAAAGGTGGCTCTTTGGAAAAAAGAAATAAAGGTTGTGAAATGTAATACCAGAAAGGGTTTGCTTACCAGAAACCGTAGCTTGATTCCCCCTGCCTTGAGTTTACAACTGCAGCCTCCTTTCCTAAAGATTCACTTCTCATCCTAGTACCAATGTACAGGAGCTAAGCAACTGGAGAACGTGATACAGCACTGAACACAAAGAGTTTATACCCAAACCCAGAGGAGGGAATAAGGGCGATTTAGAAGAAAGTCCTAAAGAACCCACCCTCCCCCAGATTCTCATTATACAAAGCGACCAAATGCAGGAGGCCCAAGGACTGCTTCCTGAGCAGAAATGGCACATTCCAGTGTCATTAGGCCCCATTTGTCTATTCGTTATTCTTTCACAAGCTCGTGTCTTTCCCCAGTATCCCCAACACACATATATACATACACACACGCTCACACACTCTCCTAAAAAGCTCCCAGTCTTCTAGTTGGTTGGACGGGCTTTCCACCCCTGGCAACTGAAGCAGGGAAAACTTCCAAGCAGTTGCGATGAGTGAAAGGTGAAAATAAAAGCAACAGGCTCTCATTATTAAATGTAAAAACCAGAGCCGCCCAAGGAGACGGACAGCATGAAGACCTAATTCCTATAAGCTTTTTTCCTGTTAAGATAAAGGCTATAAAAGATAACATTGTAAAGAAAATAAGGAAAATGTCTTTTCCTGTCTCGCAGCAGCGTGCACAGGGACTCCAGAAGGCATCTGCTCAGGGGTGGAGTTTCAAGAGGGTGGAGAGAGGAGGAAGAAAGCTGATTACATCACCTTTCAAGGCTGCTCCTCCCCCTTGACCAAGTTTCTAGGGCGGCCCTAAGCTCTGGATGGCAAAGGGGGAGAAAAACAACAAAGAAGCAGGGACGCCATTTTGTAATGGAGAAGAGGAAAACTTAACAAAGCTGTCCGGGCTCTGCCGGGAGCTAGTTACATTAAAAAACACCCTTTTTTAGTAAAAACAAAAACAAAAAAAGCCCCCCATGCCGAATAGTCTTTGACCTATTTTGAGTCAATAAGAGCGTTGTGAAAATAAAAGCAATTAAAATATTAAAAGAACAATTTTCTGCGGGGAAGAATTGAATTTGCAATCGAGGTTCAACCCGCTCCGATCGACCACCCCCATCCTCCCTAGAAAGGGAAAGGGGGAGGACTTGGACCCCTCTCAACAAATAGGGCTGAGGTGGGAGGACAGGAGAAAAATGGGTCAACACACAACCTGCGACGCCGCTTGGAAGACAAAAGGACAAGGAAAGTCGCCATATTGAAGCAGGGAAGAAAAAAATTCCTTTTAACGACACAAATCTTTTAGAAAGCTAGCATTCAATTGCACTAAATGGCTTTTAAAATTATACTCCTGCATTCCACATTTCCCAACCTTTCCACCCTCTATTTATTTAACTGTATCCCCCCACCATAAAGTATCAAGTTAAAATGTTAATCACTTTTTGCTTTTAAATAACCTATGCAATCTGCAACAATTACAAAACATTTCTACCTCCCCAAGTATTATCTTGTATGTACTGGCTCTAAGATTATATTTTGCCCTGATTTAAGTGTCTTGCAATCTTTATTCCTAGATTGCCACCTATTTTAACCACACAAATATATACCCCAAGCAAATTACATTAAAACTGAGAGGATTTAACAATCATTTTAAGTCATAGCCAGCTATTATTTCTCTCTGCCCATCTCCTTACCCTGCAATCTTTATGTACAGATTGCTTATTAATCTGGCAAATTGAAAGGCGCCCTGCTTGTCTCACACACAAAGAAGTGGGACTTCTGGGCCACAAGATCCACCATCTTTTGTATGTGAGCTCATTAACCCTTTTGAAGACTGCTAACGAGAGGAAGGTAACCATTCCTCTTTATAAAAAGCAAACACTATGGCTTTGGCAGTCTGGAAATTGGCTGGATTACCAAGGGTTAACCATCAAAATCCTCATTTGCTGGCCCTCCCTCCACGCTCTCCTTGCCTGCAGCAGGGCAGGAAGAGGTAGGTGGTAGGGGAAAGAGAACAAGACTGTTTAGACCCAAAGGCCCTTTTTTAATGGAGATTAAGTGACCGGCTTGGTCCTTCTCCAGTTCTCTATTTTGTTCTATGGTCTCACTTCTTCCTCTCATTATTTTTGGTTTCACAACGGGAAACGTTGATTTCTTGTTGCAAGGCTGGTTTTTGAAAATTCGACACTTACTATCCAATTTTTTTGCGACGTCAGCACCTCGGGCTCAGGGGGGAGGGGGTTAAAATTTTGGAGAAAAAAAATAAAACAACCAACCAGGACCCAAAACTCAATTACTTGGGGGCCTCATTGGATCAAAAAGTCTCTTAAAAAAAATAAAGGCCAACTCAGTATTCATTTCCCCCCCCACCCAACTCCATTTAGGGAGGGGGGTCGTAGAAAAAAAGTTCTGAGTGGATTCAAAAAAGTAAACGCTGGATGAGTGAATTTGGGCGGGTTTGGGAAGGGAGGGTGGTTGATTATTTTTGAAGTTATGTGGTGACAGTCCTTCGGCCACAGATTTCAAGTCCCAAGCAGCGTGGGCTGGTGGGGCGGACAAGATAGGTGGGAAGGGGCAGAAGACACAAGTGGTTGGGCTGGTGGCTGCTGTTTTCCCTTTCCCCCCTCTCAGGATCCTTTCAAGGGCTTAGATGTTGCTGCGGCTTGTTTCTTTTTTCCTCGTGGCCGGCCTGTCTTTCTCCGAGAAAATTCAAACCTGGGATAAAAGGAACACAAGGGAGAAAGATGTAATCAGTACGGGCTGCTTTTAAACACCCAAAAGGTCCATCTTGGTTATCCCCGAACACCTCCATGTCCCATCCCGAACGCAGCCGCTTTATATAAGCCATGGCTCTCAACGGAACCCGTGCCTACCCCGTTTCCCAGTGCAACGCACTCCGCAAAATTTTACCCCCTAACCGCCAAATCACCGAAACTTACCTCTAAACGAACCCCAGAATGGCGGCTGCCCGCTCGGGCGGAGTCTTTTATATCCGGACGCCGCCCAACGCGCCTAAACGTGCTAGTGAAACGCCCTTGTCGCGCGACATTGTGCGTGAGGCGTGAATTCATTGGTCAACCAAAAAGACAACTCTCTAGCTTATTGGCTCTCCTTCCTTCGCCTTCGCTCAGCCCCTTCCCCCCCGGCACCTTCTTCCGCCTCCTTCCTGGCCCCCACCGCGTGCGCGTGACCAGAGAGCCTAGCCCCTCCCTTTCCTCTCCTTCCACCACTTCCGCCCTCGAGACAGTTCTCACCCTGGGTTGGTAGAACCAGGCCGGCGCATGCGCACTGACAGGATCTCGGTCCAAATCGCCTTCGAAATTGTTTAAAAGGCAAACTCTAAGAATGAGATTTAAGAGTCATAGTGACTGGCTCAGCAAAAACGCAGTTTTGAGGCCGAATTCGATTGTGACGCAGTTGAAATTAGCTTCTCCCCACGGCCCCCCTTTCACGCTTCCGTCCTGACGCAAGTACGCGGCCGCCTCCCGCACTGCGGGCTTGTCCTTGGCCCTACCCTAGTCAGTTTCCTGGAGCATGCGCAGTCTCCCTTTCGGCCATTCCTGCTTTGGGCGTACGTCAAGATGGCGGCCTCCGTATTGAATACGCTGCTGAGGCGCCTCCCTAGCCTTTCGCCCTTCAGAGGTGCCTACGGAGTTCAGGTAACTCCTTGGAGCACTCTTTGTACAACCCCAACTTACCTATACCTTCTCTAGGTCGTCACTCCACTGCTGGGAATCCAGGAGCGGAGACCTTGCCCAGTGCTTGTGCCTCGGCTGTGTAGGCAACACATTGCTTCCACCGCCTTCCCCCTTTCCATCGCCCTCCTGGATACTGCGCGTATTTTCTAATCCCGAGCCAAGGGCAAAGAGCCAGGGTTAGATGTCATCCTCTTCCCAAGTTACCATCTCGGCTAAATAACTAGGTGAAGAAATGGACCCCTTGGCCATGCACAACCAGCTCTTGACCATGCAGTTGGTGTCTAAACCTGTGATGCTCTGGCGTGTCCTTGGGTTGCGGGACACGAACTTCTACCAGCCCTGCTATCTCCGAATAAAACAAGGATACATTCTCACGATCTGGGGACCAGTTTATTAGCTCTCTATCTCACTAAATCAGTTTCTTATCAGAGCATACATGAGAGCCTTAACGCAGTCTCATGTACTCACCACCCTGGAGGTTCTTGGTAGAGCCAGGACAGGTTCTTGGTCGGGCAGGGTGAGATAGGAAGGCTTACCCAGCTGCCACTCCCAAAAGTGGGATTGAAGAGTAGGTGACAGGGGTCGCCATAGAGTTAATAATAGGCTTGGTAGCTTTAAAGCTGGCGTTAGGACTCAGGTTTGTTCTGCCATGTGGAATGTTGTTGACCTTCCATTTTTTATAAGGCTGGGCAACTCAATGATTCGGCTTTGAATTGAGCTGAACACTCACCTGTCCTCTGTATCCCCTCCCTGCCACCCATCTTACTTCCAAGAAGCTAGACATCCTCCCTTTTCCTTTATTCTGTCTTTTCCTCCGTTAGACTCAGTTCATCCCCACAACATGAATACCTTATATGTGTCAGGTTTTTCAGTTGTCTTTTCAAATAAGATTGTCTCCCAGGCACCTATCCTAGTTATCCCTTAACATTAGCTTCTCTTTCAAGATCCATTTGGAGATAGGGAGAGTGGTTGTTGATGGTGTTAATTTAATACTAACAAAAATGCTACGTTCCATATGTATTCCTGCTATGTTCCATTAACACAATGGGCGTGCATTCCCCTTCTCCTCAAGGTGTAGGCAGCAAAACAATCAAGTGCCTTCCTTGAACTCATTCTGCTATTTCTTGTCCTCTTTTTGTAGGTTCCCTGCCAGACTCTTTGCACTGAAGCCCCCCCTGAGGAAGAGTCTTTGCCTCCAGTTCCTATTTCCCCTTATCAGAATGAACCCTGGAAATACCTGGACTCAGAAGGTACCTTTAAATGGGGAAGGGGAGAGTCACGTGGGGACTGAAATAAATGGACAAAGACACCTTCTCCACCCCTACCCAGGAATTCCTTGTGTGGTCTTTCATTTCAGAATACCAGAATCGCTATGGGTCTCGCCCAGTCTGGGCTGACTACCGTCGCAACCACAAAGGTGGGATACCGCCACAGCGGACTCGAAAGACATGTATTGTAAGTTTCGGAGGGTGGCCATGGGTGGGATGAGGTGTAGAGGTGGAGGCTACAGTGACAGTGGCGGCAGCACTTTTTCTGACAGGCCTTTGAATACCTTCACCTGCTAGTTTCTTCTCTCTACAGCGTGGAAATAAAGTTGCTGGGAATCCCTGCCCTATCTGCCGGGATCACAAGCTGCATGTCGACTTTAGGGTAAGGAGAATATTTTCTCCAGCATGAAGATTTGGAGCCTCTTTTCAATGATAAGGAGATCACCAGAGGTGCCCTACTCTTTTTCATATCCTAGTGCCCCTACAATCCATTTTGTACTGACTTTCTAGCAATATAAAAAATCCTTCCTAAGGCTGGCCCAGTGGTGTAGTGGTTAAGCTGGGAGCACTCTGCTTGGGTGGCCTGGGGTTCGCCGGTTTGGATCCTGGGTATGGACCTATACCACTCATCAATCAATCAATCAATGTAGTGGCAACCCACATACAAAGTAGAGAAAGATTGCCACAGATGTTAGCTCAGGGCCAATCTTCCTCACCGAAAAAAAATATATATATTTTTTTACAGGCAGGTACGAATGTAAGCAAACGATCTAACTGTAGCTCTTAAAAGATAAATGGTGGTCATTATTTTCTTTCCATAGCATTACTTCACTTTTCCTCCATCCTTTTGCCCTCTACTGTGGGTTATACTAAAAAGCTTCATCCCTTAACTATGAAATTTACAGTGTAAGTTGGCAGGCAGGAAAAATGCCTATTTCTAATGGGAAAGCAATGCCCAAAGCTCATTTATAGCCATCACAATTATTAGCAAGTAGATTGGGCTAGTTTTTTCCTGAGGTTTTCTTATTTTATCATGTTGATGTTTGGTGTGTCCTGAGACTTGGGGCTGGAGGGCAGATACATGAAGCAAGGTATAGAGTCTAGTTATTTTTTCAAAAAGGCTTCATCATGAGGAGGACAGGAATTGCTCCTTAAAGACTTCAGAAACCTTATAAAAATGAAAATGGGAAAATGCTCTTCTGAGCATGCAGTGAAGGGGTTAGCGCAGAAGTTGAATGGATAGTCATCAGGAAAGTTGGAGGGCATTCATCTGTCAGTCAGAGGGTGGGGATGTCCGACTGCCCTCAGGCCCCTTCTGACACAGGTTGTAGAGAAGTCTAATAGATAACTTCTCGATTTCAACTGTGTACGACTGGATATAAAAAGAGATTATAACCAATTGAGTATATCGTTTATAATCAATTACATAACCAAGGGAGAGAGAAAGATTACAACTTGAATAGTTCAGATGAATCTGCCTGCCATTCCACTCTACAAGTGTACCTGCTTTTTCCTTGGGTCTCACCTCCTGTGATTAACTTGCTGGCTGAGAGTCATTCTACATAATTAAAACCGTAAAATTGACCTTAATAAATACATATATTACGTACAGCATGCTATTATATACATTAATCATTTATACATTCATATTACAACATATACTACATTTCCTGGGTGATATCTGGAATTGCCAACTGACAGTCCCCAGTTTTTTGCATGAAGGGCTGATTTTAGAACCTAACCCCTGAAGAAGAGAATTCTATGTGAGTCTCAATGACAGAATGTAAGGTGTACATGTCAAAGGGTTGAGAGGCCGGGAAAGGGGGAAAGTTTGCTGGAGGTTTCAAGAATGTGTTCAGTCAAGTGATGGCGCTAAAACTGGGACGTGAAGGAGGGTAGCATCTGGAAAGACATAGAGGGATTCTGGTTGTCATGTGGGTGTGTAGGGATTGTGCACCTTCAGTCTCTAAAGGTCTTACTGCTCTCCCCTCCCTCTCTCATGTTTCTCTACCACTTTCCCCCACAGAACGTGAAGCTCTTGGAACAGTTTGTCTGCGCCCACACGGGCATCATCTTCCATGCTCCATACACAGGTTAGCCCGTCATCCCTGACACCAGCAGAATAGCTTTTCCTTGGAGCACTTCTCATTTAGTCAGTCAGACAGCAGGTATTTGGTGGCTCCTACTATGGCATGAAGAGTGTGATTGAACTTTGTGGAAGTCTTGGCTTAATGGGGATACTTATATGCTAATATGTGAACCAAAGATACAGGCAGGTACGAATGTAAGCAAACGATCTAACTGTAGCTCTTAAAAGATAAATGGTGGTCATTATTTTCTTTCCATAGCATTACTTCACTTTTACAAAAGGCTCTCAAAAATTGACTGTCACACGTCAGTGCATTTATACCACTGACAATTCAATTAGATTTCCCAAATTTGGAATTGTTATCTTAACAATTCAAGATTATATCTATTCCTTAACTACAACCACAGGCCAGATCTAGCTTGCTGCCATGTCCATTTGTTTTCATATTGTCTACAACTGCCTCCAGGCTACAATGGCAGAGTCAAGTAGCTGAGACAGAGACTATAGGACCTGCAGAGCCTAAAATATATGGCCGTACACAGAAAAATTTTGCCAGCCTCTGCTCTAAAGCAAGATCAATTTGCAAAGGATAATCTGAATCCACCATTTGGAGGGTGGCAGCATGTTCAGTGGAGTTCGGTTTGTCAGAGAGTTTTATAATCAGGCTGTAAAAGCCTGAAGGGACTATTTTGCTACTCTCTCAGATCACTTTCCCCGGATCTGAAATCCTTTCTTCTTTTATTGAATCTTTTTCTGTGGGTTATCTGACTCAACCCTTTAATTAACCACACCTTCCCTTTGAATTATGTTCCACTTCCTGTCTTGGAGTCTTTACTATTAAATGGCTTCTCTGTAGTGGCTAGACACTCCCAAGTCTTCATCCCAGCTCTGAGAGAGAGAGAGAGAGAGGATTCTTCCCATTAGGCAGGTTCCCATTAGGCAGGTGGGGAGGCTGAGGCCCATGGAGGGCTCAGGAGAATGGGGTCATTAGGTAGAGCCAGGTGTTCCAAATCCAGCTCTCTGTCACCATATAGAAACACTTGTGTTCTTTATTTACCGTGTCTCATAGAAGGAGCACTGAGTTACCTTTTTTCTCCCTACAGGGGTCTGTATGAAGCAGCACAAGAAGTTGACCGAAGCCATCCAGAAAGCCAGGGATCATGGTAAGCATGAGAAGAGGCACAGGGCAGTTTTGATAGATGTGGAGAAGGTGGCTTAGGGCTAGAGGGTGGATGTAAATGTTCTTACCTATCTGAGAAGGTAACACCCAACATATTCTTCCCGAGATACTCTTCTTTCATCACTTCACTGTCCCTTGTTCCCTCTCCTGACTCTCTTACGTTGTCATTGCCTTGTCCCCTTGTTCCTCCTTTATCCTTCTCTTTTTTTAATACTCAAGTTTCCTCTCCCAGGGCATTGGCGTATTTTTTTTAAAAGATTGGCACCTGCACTAACATCTGTTGCCAATCTTCTTTTTTTTTCTTCTTCTTCTCCTCCCCAAAGGTCCCCCAGTACATAGTTGTATATTCTAGTTGTAGGTGCTTCTGGTTGTGCTTTGTGGGACACTGCCTCAGCATGGCTTGATGAGCAGTGCTAGGTGTGCGCCCAGGATCCGAACTGGCAAAACCCTGGGCCGCTGAAGCAGAGCACACAAACTTAACCACTCGGCCACGGGGCTGGCCCCTCCTTCTCCCTCCCCCCTTCCCCCTCCCAAGCTGAGAAAGAGTCTTGAGCTAACATCTGTTGTCAGTCTTCCTCTTTTTGCTTGAGGAAGATTTTCCCTGAGCTAACATCCATGCCAATCATCCTCTATTTGTATGTGGGTCACCATCACAGCATGGCCACTGACAAGCATTGTAGGTCTGCACCCAGGAACCGAACCCAGGCTGCTGAAGCAGAGCATTCTAAACTTAACCACTAGGCCATGGGGCTGGCCCCTCTTTCCTTTCTTCTCCCTCTTGTTTTATAACTATTGGTCCCAGTGCCATAGGTAGATCACAGAATGATATTTGTATAAATTTCTGGCCCTGGGCTCCAAGACACCTTTGCACAAATTCGAAAAAGGTGCCCCTCCACTAGGGCAGATGCAGCTTCATAGCCTTAGTGCAGGCAAGAGCCCAGGCAGTATGTCAGCCCACACTTGCTCCCTTGGCCAGTTGCCTTTCTATAGTGTACAACATACATAAATGTACACAGTGGCTCTGACTGGTCCCTCCTTCCCTTTATAAGTCATTTTCCTTACTGCCTTAATCTTAACTACTCCTCCTTGCTTTCTCTTTTTTAATCCCCTAGGTCTCCTCACTTACCACGTTCCCCTGGTTGAACCGCGGGACCTTGACTTCAGTACCTCTCATGGAGCTGTGAGTGCTACTCCACCAGCCCCCACCCTGGTTTCAGGTGACCCCTGGTACCCGTGGTACAGCTGGAAACAGCCACCAGAGAGAGAGCTGTCCCGCCTTCGCCGGCTCTATCAGGGCCGTCTCCGAGAAGAGAGTGGCCCCCCACCTGAATCAATGCCCGAGGTTCCCCTCACAACCCCAGCTGAAGGCTCCTCCACTGAGCAGGCAGGCCCCCAGAGGGCTCTATAGGAGCTGTAGACTGGGCAGGGATTAGGAGATTGTGCCTAGGAATTACGTGATGAGATTTCACCCTGAAAAGTTGTGTCTATTTTGTGGCCAATGGCAGGCCCAGGGCCAGAGAAAGAAAATGATTGTTAAAGGGGATAACTACATCCGAGGCTGAGGGAGGGCGATACAGATGTGCATGGGAACCCCCAACTCCTATGTATTGTAAATAGATGGGCTAAATATTCTGTCGGTGTTTCAGACTTCTCCCATCTCGGCTTTTCCACAATAAAACTGTGTCTCCTGCCTCTGGGTTGACTTTCAGATGAATTCCATTGTTTGGGGGGAATGGGTGCTGTTGTGGGGAAAGGAATAGTCAGGCTTGAGACAGCCTGGCCAGTGACTCTTGGGACAAGAAGCCACCTGGGATGGGCAGTTGTGCCATTCTGTCATGATTACACTAGTGGCCCCCTGTGCCTGACGCAGTGTTCCCACCATACCCAGCTGTTCAGTGAGGGGCTAAAGGACTGGAATGAGACAACTAGGCCTAGGAAAAATGCGTTGCTGTGGCATCTACTGCCATGGGAGGCGGGGGTAGGGAGAATGGCGTTGCTAAGGGACAGCTGGTCTAGCAAGAAGAACAGGGTCTCCGGAGTCGGCCGACAGGGCACTGGCGGGTGGCAGGAGCAGGCGGCCCCGTAGGGGCGGGTCCCTGGGCCCCTCCGCACGCGCCGGGAAATAAAGGCTCCGCAGGGCGGGGCGGCGAGGGAGGGGCGGAAGTGACGTCGCGTGGGGCGGGCCCGGCCGCGCACAATGGGCCATGGAGTTCCCGTTCGATGTGGACGCGCTGCTCCCGGAGCGGATCACGGTGCTGGACCAGCACCTGCGGCCCCCGGCCCGCCGACCCGGAACCACAACGCCGGCCCGGTGACATCTCAAACCCGCCCCATGGCCCTTCTCTCCCCGTTCCTCTCGAAACCTGGTCCAGGCACCACGCCCCCTTCTTAGTGACGGCCGCTCCTTTTGACGTCCTGGCTCGCCCTTTTGGTGACCTTTGACCCTAGACTTAGTGGGTTGATCGGCGCTTGGATATGTGACCTTTCACCACTTGGCCCAATATGTGGTCCCAACCAAAGGATGTGGTTGACCCGGGCTTACCTTAAGGGAGGAGGGAGTGTACCACATTGAAAGGATATGTGGCAAAACTTTGGGTTCCAGAGGGGTGGAGTGGAAAATCAGAGCGGAAGACTCCAAGGTAAAGTCAGAGAGTCTTCAGTGCTAAACCTGGGTTGGGGTTGTAGCCCAGGTTCCCAGCGAGTGATTGCTCAGGACCCTCTAATTCAGTGCAAATCTGACTCTTTATCTCCTTTCTTTCTATAGTGTTGATTTGCAGCAGCAAATTATGACCATTGTAGATGAATTGGGCAAGGCTTCTGCCAAGGTATTGGGGAGTCCTAAGAGGGAGTAAAGGGAGGCCTCTCTGGGGACAGTAGACAAGGAAGGCCTGAGTTCTTTGGAAGAGACTTAAGAAAGTCTCTCTTCACATTCCCGCAGGCCCAGCATCTTCCTGCTCCCATCACCAGTGCATCGAGGATGCAGAGTAACCGCCATGTTATGTATGTGCTCAAAGACACTTCAGCTCGACCGTGAGTGCCAAATGTTCTTTTTAAGTCTCGTACTTAATTCCTTCCTTCCCCAGTCCCTCTCCCATTTTTTTGACTCTGCTTCTTCTGCTACTAGCTTGTTTATTATTTTCCCCATCCTGCAGGGCTGGAAAAGGAGCCATTATTGGCTTCCTCAAAGTTGGATATAAGAAACTCTTTGTATTGGTGAGTGTTATTGGAAGCTGAGAGTTCATATGCCTTGACTCCTGAGAACAAAATTGCTGGAGGTTGGGAGGTGGGTCCTTAAAGATATTTGTTGTTCTTTATCCCAGGATGATCGTGAGGCTCACAATGAAGTAGAACCACTTTGCATCCTGGACTTTTACATCCATGAGTCCGTTCAACGCCATGGCCATGGGCGAGAACTCTTCCAGTATATGTTGCAGGTATCACTTATCTCTTCACTTATGTCCAAAATGGAGATCACAGGCGCCTTTGCCCTGAGCCCTTCCAGAGGCCCTGCCTCCCACCCCCCATATTCCCATATGCTTCCATTCCCTTCCCAGCTCCTGGGTTTCTTTGGTATGCTCTCCCCACCCCTGCCCCTACCTGAATCTCCTGCTCCCTGCAGAAGGAGCGAGTTGAACCACACCAACTGGCCATTGACCGACCCTCACAGAAGCTGCTGAAGTTCCTGAATAAACACTACAGCTTGGAGACCACAGTCCCACAGGTTAGAGGTTTCAGAGGGTAGATCCCCACTGAGCATTCCCATTGAATTTATTTATTATTTGGGGGCAAAAAAGTGGCACCTTTCAAGCGCTCCTTATTCTCCATTATACAGGATTCATTTTATACAACTAAGCTCTTTCTTTCTTTCTTTCTTTCTTTTTTTGTGGTACTATTTCTCATCCTGCAACTCTCATCTGTTTTGATTCTTCATCATGGGCCGTTCTGTACATGTAATAATATGTTCTTGCCCCACACATAACCAGCTCATTGTCACCTCCTTGTTTTCACACAGGCCATTGCTTAGTCAGTTAACATTTATTAAGGGCCCAGAATAAAATACATTTCCTGTTCTCAGGGAGCTTTGGTCTACTGTGGGGAAGGTGATTTGTTTATAAGTAAACGCAATATAATGTTACAAATGCTATCCATTCATTCAACAAATGCTTACTGAGCACATTGGACTGTACTGGGCCCTAGGAATACTTAACAAGACAGATCAAAGTCTCTGCCCTTGTGGGGCTTATATTCTAGTTGGGGAGACAGACAAACATAAATAAGTATGTACTACAGTTGACGATGAGTGCTCTGGAAAAATGAGAGGCCGTGAGAGGACTTGGGAGTGCCATGGTGGAGAAGGGAGTGTGTGGATTGCAAATTTAAATGGGATAAGCAGAGGAGCCGCACTGAGAGTGTTATTTGAGCAATAACTTAAAGGAGGTGTGAATAAGAGCCGACTAATGTCCGGAGGGAGAGCATCCCTGGCAGAGGGAACGGCTGGTGCAAAGGGCATGAGGCAAGAGTGTGCCTGGAAGAGTGAATTGGCTGGTGTGGCTCCAGCAGCATGAGTTGGGGAGTAGGTGTGGTAGATGAGATCAGAGCGGTAATGGGGGAGCAAGGACATTTGGGGCCTTATAGGCTGTTGCAGAGACCTTAACTTTTACTCTACGTGAAAAGAGGAGCACCATCCTAGGGGTCTGAGCAGAGGGATGATATGATGTGACTTAGGTTTTAACAAGACCACTTTGTCTCTTAAGAACAGGCAGTAGGAGAGCAAGAGTAGAAGCAAGTAGACCAGTTAGGAAACAACAATCCCGATGAAAAATAGTGGTGGCTCAGACCAGGATGGTGGCAGTAGAGATGGTAAGGAGTGGTCAAATTTTAAATATTTTGAAGTTAAAGCAAGTAAGATTTCCTGATAGATTGTATGTGGAGAAAAAGAGGGAGAGAGTTAAGAATGATCCCAAAGTTGGCCTGAGCAGTTGGAAGGATGGCATTGCATTAACTGAGATGGTAGGTGGAGCAGCTTTGGTGGCAATAGTAGGATTCTGTTTTGAAGATGCTGACTGGAGATGTCTGTGATGAGTCCAGGTTGAGTAGACAGGTCCGTCTCTGGAGTTCAGAGAAGAGGTTTGGGATGGAGAGTTTTCAGCATACACAGGGTATTGGAAGCAGTGAAACAGGATGAGATCACCAAGGAGTGAGTACAGAGAGAGAAGTGGTC
Organism: Equus przewalskii; assembly: GCF_037783145.1. Classification (NCBI taxonomy): domain Eukaryota; kingdom Metazoa; phylum Chordata; class Mammalia; order Perissodactyla; family Equidae; genus Equus; species Equus przewalskii. The sequence continues at coordinate 30,486,774 of NC_091849.1, forward strand.
CAAGGACTTGAGCCCTTGGCACTTGGGCACTCTTTTAAGAAGTCAGGGAGAAAAAGCAGAACCAGCAAATCCGACCAAGGATTGGTGAAGTAGATGAAAACTTGCAAGAAAGGTGACCTGGAAGACCAGTGAAGAAAGTGTTTCCTCGAGGAAGGAATAGCTTACTGAGTCAAATGCTACTGATGAGTGAAGTAAGAAGACGTCTGAGAAGTGACTGTCGGATTTAGCTGCGTGAAGCCACTTGTGATCCTGACAAGCAGTTTTGGTGCAGTGGTGGGTGGAAGCCTGGATGGAGTGGGTTTAGGAGATTGAGAAGCTAGGAGCTCGAGACAGCAAGAATAGGCCAGTCTTATAAATGCTGCTTTAAGAGGAACAGAGAAATACAGTAAGAGCTGGAGAGGGAAGTGGATCAAGAAAGGATTGATTGTTTTCATTTGGAAGAACTAATAGCCTAAGAATGATTCAGTAGAGAGAAAATTTGATGATGTCAGAGAAAGTGGGGAGAATTGCTGTCGCAGTGTCCTTGAGTGGGTGGGAGGGGTTGGGATTTAATTGACAAGTTAGCTTGGATAGGAGCATGGACAGTTAATCCATTGTAACAAGATTTGATTGACATGCTTACACAGGTGGCTTAAGGACGTGGTGGTGAGCACTACGTTTAGGTTTGGGTTGAGTAAAGAAAGGCTTGACTTATGTTTATTCTTGAAACGTTAGTGTTTATCAGGAGGACATAAGTGGGTGGGCTGAAGTGCTTTTCATGTAGAGGAGCCAGCATGAGCAAAGGCAGAGAGCTATTAAACTACCTTTCAGGGCACTGCAAGCAGTTTTGTGTGGCTGAAATGCTGGGCATGTGCTTGTTGGGAGAGGATGAGGATGGGCTGGTAGACATTACAGCAGGATCAAGACAGGAGATAGGCAGAGTCTGCTTAGAATGCCCTCTCACGGTACAGTTTTCCAGTAAGAGGCAGCAGAGAGCAGTGGAGGGAGCATAGGATTTGACATCAAATGCATTACCCAGGTAACGTGTAGGACCAGAGCAGCGTAGAGTGCAAGCAATGACTGTTCCATGAGCTCTGTGTGGTATCTGCATGCATCCTCTCAGTGCATCCTTGTACATCTCTTTGAGGTAGGTGCTATTATTGAGCTCTTTTTGGGTAGATACAGATTAGTGACTTGACCAACTTCACATAGCTAGTAAGTGGTGGAGCTCAAATTTGAACCCATAGCCCACTCTTAATGACTACACTGTATTCCTAGCTGAAACGCTACAGCCAGAATCAGCAGTCAGGGGCTTGAGGCCAAGCTCTGCCATTTGTAGCTACTTGGCTTTGGGCAAGTCATGTCTCCAAGCCTTTTTTTACTCTTCTTTAAAATACAGTCACGCACCGCATAACGATGTTTTGGTCAATGACACAGCAGATATATGATGGGGGTCCCGTAAGGTTAGTACCATGTAGTCTAGGTGTGTAGTAGGCTATACCGTGTAGGTTTGTATAAGTACACTCTGTGATGTTCACACGACAACAAAATTGCCTAATAACGCATTTCTCAGGATGTATCCCTGTCGTTAAGCAACACATGACTGTAGTGACTCCAAAGATTGTGGTGGTGGCCAAATTGAATGTGATGATACAATGAAATCACTCTATCCATGACTCGTTATCAAAGTGACCCGCCCGTCCTTCAGCATGTCTTCCTCGACTGGCCCCACTGTGTGAACCCTGCTTAAATCTTTGTTTTTCTCAGTATTTGTATATTTGAGCCATTTGGCCTTCTTCATGTGTTTTGAAGTTGTTTTGACAGTTTGGAGGCCTTACCCTCCTTGATGTTTTGTACACTGTGTCTCTATGAGCTTGGGTCCTGGAGAACTTAAAAGTAGGGACTGGGTTTTTTGTTTTTGTGATAAAATTCACTATTTTAACTATTTAAAATATACAATTAGGCGGTTTTTAGGATATTCACAATGTTGTTCAATTATCACCATGTCTAATTCCAGAACCTTTCTATCACCCAGAAGGAAACCCAGTATTCATTAAGCAGCCACTCCCTCTTCCTCTTCCCCCAGTCCCTATCAACCACTAATCTCTACTCTCTCTATGGATGTGCTTACTCTGGACATTTTCTATAAATGGAATCATAAAATATGTGGCATTTGTGTTTGGCTTTCCCTTTCACAATGTTCAGGGACTTCATTCATGTTGTAGCATGCGTCACTACTTCATTCCTTTTTATGGCTGAATAGTATTCCATTATATGGCTATATCAATTTGTTTGGACATATATTTCCATTTCTCTTGGATATGTACCTAAGAGTGGAATTGTTGGGTCACATGGTAATTCAACGTCTAACTTTTTGAGGAACTGAGCAACTGTTTTTTCACAATGACTGCAACATTTTACATCTCTACCAACAGTATTAGGATTCCAATTTCTCAGCTTCCTTACCAACATTTGTTATTTTGTTGTTGTTGTTGTTGTTGTTGTTAGACCTATCCTAGTGGGTGTTAAGTGGTATCTCTTTGTGATTTTGATTTGCGTCTCCCTAATGGCTAATGATGTTGAGCATCTTTTTTTTTTTTTTTAAAGATTGGCACCTGAGCTAACAACCGTTGCCAATCTTTTTTTTTCCCTGCTTTTTTTCCTCCCCGAATCCCCCCAGTATGTAGTTGTATATTTTAGTTGTAGGTCCTTCTAGTTGTGCTCGAGCATCTTTTCAAGTGCTTATTGGCCATTTGTATATCATCTTTGGAGAAATGCTTATTCAAGTCCTAAGCCCTTTTTTTTTTTTGAGGAAGATTAGCCCTGAGCTAACATCTGCTGCCAATCCTCCTCTTTTTGATGAGGAAGACTGGCCCTGAGCTAACATCCATGCCCATCTTCCTCTGCTTTATATGTGAGACGCCTACCACAGCATGGCTTGCCAAGCAGTACCATGTCCTCATCTGGGATCTGAACTGGCGAACCCCGGGCCGCCAAAGCGGAACGTGCGAACTTAACCGCTGTGCCACCGGGCCAGCCCCAAGGCCTATGCCCAGTTTTTTTTTTTTTTTTTAAGATTTTATTTTTTCCTTTTTCTCTCCAAAGCCCCCCGGTACATAGTTGTATATTCTTAGTCGTGGGTCCTTCTAGTTGTGGCATGTGGGACGCCACTTCAGCATGGCCTGATGAGCGGTGCCACGTCTGCACCTAGGATTCGAACCAGTGAAACTCTGGGCCACTGCAGCGGAGTGCAGGAACTTAACCACTCAGCCACGAGGCTGGCCCCATGCCCATTTTTAATTGTGTTCCTTGTTCTTGACTTGTAAGAGTTCTTGATATATTCTAGATACAACACCCTTATCAGATATATGATTTGCAAATATTTTCTCCTATTCTGTGGGTTGTCTTTTCATTTTCTTGATAGCGTCATTTGAAGCACAAAAGTTTTTACTTTCAATGAAGTCCTATTTATCTATTTTTTTATCTTGTTGCTTGTGCTTTTGGTGTCATATTTAAGAAACCATTGCCTAACCCAAGGTCATAAAGATTTTCCCCTATATTCCTTCTAAGAGTTGCATAGTTTTAGCTCTTACATTTAGGTCTTTGATCCATTTGTAGTTATTTTTTGCCTATGATGTGAGGTAGAGGTCCAAATTCATTATCTTGCATGTAGATATTCAGTTGTCCAATCACCGTTTGTTAAAAGAGACTGTTCTTTCCCTGTTGAATGGTCTTGGCTCCTTTGTTGAAAATCAATTGACCATAGACACATGGGTTTATTTCTGGACTCTATTCATTCCCTTAGTCCATATGTCTATCCATATGCCTCTACACATATTTTGATTACCATAGCTTTGTAGTAAGTTTTGAAATCAGGAAGTGTGAATCCTATCTTCTTTTTCAAGATTGTTTTGGCTATTTGATGTCCTTTGCAATTCTGTAATCAACTTTAGCATCAGCTTATCAGGATCTGAGTTTTTGACTAAATCTACCAACAAGGACAGGAAGGCTGGCTTTTGTTCCTCCCACTGTGGTTTTTCTTTTCTTTTTATTTTTTATTATCTTTTTTTTTTTTTTGAGGAAGATTAGCCCTGAACTAACATCTGCCACCAATTCTCCTCCTTTTGTTGAGGAAGACTGGCCCTGAGCGAACATCTGTGCCCATCTTCCTCTACTTTCTATATGGGACGCCTGCCATAGCATGGCTTGACAAGCAGTGCATAGGTCCATACCCAGGATCCGAACTGCTGAACCCCAGGCAGAATGTGTGAACTTAACCGCTGCACCACCAGGCCAGCTCCCCAACTGTGGTTTTTCTAACACAGGGTTCTCTACCCAAGTATGTTCTGAGTGGCTGAATGGACAACTCTGTCTTGCTTGTTTCATCTTATAGGTGAACAACTTTGTGATCTTCGAAGGCTTCTTTGCCCATCAGCATCGTAAGTTTTCTCACCTTGTGTGTTTGGTCAAGTAGTTGGGGTGAGGGGAAGGAAAGAGGTGGATTCTTGGTCCTGCTGGCCCCCTCACTGAGGGACACCACCACTTCCTTCCTCACAGGGCCCCCTGCTCCCTCTCTGAGGGCAACTCGACACTCTCGTGCTGCTGCAGTCGATCCTACGCCCGCTGGTAAAGCTGCATTGAATGGGCGGAACTGTAGTGCCATGATGGCTAGTTACTCTGGAGGCCACGGAGAGCACAGTGCGATCTGTGGGCAGTTTGGGAGAATTCTAAAGCAACCCAAGTCTCCAGCAGTCGTTACCCATTTGCCTTTGCCCTTGTGGGACCTCAGTACATTTCCTACTTGTCAGGACTTTTAACTAAGCATGCTCATTGAGAGCCTGTTTGATGACAGAATCTCATTCCTTTGTGAACCCCTCAGGTTTCTGTGAGGGAAAGTCATCCCTTTCGTTTCGAGTCATAGAATAGCAATATGAAAGTTCAAAGTTTAAATATTAGTTTTAGAAGATAATGCTCAGAATTTGTAACATTTCCGACCAAATAATCAAATTGATCTGGAGACATCAAACCTAGGAGGGAATGAAATGCTGCCCAGGTTTCCCATTCCACCCTCATACACACACACTCCCTGCCAGTCTGAGCCCCATTCCTCGCTCTTCCTCACTGCCTCCCAAAGGTGGGGAAGCACAGCCTGCTGCTGCCGTGCAGTGCATGCTTGCTCAGGAGGGCCGCCTTCCTGAGCTGGCTTTGTGGCTAGCTCTCAGCTCTTCCCAAAGAAGAGTCTGTTACCAGTCATTTCCTTCAGCCAGTGTCAGGCACTGTGAGGCAGTTCATATCCATGACTCACTTTGGTTTCCAAGGCTTCCCCATCTCGCTCCTGCTCACCTACCTACAGGCTGTGAGAGAGTGAGAGCCAACAAGGACGGTGAGGACTCAGGTCCACAGGGAAGGGGACTGTGGATAAAGCTTACGTGGATTTGCTGAGAACGCTCTCATTTGCCACACATGACAGAGAACCTCTTGAGAGGGGAGGGGAGGGGAGGTAGCACAGGTAGAGAAGTGAGCAGACGGCAGGCAGAACTTTGGACAATATGTTAGCCTCCCATTTACTCTGGTAACTCCTTTTCAGATGTCTGTTTTCTCCTCATCCTTTTTTTTTTCCCCCTAATAAAACTTAAATCTCTTCCCATCTTTGTACCGAAAGGAGAGGTTCTGCCCCACCCCAACCTCCCCTGACCTCTCCACAGTAATTCCTGATTAACCAAGGGCTTTGTCCATCTCATCTAGAGGGACCTGGGGTCCTCGGTGGCCCAGCTGGGACCATTCCACTGCCCCCGAATCCCAGGGGGGCATGACAGCACCCACTGACAGTAAGAGCTTGCCTCCCTTGGCCACCCTTCTCCTGCACCTCCCAGGCCCCGGAGTCTCACCCTGGATCTTTTCCCCCTACCTCTGCATTTGGCCTACTCCTTCTGGCTCTCCTTAAAAGTGCTCCAGCATTCCCCCTGAACTCCCTTTTGTTGTGATGGCATTGCCACAGAGCTGCTTCTGCGATGGAGCTGAACTCTCCTTCTCCGGGAGGAACTGTGGTGTCAGGGAGCAGAGGTTTGGGGTTGTGGGGGGAGTGGCCGGGAGGAGGGGTACAAAGTATGTCTCCTAATGCTTACGTTGCCTGTGTCCTCTCCACTGCCAGCTCCAGCAAGGAAGCTGCCACCCAAGAGAGCAGAGGGAGACATTAAGCCATACTCCTCTAGTGACCGAGAATGTAAGACTGGGGTAGGGTGTCTGGGCCTGGGGGACCTGAACCCAGGGGAAGGATTAGTTCTCTCTAAAGGCTCTGGTTTCTTTTTTCACCCCTAATCTTTGCTGTCATGACTCTCTTCCTTCCTTCTCCTTTTTCTTCTTTCTCTCTCTTGCTCTTTATTCTCCCTCTCCCCAGTTCTCAAGGTAGCTGTGGAGCCTCCTTGGCCCCTAAACAGGGCTCCTCGCCGTGCTACACCTCCAGCCCACCCACCCCCCCACTCCAGCAGCCTGGGAAACTCGCCAGAACGGGGTCCCCTCCGTCCCTTTGTACCAGAGCAGGAGCTGCTGCGTTCCCTGCGCCTCTGCCCCCCACACCCTACCGCCCGCCTTCTGCTGGCTACCGACCCTGGGGGCAGCCCAGCCCAACGTCGCCGCACCAGGTAATAGAGTTGGAGGGTTAGGAAGACTCAAGACTGTCAGAGAGGGTGTTAGAAATGGCAGAGGGCAATTTGAATCCCTCAGAGACAGGAAGCAATAGGATAGGTGGATTGGAAGGTCCTGAAACCTTTTGAGAAGAATATATTGGAAAATATTTGTGGGCGTGGTCTGGAAATAAATTACAGTGAAGGAGCTGAATAGGACTTTATATGGAGTCTGGGGACTCTAGTTAAAGTGAGAGTTGGGAGGATGGGTAAGAAGAACACAGATCCATTGGTTGCAGGGGAGCTGAGCCTCTAAAATTGGGGAAATCTTGGCTTAATAATTGCTGGGAGGGGGCAGTGTCTCTGACAGTTTGGGGAGCCACTTGGCCCAGGTCAGGGCCTGTGTGGCAGGAGTCCATCCCAGCAAGCAGAGTGGGCATCTCCTTTATATCTCTCCCTAGCTTTCTCTTCACCTCTGACTTCTCTGTTTTTCTCTCTCCCCCATTTTCCCTCTCCCTTCCTCCTGTCCATAACATCCTTCCATAGCTCCCTTCCCCGGTCTGATGAGAGACGATACTGATAGACAGCTAACCCCCTCTCCTCCCTGGGAGACCTAGCGGGGCAAAGACCCCTTTCCCTGAAAACCCCAGACCCACTCTTCCATTACGTCCCCCAGGATCCAGTGGAACCTGACAGAATCCATAGGATTCCCTCTTCCCCTTTCTTAGACAACTGCGTTGTCAGGGTCCCAGATAACCTAATACTTTGTAGCTTTTCTTACCATAGAAAGCACCCCTTCTCTCCTAACTTGGGCTCTGAACCCTCTCTGAACAGATAGCCCTATTCGCTGCCAGACCCCTTGGTTGGGTGGCTCATGCTAATTATCCAGAGAAGCACACTCTTGCTTGCTGTTAGATTCTAGAACACCGTGGAAGGTCCAAGGGCCTCCTCTGCCAGGGAAACCTTTTAAGGAGTCTTGTCCATGGAAGAACTCCCACATTCCCTCTACAGTGTCTGCTGGTGGCTCTAATGCTGCTTTGTGCTGCCTACCACCCTTCCCCTTTGAGCCTGCTGATGCTGACCAATGAGCTCTGCTTCAGAGCAGTCCAGTTAGGTAGGATAGGGACTTACCAGCTCCCCAAAGGGATCCACTCAACATTGCCAAACTCTTAATTTCCACATTTTGTGTATGCGTATGTATCGGGGAACCTCCAAGCTGATGTCTGCTTTGGGGCTCTAAAGACTTGCCACACTTCTAGAGACACCGCCACTTCCCCCAGATCCAGATTCTATGAAGGAGTTTGTTTCTTGGCAGTAGATCCCAGCAAGCACCGTGGGATCACTCTTAGCCATGTTTCAGAAAATAAACCTGAGTCTCAAGGATCTATTAGCTCCTAGAATCCCCTCTTGCATCCATCCCTCCCCAGTAGCTAGATGCTGATATTTCCTGTCTTGTGAGGTTGTCTTGAGAAGATGGGGGAACTCTTCCTCTGGCCTTCCTTTTTTCTTTCCTCCTAGCAAGAACCTTCTTCCCTGCTCCGTACCCGCTCCCTACCCTCTGAGTGTGTGGTAGACCAGGTACCTCCACTGCCTAGTGTGTTCCCCAAATCCTTGGGAGCAGGATCTCCCTCTCTCCCAACTCACTCCTCCTTTTTCTTCTCCCTCTCAGTGTTGTCTGAATAAAGTGTGAATTCTTTTGTGTTTTTTAAATGGACATTTTCAATGAAAAAAAACACTAAAAAAAAAACAAACTTAAGGTCTCAGCCTCATTTGTGCGTCACCCCTTATTTTCCTGGGATCTCAGGATTTCTGTCCCTCTCATCTTTCTCACCTCTGAGATCTGCAGATCTTCTCGCAAGGAGTCTCAGAGCTCCCCTTGCAGGATCTGCCGTCTACCCATCCCCATTGTCATTGCTGGATCTTCTCCTGCAGATTCTGACTCCTCATGTAGTCACTGGATCCCTTTGTGTAGGCTTCTGTATCTACTCCCCCATTCCCTCCAGAAACCTCCAGCTCTCCCCAGTGACTTCTACCCTTCACCCTAGGCCAGACTTTGCTGTGATGTCAAGATTTACCAACCTCTCTGGGATCCACTAATTGCCTCCCATCTGTTCCCTGGATTCCTCTTCCCATTCTGATTTTCTGCCCTCTCTCCCACTAAACCCTTGGATCTCTGTCTCAAGACAATCCCTTACTAGGTTGAAAGTTTAACACAGTTACCTATCCTTCAAAGGCTCCCTTCCTTTTCTTCCTAAATTCGGCCTTGCCACTCCTTATTTCCCTCTGGTCTTAGGTATCCTATAATTAAGGTAACCATGTTTTCCAAACCAAATATGAGGGCGCACCCAGTCTAACAAATTCTTTTTTGCCTGTATGTGAGTCTGTTTTTATGACATGATTTGGATCACATTTGGCCTTACTTTTAACACATTACCTCAACTAGAAATAATAAAGCAACAAATCAGGACTCCTCCAGTAAATCTCAGAGTATAAAATGAGCTCCGTCTCCTTTTCTGGGGCAGAGCTTAGATTAAAACCCCTTAGGAGGGATAACTACCCCTCCTCTTTGTTCCTGTGCTATTCCTTTTATTCCTCTCCTCTGATTCCTCCATACCCACTCATCCTTCATCCTGGAGCCTCTTCCCCATCATCGCCCATTTCTTCTGCAGGGGGACTCCCCCAGGGCTGGTAGCCCAAAGCTGCTGCTACAGCCGCCATGGGGGGTTGAATTCCTCATCCCCCAACACAGGTACGTATTCATCCCTCCTTACCCACTCAAATCAAGTAGGCCATATTCACTACCTGCTCCGGCTTTCCTATCACATGCCTGGTGTTTCCACAGGCAACCAAGAATCGAAGCAGGGGGAACAGGAAACAGAGACTAGGTGAGGTCTGAGCCCCTCCCCTATCAGCCTCACACCACCTTTGACTCCTTTCCTAACAACACTCTCAGCTACTTCCTCCTCCTAAATGTTACTCTTTGAACTGGACACCAGCTCCTCCCACAAATCCTTTTAGCTAACATCCTACAAGCCTCTTTCCCCATAGGTTCAACTCTGGTGCTTCCCTTTAGCACTCTCTGAGGGGTTTCAAATTTGGACATAGCACTAATGGTTCCAGCTTCATACCCCATCGTGTGTCCTCTGCATTAAGAGCCAGAAAGACCAGAAAAGACCTTGAAGAGTCTATGATCTTAATTCCCACTTTAGTACCCCTATAACCCACTCTCCATCTCCTTCCCACCTACCAGGTCTGCCAATGAAGAGCAGGTTTTCTCACAGGATGGGTCTGGGGAGGAACCCATGCACACAGTTCCGCCACAGGCCCAGGCCCCACCAGCCCAGTCCTGGACAATGGGTGGGGACGTGTTCAACGCCAGGTTCATTCGAAACTTGCAGGAACGTCGCAGCACTAGGCCTTGGTGACCGCAGCCCCCCTCACACCTTCAAAGTCAGTATTATTTCTATCGCTACAGGAGACAGCCAAAGCCCCCTCTCATAATGGATGTATTCATTCATTCATTCAACAGGCTTTCTTATCAGCGCCAAATCATTTGTATCTTATTTTTAACCAGAACAATAAAAGTATTTATTTTTTATCACGACAGCTACTGGAAAACTTGATTGTCATTATTTCAATCCCACCCCTCACTCTGGTAGCACCGGATTCAGCCCCATCATCGCCCAGTTTTTTGCGCAAGCGCCGCAGAGTTGAGAGCGGTGCTTGGACCGCTAATTTACTGCGCAAGCGCTCTGAGGCAGCCTCCGCTCAGACGAGCGCAGGCGCACTGACTGCAGCCCGATCGCCTCTTCGCCTCCCTGGAACCTGCAGTGCGCAAGCGCGCAACATCTCCGTTTGCCTCCCCTCAGCCCCTCACCCCCCCTCCTTTCCCCTTCAAGAAGCCGGCTCCAGGGCGTGCTCACCCCTGTGAGGAGGCCGGAGGCCGGACTCGGGAGGCGCTCTCTCCACTCCCGGAAGATCATGTACCAGCCCGGCCGAGGGGCGGCCCGGCGTCTCGGCCCCTGCCTCCGTGCCTACCAGGCGCTCCCCCAGGTGAGAGCAGAGGGGAAGCGGGCGGGGAGGAGAGGGGGCGGGGAGAGACCCTCCTCAGAGCCGGCGCGTGGGGCGGAGCGCGCGCCCCGTTCCGCGCAGGCGCAATGACGTCCCACCGCCCCTTCCCACCTGTGCCGGGCGGCGCGTGGAGGGGACCAGGGTCGCGGGCGCGCGAGGGCGGCCCTGAGGGCCTTGGTGCGTCGGGACTGTGGTTCCCCGGCGTGGGCAGGCGGGGTGGAAGCTGGGGCGGCGCGTTCGCATTTCGCCCGCGTCCCGGCGGTTACCTGCGCCTGGAGGTGATTTGAAGGGCAGGGGGCGGAGAGGTTCGCAGCCCGCCGCGGCGCCGCCCCGGAATTCCCTGGTCGCGACCAAACAGACCTGCGAGCCGCGCTCTGCAGCCCGCGCATCTTGCACCGGATAGCGGTCCCGGCAGGAAGGCGGGCCCAGTTGGACCCGGTTCGGGGCCCTGCGCCCGGGCGGGCAAGATGGCCACGCCCCCGGCGGAGACGGCGCCTCAGGGACACCGTCGGGGACAGAGGTACCCGCGCGGCCGCCCGCCTTTCCGGGAGACCCCGGGCGGTTCCTTGGGAGCGGAGGGTCTTGGGTCAGGCCTGGCCTTGGGTGACCTCGCCCTCATCGCAGTTTCAACGTCGGTAAAGCAGAGAGAATGAAGTCCAGCCTTTTACAGTCTCCTGGGCTTGTTTGTGTCATTAGAGGGGCCCGAAATGATAACAGCTTACATTTATATACTACTTTATAGGTCTCAAAGTTTTATTTACACTTATCTCATATAGTTCTCATAATAACTCAGCGTGGCTTCATCATCCTCATTTATAAGAGAACATTTATAGGGAACAGGCATGGAGAATGGGAGTGCCTAAGGTTACATGATAGAATTGGAACTCAAAGAAGCGTCTCCTAGTTCCAGCTGGATGTTCTTTTCTCTATACAACATCTGCCTCACACACTTAATCGTGAAGTTGTGTTCCAGGCCACATCATTTCATCCGCAGTACAATAAAACCTGTTATTCATTCGTTTATCCTTCAAATATGTATTCTTGTGATTCTTGCTATAAGAGAGGTGGAACTGTCCCTAAACAATGTTGAAATCTTAAACAAATGTAAAAGTATTTGCTGATGTTTTGGGGAAGTTCTTGTACTCGTATCATAGGAGACTGTTAACCTGTTTTCAGTAGAGATGGAGATGAACCCATCCCATTTTTCCTTTAATTCCATCTCTCCTGTCAGAAGGAGCAAGTGGAATTGGAAGCACGTTAAGGAGCAGAGTTTGGATGAAGGGGCATTACGCAGCTGAATTCTTATCTTTTTCCCTTTTGTTCCTCCTTAGGACCAGCTTTCTCCACGGGCTCTACCATTCCCACCCCTTTGGCCCCACTCCACAACCACCATTTCTCCAGCTTCTCCTCTCCTCCTCTGGTCTCCCCCACCCCCACCTCCCCCACCTCGGCTGCTTCCCCCGGCTCCCCCACTACCTCTCCCTCAGATCAAGGCCCTCAGCTCACCATGGGTGGTTCTCCCTCCAGGAAAGGGGGAGGAGGGACCAGGACCTGAATTGCATAGTGGCTGCCTAGATGGGCTTAGAAGCCTATTTGAGGGACCTCCCTGCCCCTATCCTGGGGCTTTGATACCTTTCCGAGCCCCTGGGACAGCCTGCCCTTCCCCTGCCACTCCATCGGGAGATCCGAGTATGGAAGAACACCTGGCTGTCATGTATGAGAGACTGAGACATGAGGTAAGTCAGTTGGAAGTGGCCTTCATCCACAGTGGGAAGGAACATAGGTAATACTTGGAAATAGAGGGGTTAGTTCAACTGGATTCTTTCTTGGAACCATGTGGCAGGCATAGAAATATATTAGAAACATTTCCCGGGGCTGGCCCCGTGACCGAGTGGTTAAGTTCGCGCGCTCCGCTGCAGGCGGCCCAGTGTTTCGTTGATTCGAATCCTGGGTGCGGACATGGCACACTGCTCATCATACCACACTGAGGCAGCATCCCACATGCCACAACTAGAAGGACCCAAACGAAGAATATACAACTATGTACTGGGGGGCTTTGGGGAGAAAAAGGAAAAAAAATTAAATCTTTAAAAAAAGAAAAAAGAAACATTTCCCAAGGGGAAAATGCTCCTCAGTTTGGCTTAAGGGAAATTAAACATGGGATGAGATGACCTTTTACTCGGAGGGGAATAAAGAGACACTAAAAATAGAGAACTAAGGAATAGAATCACCTTTTCTTTCCCACTGGGCTGATGCCTCCTTCTTCCACCTAGCTCCCCAATCTCTTCCTTCACTCCCATGACTACACTCTCTACTCATCGGATGTGGAATTCATCAATGAGGTCCTGAACATACGTACCAAGTGAGAATCCAGGCACGGGTACGCCTTGGGGAGGAAAAGGACCCAGTGCTATATACCTGACCCTTTTCACTAACTGGAGAAGGTCCTGCTCCTCACAACTGTTCCCATTCCTCGAACAGAGGCCAGTTTGGTTTTCTGATTCTGCCATCATGAGCTTTCTTTTCCATCCCTTCTTTACAGGGGCAGGACATGGTACATTCTGTCCCTAACCCTCTGCCGCTTCCTGGCCTGGAACTATTTTGCACAACTTCGGTTGGAGGTTCTACAGCTGACCCGTCACCCTGAGAATTGGACCCTGCAAGCCCGCTGGCGGCTCGTGGGGCTGCCCATCCACCTGCTCTTTCTACGTTTCTACAAGCGTGACAAGGAAGAGCTTTACCGGTGAGGGAGAAATGAGAAAGGACCCACACTACAATCAATTTCCTAATCTTACCTTTTTAGGAATCTGATGGTCTAGTCTCCCAGACAGTCCTTGATCTGCCCTGACTTGAGTGCAGGTTCCTTGAGGGCAGGGATCTTGTTTCAGTCTACTTTAATATAATAAAAACAGGGACTTTGAGTATGTTAGGAAACCTCTGAACTCAGTTTCTTTATGTACGTTACCTGGCACATAGTAGGTACTCAAATACTTAGTGAACAAATGAAAATTGCTCTTTTCTAAGGTGAGCCCCACAACCTTAGGTAAAGTAGCTGGTAAATTTCTGGCAGAGTAGACTCCCAAGAAGTTGTTAGGCATGGCCCAAACCAGTGGTCCCCAAACTTTGCTGCACAGTAGAATCATCTAAGGATCTTTAAAAAATACTGGTGCCAGACGATTTAATAGGGACAGCGTGCAACCTGGGCATCAGGGATTTGTAAAGTTCCTTAGGTGATCTAATCTATGGCAAAGCTCAGGAACTACTAAACAAATACTTGACTTAAACTTTGGGACCAGTCACCTTCACCTTCTCCCTTCACCAGGACCTACGATGCCTATTCCACCTTCTACCTGAATTCCGACGGCCTCATTTGTCGCCATCGCCTAGACAAAGTGAGTCCTTTCACTGGATGGGGGTGGGGGCAAGGGGTGGAACATCCCACCAGTTGCCACTAACCTTTCTCCCTGCAGCTGATGCCTTCACACTCACCCCCAACACCTGTGAAGAAGCTGCTAGTGGGAGCCCTGGTGACTCTGGGGCTGTCAGAGCCAGAACCCAATTTACACCTGTGTTCCGAGGCCTGATCCAGGAACGGGGGTGGAGACAGCACTGAAGACTTTGCTACGCACAAGAGGAGGTGGAGGCGGCCAAGAATCTCAGGAGTCAGCTTCCTCCCCTCTTCTCTCTCTTTCCTTCCTTTCCATCTCATGCTGTGTAAAGCTGCTGTGTAATTTAACTTGTAAATAATAAAGTTTAAGTGAATATATGAGAGAATTTCCATGTCAGTTTCTCTGGATCCTAAAAGTTCCCACAAGCTTTATTCCAAAAATATTTTTATTAATAGATATTAAATAATGTACAGAAGGAAAAGGAGCTGGTGTCAGGTTCTGTTTTATGTCCCCTTCTCTTTACCCTAGCTCTTCCCGTGTCTTGCCTATTTTTTTGGGCATTTTCTTAGCATGGGGATCTTCTAGCTCCTTGGCCTTATAGTAGTGGGGAGCCACCTCCAGAAGCCAACTGCTCTCAATCTCCAGTACCTAGAAGGGGAGAGAAAAGGTCAGTAGAGTTCCCTTCTGTCCACCCTAGATCCTCACGTGTGTGTGATCAAAAAAAGTTCTCTCCCCTTTGACTGCAGGCCTAGGAGAAAAGGTGCCTGGCTCTATTACTATATACCCCAAGGGCAGACACACCTCTACGAGTATTCAAGACCCCAAGTAAGCTATCCTGAAAAAAAGCCTGAATGTAAAGGCTAAAGTACACAGAGGACAGAGACCACCTCTGCTTTGTTCACCATTATCACCTCAGCACCTGAAACACTGAGGCAACAGGCATTCAAATAATTGAATGAATATACAGTTCTCAGATCTTTGTAGGTGCTGAGACAGCTGTTAGAAAGGATGTCTTGGGGCCGGGCCGGTGTAGTGCAGCGGTTAAAAGTTCGAACGTTCCGGGGCTGGCCCCGTGGCCGAGTGGTTAAGTTCGCGCACTCTGCTGCAGGCGGCCCAGTGTTTCGTTGGTTCGAATCCTGGGCGCGGACATGGCACTGCTCATCAGGCCACGCTGAGGCAGCGTCCCACATGCCACAACTAGAAGGACCCACAACGAAGAATATACAACTATGTACTGGGGGGCTTTGGGGAGAAAAAGGAAAAAAATAAAATCTTTAAAAAAAAAAAGTTCGAACGTTCCACTTCTCGGCGGCCCGGGGTTCGCCGGTTTGGATCCTGGGCGCGGACATGGCACCGCTTGGCAAAAGCCATGCTGTGGTAGGCGTCCACATATACAGTAGAGGAAGATGGGCACACGTGTTAGCTCAGGGCCAGTCTTCCTCAGCAAAAAGGACTGGCAGTAGTTAGCTCAGGGATAATCTTCCTCAAAAAAAAAAAAGGTGTCTTTCTGTTTTATCCTACCTTAAGCCAATGTGTTTTCCTGTTTCTCTGCCAGTTCCAGCAACATGAACCTGGGTTCTTAGCTTACCAGGATACCATCCCCCTGTACAATTTCCACTGCCTAGGCAGGGGATGGTCCCCTCACCTGTCTCATGAACTCCTTGGTGGTCAAGACAAGTTCATGGTAGAGCAGCCAGCGTGGCTGTTCCTCAAAGAGGGAGGAGTTGGGATGGATGAACACTGTCTGCTGCTGTTTGACTGTGCGATAGCCGCTGCGAGTCAACCGCGCTGTGTGGTAAAAGTAACCAGCAGTGATGGCCTAAGGGGCAGGCGGGAGAGAAAGTCAATGGGAAAGCCAGACATCCAGGGACCCTCAGCACTCACTACCTTCTGAGTTCAGGCTTCTGGCGAACCAGAAAGGTACAGAATGCATGAAGAACCCCCTGAGAAGGGGCCTTCAGTGGTCCGGGGAAGAAAGCATGGGGGCAGCACACCTTCCACAGTGGAGGAGGGCACACTCAGGCTGGTGGAATGGCTGCAGACCCCCAGAGAAGCTTGCTCCCTGGGAGACACTGGGTGGGCAGCAGTAGACTAAAACACTGACCTTGCGTACACGGATATAGTCCCCCTGGCAGGAACTGAGACCAACTTCCACGCGTTCCAAGAGCCCCTCCAGCTGTTCCCGTACATCCCGGGCTCGGCGCATTGATCTGAACTGTACAAAATTCTCATAGCACCACTGGGAAGAGTAACCACTCTCAGCCCACTGTGAAGACAAGGGGGTGAGGGTTACGTATAGGGAAGGACCAGAGTCCCCCATGTTTCCCTCATTCCCACTCACCCAAGCCCAGTGACCTGTGTATAAACGTTTAGCAGAACCAGATGGTCCCCACCAGGGAGGAAGAAGTTGACACGCGCATTATCAGCATGGACGACCTTGTCCTTGGGTCGGTAGAAGATGGAATTGTTGACAGAGAGCATGGCAGCCACCGTCAGGATCTCCTCTGAACAGCTGTATCTGGGGCAGGAAGGGAAAAACATGAGATTTCAAAGCAAGACACATCGGAACAGACACACGCAGGCGGGAAGGTGATGGGTGTGTCCTCCTGTGGGGGATGCTGGCTGGGATAATGGCTACAAATCAGAGTAGACAGATTTGATAGCAGTGCCAGCAGTATGGGGGTCAAGGAGGTGGGGACCATAGACGAAGCAGTTAGAGAGCAGGCATATCCACGGAGGCGGCGGCAGGGAAGCACTGAGCACTCCACGGCTTCTGGAGTAGGAAAGTGTGTGGTAGGTGCATTGCAGAAAGACAACAGTTCTTTAAGCTCACGTAATGACCTCTGACCCTCAACCACGGGAGAGGAATGGCATTTAAAGGTGGTCTCTCCACAGTTACATCTAAATGTTCCAGTCTGAAACCTTAGAAATAAGTGAGTCCCCAAACCAGCCCTCACCCAGCGCTCCTCGCAGATGGAAAATCCTCCACTTTCACCCATGCCCCCAAATTTTCTGTTTGTCAATCTTAGCCATTTGATATCATGATCAAGGACAGGACAGTGTCTTACTGACATTTACGGGCCTCAAAAGGGGCAATAAGAGTTTTGTAGTAACTTATTATTTGTTAAAGAATACTGTGGCAGAGGGAAAAAGAGCAAGGAAAGCACCAGAGACAGGAGGAGGCATGGCCAGTTTGTGCTGGGGACCCGGCCAGACTGGGGGGCTTACTTCTCAGAGGCCAAGATCATTTTAGACAGCATGGGGTCCACTGGCAGCTCTGCCATCTTTCGACCAGACTAAGGAGAGGAAAGAGAGTGAGTTGAAGCCAGTTGTCCCTCAGGTGTCCCTCCACCACTCAAGGGGTCACCCCGACTCCTTCATCCTGCCCCAGCCCGCTGCCCTCCCACCTCACCGTGGTGAGCTCCCCCAAGTGGTTGAGAGCTCCCAGAGCGTACAGCTGCTCCAAAGCCAGCAGCAGGGTCTCATATGGTGGCGGGTCCAGGAAATCAAAGTGCATTAGGTCATGGATCCCTGGAGAAAGATGTGACAGGGTAGAACAGAGTCCCTTCACAAGGACCAGTGACTCCAGCCCCACCTCCCTCCTCTCTCAGGTGGACAGGGGACCCCAATCACCCAAGCTCTTGAGCAGCAACACGACATTGCCCAGGCTGGTCCTCTGGATCTCGGGCACTGTGGTTTCCTCCAGCTCGTGCTGATAGGCCCAGGCGGTATACAGGCGGAAGCACTTCCCAGCAGCCACCCGACCTGCCCGACCAGCTCGCTGATTGGCTGAGGCCTGGAAACAAAGAAGAGGCAAGCTGGCTGACAACTGAGTTAAGGAAAAGAGAAAGGGTAGTATTTACACAAGAAATCTGGGAGGATGTAGACTGCTTAGCCCCCATTCCCTAAGAAGCCCTCGTAGGCTTCTGAGTTGGACCTTCCTGTAGGCTGATTCCACTCCCCCCTCCCCTCATGGAGACCCTGCTGACCTTGCTGCAGGGTGTGACAGTGAGCGATTCCATGCCTGTGCGGGGGTTGTAGCTCTTCTGCTTACAGAACCCTGGATCCAGCACGTAAATGATGCCCTCAATGGTGAGCGATGTCTCGGCGATGTTTGTTGCCACAACCACCTGAGTGAGAGGATACACAGTCACCCAGAGACCCCGCCCACCTAGTTACCTAGAAAAAGTAATCCTGGAAGATCGGGAGGAGAGAAACAGGTACAGGTAAGGGGCAAGAGCTAAGGGGATTAGTGTCCAAAGGCAGGAGAGGGCGACTAGACCAGCAGAAGGAGAGGGAGAAGTAGGGATAAGCAGGGGCATAAGGTGGAAAGGAAATGGAGGAGAGGACTTAGGGTTTTTTCCAGAGATGGGAGATGGGGTAGCCAGGTTCCTGCCCCTGTCTTCCCCACCACCACTTTCATATTCACCTTCACACATTTCTTCCTGCAACAGCCTCCTAAGGAGTCTCCCTACTTCTACTCCTAACCCTGGTTACATGGCATCCAGAACGGTCCTTTTAAAATGTAAACCTGTCACATCACTCCCCTCATCCTTCAGTGGCTTCCCATCCTGCTAGAGAATTGTATCCAAGTCCCTTCAAGCCCTGAATCATCTAGCCCCTGGCTATGTTTCTGATCTCATCTCCTAGCATGACTGGCTCCCTCGCTCCACTCCTGCAAGCTGCTGCTCCCTGACAGGTCTGAGCGCACGCCTCACTCAGTGTCTCCGCACGAGCTGTTCCTTCTGCTGGGTGCACTCTTCTCCCAGATATCAGCCTGGCTCCCTGCCTCCCTGGTTCAGGCCTTGGCTTTATGTTCACCGTACAGGAGAGGGAGAGGCCTTCCCTACACCCCAAGGAAAATACCTTCCTGTCATTCCTCACCCCACTCCCCACAGTCAGTCTCCACCTTCCTGTGCTGCACTGTATCTCTTCCCAGCATTTGTCACAAATGGACATTATGCATTAAGATGCCCATTGTCTCCTAACTTAGATTAGACTGTAAGGTCTGTGAGACTAGGGACTCTGTTTTGTTCACCACTGTATCCTCATCCCCTAGAACAGTACCTGGCCCGTGGGAGGAACTTATTAAATATTTGTCAGATGAAAGTTACATCTTTGCTCAAAACCCTTTAATTGTCACTCAGTCATCTGAAGTACAAACTCGTCCACCTGTCATCAAAGGCCCTCCCTAATCTCAGGCCAAAATTGTTTTTAGCGTCTCTCCTCCGTCACCGGGTGAACCTTCCACTGAGCCTTCTAGATTACACTCTGACCTCAAACATACCTTAGGCCTTCCTCTGATACCCCCACCACTTTTCGTAGAGGTCCAGATCAAATCCAACCTCCCAGCACACCAAGGGCTTCCCTTCTCCTCTGCATCTCTACGGTGCTTACTTTCCCAACCATGCATTTGGCTCTCTCGGTTCATACCACATTCATCCTCTCTCTCCAGCTCCAGAGGCGAGGGACTGACTGCTACTCAGCCTTGTAGCTGCAGCAGTGCCCAAGACACACCTTGCACAGGGCAAGCACATACTTTCTTTTTCACTACTAGTTGTGCGAACTAGAGGGGTGAAGAATGTGGGTTTCTCCAACTGACCTTCCGTGCCCCAGGGGGCGTGGGCTGGAAGATACGAGCTTGCATGTCAGAAGGCAGGTTGGCATAGATGGGCAGCACCAGGAGCTCCCGGATTTTGGAGCCCAGGCGGCGGCAGCGATCCTGGAGCATCTCACAGGCAGCCTCGATCTCCTCCTGGATTTAGGGTGGGGAGAGCAGCAGGGGTCCCAGAGTCACAGAAGGCAGACCCACCAGCCCTGTCTTCCCCTGGGATACACATATTATCTCCCCTCCCCCTACATCACGTACCTGTCCTGTCAGGAACACCAGGATATCCCCAGGGGGCTGGGTCACATGGATCTGCAGCACCGACACTACACAGGCTTCCAGGTAGTCAGCCTCTGGAGCCTGGGGAGGAGGCGAGGGCTCACAGGAAGGCCACCTACTCAGGCAAACCTCTTCCTCTCCTCCCGGTGCCCCTATGGACTCTCCGCTTCCCCCTTCCCTCTTTGGACAATCTCCTCCAAAGGCCCCAGCTCCACTGTCTCACACTTAAGCCCACCCTCCCGGAGAGGGCACCTTGGTATAGAAGATGTCAACTGGAAACCTGCGTCCAGGGATTCGGAAGACAGGGGCATCATCAAAGAAGGTGGAAAAACGGGCAGTGTCCAGTGTGGCTGAAGCCACCAGGACCTTGAGCTCAGGTCGGAAGCGAGCAACATCCTTGATCAACCCAAAGAGAATGTCTGTGTGTAGGGTCCGTTCATGAGCCTCATCCACCATCACCACGCTGGGGAAGGAACGGGGGGAGCAGTGAGCAAGGAGAGCTGGGCAATGCAGGAATGGACACTAGGGTCCCCTGGATGAGGGGATGGATGGAAGCAAAGAGCCCAAGATGAATGTGGAGGAGGGGGCTCCAAAGAGAAGCCAATCAGCTCAGTTAAGTAAGACCAACAGAAAGTTAGAGAAGGCCAGGGCCCTGTGGTCTGCAGCCTATCCCAGCCTGGGCAAACAACAGCAGCCAAGATCTGGAGGCTAGAAGCCGAGGCCAGGACAAGTCAGACATGCCCTCTCGATCAGAGTCAAGAGTCTGTTAGACTCAGTAGAAGTAAGAGTATCTGTTTTAAAGGGGGAAAAAAATAAGGGCAAGGTCTCTTTAAATAAGGCTGGGCCCCCCAGCCTGGCTGGGAATGAAGAGACAGACCTGAGCCACCAAGATTTGAACAGCCCAGAAGCTCCCAAGGTCCTGTGGGACTGCTGCACATCCCTGTTGGCCCTGCTGCCTCCTTCTGGAGAGAGGGGTTGGGTGAGCCTTTCTACCCTGACCTTAGAGGACTCTGCAGACTTCATGGTCTCCTAACTTAGTTATGTGTGTGCCACCTTCCTTCTCCTTGCTCCAGTCTTTGGATTTCTGGGTGGCTCCAAACCCAGAGGAGCTCACCCCCAACCTTAACCCTTTGTGCCTAACCCTGACCATGATGATGAAGTTCCCCAGCCGTTTCACAAAGCAAGCTGGCTTGATGGGAAAACCCCATATCCCAATCACTCTTGCATTAGCTAGCCTCCCATGGGTTCTCATAGATTTTTTGCAAGGGATGGGAAGGATCAAGTCATAGCTCTTCCATCACTGTGATCTTCTAGGACCAGAAACCCACAGCTTCTAAGAGCTGAAAAGGCACGTACTGCTCAGCTGGCCTGACCCCACCCCATCCCACACATGAATCCCTTCTCCCCCTCAATACATGCTCAGCCAACCTCTGCTTAGCCCATGCCAGCACTGAGAACTCACTATTCATAGGCCAAGCCACCCCAAGACTTGAGCCAGAGGCACAAAAGTCAGGATCTGAGCCCTCTGGCAGCACCTATAATCTCTGCCACTCTATGGCTTCTTGGTATTGAGTTGAAATCCATCTCCCTGTAACCTCCCCATGGTCCCTAGTTGTGCTCTCTGGAGTCACACAGAACAAGTCTGATCTCTCTGTCCATGTAACAGCCCTTCACATATTTAGAGGGAACTGGCATGTCTCCCCTGAGTCTCTCCCCTTTGAGCTGAACATTCTAAGTTTCTTCAAGTGTTCTTCAGATGGCTTTTCAAGTCCTCACAGCACCACACTACCATCCTGGTTTTTTTCTAAACTCTGGAAACACTGGGAGGGAGGGACAGACTTTCTCTGCAGTCTCTTCTACTTGCGGCCTCCTCTCCCTGGTCCTGGAGATCAGTTCTAGGACCCTCTGAACCACAATGATTCACGAACCGCTTGATTAATCAGAAGACAATGGCCAAACTGGCTGGGTGGGAAGAAAGGAGACAAAGGCCAGAGATTATAAGAGATACAAGAAGGTACTAGAGGGAGGAGGGCAGCAGACCCAGGGAAAGAGAAAGCGGGTGGCTCTCCCATGGGAGACAGGGACCCTGTGCATACCTGTAACTCGCAAGGTCAGGCTCAGACAGGAACTCTCGGAGAAGCATCCCGTCTGTCATGTAGCGGAGGACAGTTCGCTCTGATGTGCAGTCCTCAAAGCGGATGCTGTAGCCAACC
This sequence comes from Equus przewalskii, assembly GCF_037783145.1. Taxonomy (NCBI): domain Eukaryota; kingdom Metazoa; phylum Chordata; class Mammalia; order Perissodactyla; family Equidae; genus Equus; species Equus przewalskii. The sequence continues at coordinate 30,508,936 of NC_091849.1, forward strand.
TGCCAAGTGGCCCATCAGCAATCGAGAGTGGGCTGGTATTCCCTGAAGGGAGGGCAGGGCTTGGGGACAAGGGGCCAGTGCCTGGACCTGTGGTGTGGGGCTCTGAGGGCAGTGTGGGCTGAGTCCCTGACCCTAGGGCTTCCCTTGCCCCTCAGGCCCCACAGATCTCACCTCATTGCCAAGCTTCACACCCATCTCCCGCGCCACTCGGGCGGCCACACTCATGGCTGCCACTCTCCGGGGCTGGGTGCAGGCAATCTTCATACCCTTCTTTGTGTAACCCTGAATGACAAGGAGAAAGAAGAGGTTTGCCCTTTGCTATATATGCCCCTGGGGCCCAGGACAATTGAGAGGAAGAAGCTGTAAATGCAGGGCAGGGGGAAAGGAGGAAAAAGATAGGAGCTAAAAACAGACAAGAAGGGCAAACGGATAGGATGGCAGACCCAGGGGCCTCAAGGGGGTCCTCAGCCAGCCCTAGCAGTCCAGCCCTTTGGGTAAGCAGGTTCAGGGCTCAGCCAGATTTAGCTGGAAAAGGACAGACCAGCTGGGGCAGACCCAGAAGCAATGGGGAACAAAGGAAGGTAACAAAGCAGGAAAGTGAGTCCTTTCACTCCTCATTCTTTGGCCCTGCAGAGGAGCAGAGGCCAAGCGGTTCACACACACCCTACCATCTGTCCATCTACACGCCCTGTTCAACATGAACGCACCGACTGCCTGCCAGGATGGACACAGTGGCAGCAAGTGAGAACAGAAATGTGAAAAACGGTATGGTCCGTATTCTCAAGAACCTCACAATCTAGTGGAAAAGACCAAACAACTAAAGTGGAAAAGGTAAGCGACTATTCAAAATATCAGGTAAAGGAGCTCGGACAGGACCACCTGCCAAGGGCCGGTACCCCCCGCAGCCTGGAGGGTAAGAATGCCATACCTCCTCAAATAGATACTGCGGGATTTGGGTGGTCTTCCCGGAGCCTGTCTCGCCTTCGATGATGAGGACCTGATGATTAGCAATAGCAGCCAGGAGCTCCTCTCGGAATGGGAACACGGGGAGGCTGCGGCGGACGGCCTGGATGGACTCCTTCTGCTGCGCCTGGGTTGGAGGGGGTGGAGCTGACGGCTCCTGAGAGAGAGAAAGAGGGGTCGTGAGCTTCAGAGCCAGCTCCTAATCCTCCTCAGAGTGTCCCAGAGCTCTTCCCCTCACCTCGTCACCCTGGAGCTGAGTGGCCCGGACAAACTCGATGGTCTCCTCTTCCTCCAACACCAGCTGATACTTGGGCTCCTGAGAGACAGCATCTCGGGCACCAAACTTCAGGGACGCTGCCCCAAGCCGGGCCTCCTCCCAGCGCCGCTGCTCCTCCCCAGGGGCGCCCGATTCCTCCTCCACTAGATCCACAGCTCGTGCTGGCTGTGGAGAGAGGGGCACATGAAGACAAAGGCTGCCCTCTCCACCCAGTCCCCTACCCCCAGTCACTACCCACCACCCACTGGGAAAGGCAAGACAAGGAAGGGGCCAGCCCAGGCACTGCCCATGCCCTGAAGCCTTCCCTCCCCTCAGCTTTGGGACCAGAGCTGAAGGAGATGCCCCTTCACCTCACCTGTCCTCGGGTCTCCTCGGGCATGTGGTAGCGATTGGTGGCCTCCAGCTTCTCCTGCTCCCCGGCTGCCCGGTACTCTCGGGCCAGATCCCGCACTCGCCGTTTGTATTTGAGTTCCCGCCGCTCATGTCGACTCAGCTCCACGTCGCCAAAAAGGAACTCCTCATCAGCCAGCTCGGCCTCCAGGTCCTCCAGCTTCTCCCGCTCCCTCTTAGCCAGGTACTCTCGGCGCGATTTCTTCCGCAGCTCAGGGACCTGGGTCAGCACGGGGCAGTCAAAGCCTCATCTTGGACAACAGCAACCCTTCCCCTCCCTACCCGCAGGAGCGATAAATTCCCTGACAGGCTTCTCAGGACACACTGTGGATGACAGAAGAAGACTGGCCACATCCTTCAGGCCCTTCTCGGCTCTAACCATGACCCCTCCCACTGCAGCAACATCGTCTGTCTTCCCTGTGAGCCTGACAGCCTCCTCTACCACAGTGGCAAAACCCAATGCCCTCTCCTTGGGAGCTCTGATTCTATCTAATTGCTAGGCTTTTCTTGTTTGTTCTGTGAAGATTTCACAGGGAGTTTACGCTCACGACCTAATCTGAGTACCATAATCAAACACTCCTTTGGCCTGACAGGGTTTTTTTAATTTTTAAAATATGGGCAAAAAAATCAGGGCAATTTAAGCATCAAAAAGAATAATGATATGCAATAACAAAATATTGAGAAATAAAAATTCATGAGTCCAATGTGACACACATACACACAAACAAAGAATGGGAAAAAATCTTTTGCCACCAGTGAGGTGACTGTCACACCAAACTCCTTACTCTGAAAATTAGAAATTAAAAGGAAATAAACATTTGCCATGCCTTTTAAGAAGGAATTGTACCTTACTCCTAGTTTTTGAGGAAAAGCTCTTCTTTATATGAAAAAGCTAGCCAATAAATGTAGAAGGAATGTCAGAACCCAAAAATCACCCTTTTGCAATCCCCACTGGAATACGTGATTCAGGAGGGCATCAGTGGTTGCTAAAACCTCAGATGAAAGGCTGTTGGTAGAAAGGACACCTACACTAACAGGCACACAACCAGGTAGTATGTCCCCAGTGTGATGCAATGTGACGTGCGCATCACCACCCAAGAAGAGTTCCTGCCTCAACTGTTGAATCTGAGCCTAGGCGAGCTTTAGAGCCAACTTCCACTTCAAAGGAAGCACAGGGCATAGAAGAACTTAACACCACAAGACGAGGATCAGATAAATCCAGAATATAGGACACGGTACAAGACGAGACAGAGGGAGCAGGGAGAAAGGGAAAGAAGCAGACAAACTTATGAGACCTAAAGTCCAAGAGCAATGATGAACTTGACTGGATTTGGTTTGGCAAGAGCAGTTATTAAAGACATTTTGGGCAAACTGGTAAATTTTCCTGTAGACAGGTTCTTAGTCGATATGTGAGAATTACTGTTCATCTTCCTGGGTGTGACAATGGCACTGTGGTTTTAGAAGAGAACGTCTTTATTCTTAGGAGGCACATGCTGATGGGATGAAATGCCATGATGTCTAAAACTCTTTTAAATGGTTAAGAAAGAAAAAAAAATCCCACATTTACATAGACAATACTAATACTGCAAACAGTATTAGCAATTTTTGAATCTGAACAGTCTGTATGAGTGTTCATTATACTATTCTTTCAACTTTCCTATTTGTTTGAAAGTTTTCATAATTGAAAAATAAAAGAAAAATTAAATTCAGGCAAATAAATCACTACACTAGCACTGATGTCTCAGAAGTCTCTGACCGCAGTCATTTTGTGGGGTGGGACATGAGATGGATTGATCAGGAGAGACCTAAGGGCCACTAGGCCATTCTTAGGACACTAAGAATCTCAAAATTCTTTTGGGAAATCTAAGTGTGACCTTATTTCGAAGGACTAGGCCTTTAGAAAACTGCCTACCCTACCTAGACTCACAGCACAGGTCCAGTTCATGAATTACAAGAGCTTGGCCCCTGTCCAGTGAGGAAATTCAGGAAACCAGAGAAAGATCACAAGGCCACGCAGGGGACAGAGGCATTAGGTGGAAGGAAGGTATGTGGAGATGGTACGCCCAAGCTGAATGGTGAGCACATCCCTGGGCAGTGGGAAAGCTGCCCTGCCCCTCTCCCCCAGTCATCCCCTTGACGTTCTAGCTGCCTTTTGATTACCTCTTGTTAAGTCTCAGGAACAGAGAAAGCTTGCGTATCCATCACTAACACACAGTGTGATTTGATCCTATGGAGTCAAGGAGGGTTTGTGGGTAGCTTCCTTCTCTCTACAACTTAAGTCATCCTCAGCAGGCTCCTGTCAACCAAACCCCATCCTCCAGAGACCTGACACCCCATCAGCATCCCCACCGCATCCTTTGTATCCCTTCTCCCTACCCCTAACCACTTCATCAGAAAGTCTTTTCTTTCGTCTTCTGATCTTGACTTCCTGGGTACTGGGACTCACCATGGCTTTCCGGTCTTCCTCAGCCATCTTGAGGCGCTTCTGAGCTTCTTCATAAGCCTAGAAGAAGAAACCAAGAGTGGAGGGGTGTGAGGCCAAAAGCCCCCCACACCCACGACCATTCCCCCTGTGGAATCACAAGGATCATTCAGATGTTCCCTAACACACAAAAATGTCCCTTCTCAAGGAGGAACCTCTATGGCGACAGGTTCAGCAGAGTCACCTTAGCCAGAAGGGTCCTCTCACCATAGAGATGAACTTACCACTAGAGCCCGCCCCTTGTATTCCCAGAGATCACTATCTGCAATCACACCCAACCTCAGCTTTGATCCAGGCATTTTCCTGGGGATTTACAGAACGTGCTGCTCCTAGGCACCTTCTTGTCTGACCGCTCCAGGACATTACGAGTCCGATCCTTGTCCCGCTGCCGAACCCGCTCCGCGAAGGCATCCCGCTCCTCCAGGTCCTGAAGGCGCTCTCGCTCTGTCCGCTCCCACTCATCCTCAGACTCTGGCTTCTCTGTCTGCTGTTTACTCCCCCTGTAGCCCAGCCCGGAGGGGTGAATAAGGGCATTCAGAAGGCTTATCATCCCGTCACCCACTTGCCCCATCCTCTCTCATCCTGCTTCTGACTTACTCTGTCTTTCTCTTCCCTTTCTCAGGAACTTCTTCTTCTTCTTCCTCCTCCTCCTCCTCCTGACGTTTCTTCCTGAGGTGTTTCCGTTTTTTACGCTTCTTCTGGAGACTGCTCCCAGCCCTGTCCACGGTCTCCTCACTGCTCTCCTCACTGTCTTCCAGCAACTTATAAGATCGGTTCTTCTCCAGCAGGGCTCGGGCCTCTCGCTCGGCGGCCCGAGCTGGCTTTTCCACCACTGCCTTCCGAGGGACCTGTCAGGGGAGGAGGAGATGAGGGAATCGGAGCAATTCCTGATCTCTGCCCAGCTACCTGCCCTGTTCTTAATTGAAGGAATGCCATTATCTCAAGCCAGCCTTCATGCTCTCTCTTCCCCATGGCTTCACGCCATGTTCATCAGCCTAAATGGGGCCTCTCAGCTTCTGAACTTCCTTTCAGTCATTCATTTAACAAACGTTTACTGAATCCTGTCCCATGCACCAGGGACTTACTAGGTGCTAGGGATACAGAAATAGGGAAAAGAGACAAACATCCCAGCCTTCGTGGGGTTTACATTCTCAAACCCAATTCTCAATTGCTCAGCCTCTGCTGTTCGCAATGATTAAGTCATTCCTACACAACGACTGACCTGCTACGAGGATTATTTTGCAAAAGCCTGCCACAGGCCTGGCACTCTAACAGACTCCAGGGATAACCTGTAAACAGATTAACATAAAGTCCCTACCCTCACATCACTCACATTCTAATCTCATCTCCCTCACCAAGCACCATATGGGACAGCCATGCTAGGCTATCTGTCATCCTCTGAACATGCTGAACACTCTCACTCTTCCTATATACTCACTGAGCACCTCTTCTGGAAGGTACTCTTAGGTGGTAGGGATACAAAGACAAGATATACACTCTCTGGTCCTCCAGGAGATCCCTCCCCCCTTTTTTTTTTAATATCTCCTCTTCTTAAAACTCATTTTATTTTTTTATTTTTGAATTTGTGATGTATCTTTATTATTATTATTTTGAGGAAGATTAGCCCTGAGCTAACGTCTGCTGCCAATCTTCCTCTTTTTGCTGAGGAAGACTGGCTCATCTTCCTCTACTCTATATGTGAGACGCCTACCACAGCATGGCTTGCCAAGCGGTGCCATGTCTGCACCCGGGATCCAAACCAGCGAACCCTGGGCCACTGAAGCCGAACCTGCGAACTTAACTGCTGCGCCACCTGGCTGGCCCCAGGAGCTCCCCTTTTATACCTTTACTCTGTTCCCCTTCTCTACCTGACAAATTCCAGGGTGTCTTCAGGCCTGCTTTTCCTGATCACTAGCCCCACCTCCTGGGTCCTCCCACAGCACTTCTCGCACATCTTTTTTTTTTTTAAAGATTGGCATCTGAGTACTAACTGTTGCCAATCTTTTTCTTTTTCTTCTGCTTTATCTCCCCGAAATCCCCCCTAGTCCATAGTTGTATATCTTAGTTGCAGGTCCTTCTAGTTGTGGCATGTGGGACGCCACCTCAACGTGGCCTGACTAGCGGTGCCATGTCCGCGCCCAGGATCCAAACCGGCGAAACCCTGGGCCGCCGCAGCGGAGCGCGCAAACTTAACCACTCGGCCACAGGTCCGTCCACCCCCACATCTCTTCTATAGACTGGCTATTCAAAGGGGTGGTCCGTGGACCATCAGCATCATCCGAAAACTTGTTAGAGATGCAGAAACTGAGATCCCATCCCAGACCTACCAAATCGGAACCTGCATTTTTTTTTAAAGATTGGCACCTGAGCTAACATCTGTTGTCAATCTGTTTTTTCCTCCTTCTTCTCTCCAAAGCCCCCCAGTACATAGTTGTATATTCTAGTTGTAGGTCCTCCTAGTTCTGCTATGTGGGACGCCGCCTCAGCATGGCTTGACAAGAGGTGCTAGGTCTCCGCCCGGGATCCTAACCGGCGAAACCCTGGGCCACCGAAGCCGAGCGCGCGAACTTAACCACTCGGCTACGGGGTCGGCTCCGGAACCTGCATTTTAACAAGGGCCCTGGATGAATCGTATGCACGTTAGAGTTCGAGAAACACTGCTCTATAGCACTTAACCTAGCACACTTAAGCCCTCCTAGGTCTCCTCCCTTAAGCTGGACGTCCAGCGCCTAGCACAGGATCCAGACGACAACGGACAAAGGATAAATGCTTGCTAACTGAGCTGACTTAACTCCCCAAAGGACAGTTACCCCAGCCTCACCTGGACAAAATAACCTGGGCCCCTCCCCTGCTCCACCTCCTCTCCCGCGGTTCCCACGCTGGGCCCCGCCCCAGCCGCGCCCCACCCCTCCCGACACCTTGTTCCAGAGTCTCAGCGCGAAGTCCCGGGCCGGCCCGCTGAGGTCCAGTGTATCAGTGTCCCGCAGGCGCTGCACGAACTCCTCGGCCGAGGCGCAGCGCTGCGCGGTTCCGATGAGGAACTGGGCCACGTGCCGCTCGCTCAGGCCCAGCACCGAGTGCAGCTCGTCCTGCACCCAGCGCTCCAGCCCCGCCGGCGTCGCCATGTCGACCCACGCTCTGTTCCCGGCCCTGGGGTGGCTCCAGCAGCCGCCCTGGCGGCCAGGCCGGTCCGAGGCCTGGAGCCCTGGGCTGGAGCCTCAGCTCCTCAGGGGAGCTGCCTTAGGACCTCGGGGTTCGGTTTCCGACACCTCAAAGCCGTCTTCCCGGACCGCGGCGGCCGGAAACGGCCGCCCCTTTCCGGCCTAAGCACTACGGTGGCCGAGCGAGTTGAAACCTTGCGGAATCGTATCTGAAGCTCGCGGTGAAACAATTTCGTTTCCACCCCTAACGAATCTCTGTCGCCTCCTGTTGGTCAGTTCGTGGGAGTTTCATCATTCATTCAACTAATAGTGAGAGCCTAATGTGTGCTAGGCACAATTTTCGTTGCTAGGGATTTAGCAAAGAACAAACCAGACAAAAATCCCTTACCGAATTTACATTGCAGGGGATGGGGGGAGGCAAGATACATAATAAATAAAACGTGTAACTTCTCTGGAGCCAAAAATAATGCAAGGTGTGGTTGTGTTGCGAGGGGATTCCATTTCAAATCAGAAGATCAGGTCCACCCTTATTAAAGATTAGCCCATGCTGATCAGGAGTGACCTTTGCTAGGACTGGCACCTGAAGCAGGGGTGAATACAGGTTACGCATAGGCGAGGACCTCCAGGTAGGAAGTTGGGATCTGGGGAAAAAACAAAGGGGCCCTCTTTTCTTGGTGCTGTGTCAGAAAGTTGTTTCAAAAGATCTCCAACTGGAGCTGGTGGTGGCAGAGTGGTTAAGTTCCCACGCTCTGCTTCAGCGGCCGGGGTTTTGCCAGTTCGGATGGCCGTAGTGGACATTACACTGCTCATCAAGCCATGCTGAGGCCGCATCCCACATAGCACAACCGGGAAGACCTATAATTAGAATATACAACTATGTACTGGGGAGCTTTGGGGAGAAGAAGGAAAAACAAATAAATAAAAATAAGCAGACCTTGTTACTTGACTCTCTGCTGTCTGACCTGTTTGGCTCTGCTTCATGCTTTTATGATTAATTGGACTTATCAGACACTACTGCTGGGAAATGAAACATTGTTGTTCCAATGAACAGCCACAGGTAGCTCCATATCATTGACTTCTTGGGTGCATTGTTTTCTGAGACGGACTTTGGGCACCCCTGGCATCTCAGAGCTTCCTGCCTCTGCTCTCCTGGGTCACAACTGATTAGGATCTTTACCTAATTAGCTACAAATGTAAGCATTCTGTTTTCCTCCATGCCCACAGCCTCTCTGAACTGGCTCCTTCTTTTGACACCTTGCTTGTTCCCTTGCTAGTAAATTAAGGACCTTTGGCATATGTTTAAGATGGATTTGTCTAATACATTTTGGTTTTGGTGAAGGGAAGGCTCTTCTGACTAGGCTGAGAGGAGCATCCTGTAGTCGTAGAAGGACTAGAACTACTCAACTGTGTCTTTACTAGCCTGCAGACTTAAATAAATGACCTGGTGAGAAGTAAAACACAGATCTTCCACATTTGGAGAAGACAGAAATTCTTTGAAATGGGAAAAATCTCCGGATAACAACGATACTTAGGCAACAAAGCCAAAGCCATGAATTATGGATGGTTCTTTTTTTTTTTGAGGAAGATTAGCCCTGAGCTAACTGCTGCCAATCCTCTTTTTTCTGAGGAAGACTGGCCCTGAGCTAACATCCCTGCCCATCTTCCTCTACTTTATATGTGGGATGCCTGCCACAGCATGGCTTGCCAAGCGGTGCCATGTCCACACCCAGGATCTGAACTGGCGAACCCTGGGCCGATGAAGTGGAATGTGCGCACTTACCTGCTGCACCACCGGGCGAGCCCCCGGATGGTTCTTAAACCTTTAGGAATGTAAAACTCATTGTCTATCAGAGGAGACTCTTTTTCAGGAAACTGCATTTCTAAATACACTATATTTTGCAGCAACTTCAGATTTATTATTTATGGTCCCGAGTCTTGGAGCAAATGCCCTTGGATTAGCCAGTGTCATACACTAGGTGGCTGCTGGCACTGCAAGAGGCTTCTGAATACTGGTATCCTTCAATTGAGAGTGTCCTTTGCTTCCAACTTTTTACTTTTTCATGTATTCATTTATTTGTTCAGTCATTCATTCTAGAACTAATTTTGTGTGTCTCTTAGGTGCTGGGCATGGGGATGCTGCATTAAACTCAACTGCCGTAAGTCTGCCCTCATGGCACTTCCAGGCTAGTGGCTAATTCCTACCCTTCCTCAAACCAGTCCTTCTCCAGCTAGTCCTTGAGAAACCAGTGCAGGGCTCTCCCAGAGCCCTTTCTACATGTCAGTGCTGAGTTCTTGATTCCTCCCCATCATTTGCCCCTCCCACAGCCATGGCCACTTCCTCTTCAGGAGAAATAGGAAGATGGGAGAGGCTCGGCATGAACCCAGAGCCTCCCCCAACATGTACTTTTTTTCTAAAGAAGGAGAACCAGCGGGAGTCGGAGAGCTCCATTTTATTACGGAAAGTTTAAAAAATAACAAAAACAGGTAATGGAGAAGGAAGGAGAACTGAGAGAGTCGAGGTGCCTCCTTAGTCACCCCACACCCCTGCAATTCAATTCAATTGTGAACCACTAGGAGGAACAGAATTAAATAACTAGATGGGGGAACGGAGTTAAGATTCCCAGCCTTCCCTCTTGGGGAAAACCGAGGCACAATAATACTGAGCAAAAGTGGAGGAAGCCACACCCCCAGGTCACTCCCAATGAGGCAACAACAGGGGACGGGGAGAGGACTCCACATGTACACGGCAAGTAGGCGTGGCTTGTAAACCTGGGACTTTGGCAGGTGGGGCTGGGAGCTGGTGGGGTTTGTAAACCTGGCTGTGGTCAAGAGAGGAGGCAGGAGCTGTAGACAAAGGGGCAGTGACCTAAGGAACAGGAGGGAGAAGTGCCTAGAAATGGAGTGGGGGCCAGGCCTCCCAGGGAGATGAGTGCTGACATCCTGAGAGCCCCAGGGGGTGGTGGGGGGTCAAGGAAAGCTGTAGGGAGAGTGTACCCTGCTCATGGAGATGGAGAGGGTACTCCATCTCCAGCCCGCTGTGAGCTCTGTGCTCCTCCCCAGAACTTGGTGCTCACTCTTGGATCACCTAGCATGCACCAGCACGTCTGACACACTCACACCAAGACCTGGGGTGAGGGTGGAAATTGGGCCATTCGTTCTGCCCCCAGAAACAGGATGAGGAAAGCAAGCTGGAAGATGTTGGTTGCCCTTCCCTGCCAGGCTCATTTTCAGGGTCTGTCTGTTCTGAATCTTCTGGGCTCCAGGCTCTTCAGTTCTAGGAAGGAGGGAGGTATATCCCTGTGTTGGAAGAAGGTCACCTCCGGCAGGACTCATCTGTGCGAGAGGAAGCAATAATGATAGAGAATGAGTGAGGGCCTCTGCCTCCCACCTGCCCCACCCACTCCCCACACTGAAGGCCAGTTGACATATAGGAAATCCTATAGCGTCTTCCACATCTTGAGTGCTTGTTACTACCAGCAACAGCAGCCATCATTCATTTAGCTCGAATTCTGTGCCAGGCATTCTTAGAACTCGTTTCATCTCACCCCAGCAGAGGTTAAGTAATCTGATGTCCAGCTGTAGTTCCTAGGTGCTTCCCAAACGTTACTTAACCATCTCAACAACTCCAGGAGGTAGTTATTATTAACCCCATTTCATAAGAACAACTTGAGGCCAAAGGTCAGGTGATTTCCCTGAGGTCACACCACAAGTGAGAAACAAGATGGAATTCAAACTCAGGCCTGTCTGATCCAAACCCTGTGGGGGTTTTTGTTTTTGGGGAAGATTAGCCCTGAGCTAACTGCTGCCAATCCTCCTCTTTTTGCTGAGGATGACTGGCCCTGAGCTAACATCCGTGCCCATCTGCCTCTACTTTACATGTGGGACGCCTACCACAGCATGGCATGCCAAGCAGTGCCGTGTCCGCACCCAGGATCCGAACCGGGGAACGGCGGAAGACCAAAGCTGAACGTGCGAACTTAACCCCTGCGCACTGGGCCAGCCCCCCAAACCCTGTGTTTTTAACCACACCAGAGCGCTCAGAAAGAGTCCTGGTTTTGAAATCTGGAGACCCCACGTGCACTTCGCTTCCCGGGACCTCCGTTTCCCCATCTGTTAAAGGGGTGGGTTGGGGTAGAGATTCTGCCTAGCCCCTTCCAAGCGTCCACATTAAGTCCTCCCCCTCTCTCTTGGACCGCAGTGCCTGCTCTGGACAGCAGGGGGCGCGCTCGGGCTGGAGGAGCCTCCGCTCACCCACTATCAGGGCCTTGGTGCGCAGCCCGCCCTGGAGCTCAGGCTGCAGCAGCAGCAGCTCCTCCTCATCCTCTTCGTCGTCGGGTTGGGCCGGTGGGGAGCTGAGGGCACTGGGGGCCTCAGGCTCCGGGCCCAGCTCCTCCAGCACCGAACTCTCGGAGGGGTACTGGTACGTGGTCTCCAGGGCCGTCTCGCTGAAGGAGATCTTGAGCTGAGAATGAGAAAGGGGGAGGAGGTGAGGTCAGCCTGTTAGCCCAGCAGGGGAAGCCCCAGGGGAACAGGTGCAAGGCGGGGAGGAGGAGCCGGATTTGGGCACCCTGCAACTTTGCCCTCCCCATTCACCCTGGGGTCTAGTTTTCCTTTCCATACTGGCTCTCCAATCCCTGCTTTTCCCTCTTCAATCATATCATTTCAACATCAGACTTTGGCCTGAGCTTTGGCGGGGCCCTGGGCAGCAGAAGTGAGTAATACAGGACCAAGGTTCCCACTTTCTAGAGTGTGGAGGCAGAAGGGTAAAAAGAAATTAAAATACATAGAGATAAGTCCTATGATCAGAACTGAGTCTTTAGGGGCTGGCCCCGTGGCCGAGTGGTTAAGTTTGCGCGCTCTGCTGCAGGCGGCCCAGTGTTTCGTTGGTTCAAATCCTGGGCGCGGACATGGCACTGCTCATCAAAGCACGCTGAGGCAGCGTCCCACATGCCGCAACTAGAAGGACCCACAACGAAGAATATACAACTATGTACTGGGGGGCTTTTGGGGGGAAAAGGAAAAAAAAATTTAAAAAAATAAAAAAAAGAACTCTTTGGGCGCCCTGAGGGCAATCAGGAAGGCTTCCCAGAGGAGAGGAGATTTGAGCTGGCAGTAAATAGCTGGCTGGGGAGGGAGTCCCAGGCAAAAGCAAGGACAGGCACGTTGATTCCCATACCCTCAGCCCCTCACTGTTGCTGGGAAACTCAGGACCCTGGACACCAGACCCCTCCCTCTCCTGCTCCCCTCACTCCTCTCCTACAGCTGGAGTGGGCCCACAACAAAGGGGGTCTAGGGCCTGGGAGGGGAGAGGAGAGCAACAGAAAGGCCCAGAGGAATCAAAACTCTTCTATAACACATGGGGGAGAAGTCGAGCCCCTGAGTAGGTGCAACTGGGGGAGGTGACAGGGGCAGAGAGGAAAGTCCAGGCAAACACAGGGTGGGGGTGGAGAGAGCACCAGAAGGGACACACAGAGACAGAGGCAAAGGACCAGAGAGGGGATCTGGAGGGGGCAGAAAATCCTTCATAAACACACCGTCCCCAGAGCAGGTGAGCCCCAGCTGTTCACTGCCTTCTACGCTTCCCCTTTGCCCTCCTAAGAAGCTCAGGGGGAAGGGGCAGGGTGGGATTAACTCTGGGAGCCAAAGCGATTAAAGAGACAGGAGGATTCATGTAAACTACTTGGAAAGGTCCAGATGATCTACTCAGGCCTTCCCTGGCGTCTGTTTGGGAAACCTGTGGCTGGGGCCCTGTATCCCTGAGTCTCCGTGTGGACCAGGGTGTGAGAAGAGAGAAGCTAGGAGGTTGGCTGGACAGGACACATGGATGCTAACACCTGGGTCCCCATGGGAAGCTGGAACTCAGGGACTGTGTGTGTCACTTCTTGGCTCCAAACCCTGCACTAGCTCCCCATCTCACTGGGAGCAAAAGCAGGAGTTGACCAACGCCTACAGGGTGCTCCCAATGTGCCACCCACCCCCCCACCTGTGGGACATCCTTCCTTACTCCAGCCACTCTGGCCATGGTGATTTCCTCCAAGCCCACCAGGGAAACTTCCACCTCAGGGCCTTTGCACTGGCTGTTCCCTCTGCCTGGAACACTTCCCTCAAATATCCCCAATCACCATCTCTCCCAATCACCCTATTATAAAGTTGTCATATTTACTCCCCTTACCTCCTGGCACTCTAGGTTCTACTTATCCCTGTTCTAACTTTTTTCCCATAATCACTTAACCACCTTCTAACTCACCAGAGAATTTACTAATTTATTATCTTTCGTCTGGTGTTGACAGGAGCATGGAAGTTGCTACAGTGGGTAAGGAAGGGTTGGTCCAGATCTCAGATGAGGTCCCAACAGAGGACCAATGCTGGGGGATCATGTAGGGGGTAGCCCAGCGTGTACACAGTCGCCCCCCAGTCTGTCTGGGGAACAGCTGGTAGAATCAAGTGACGGCAACCAGACTCCTTACATCCCAGTTTCTCAAAAGGGACCACTTCTGGTTCTGTTACTGACAGATTTACCTAGACTTCTGGGAACACATTTTGGTTTTCTTTTCATATCCCCTTTTGGGATCACAAGCTCCATAGTTTATTGTCCACTCTGAAAAAGGATTCATTTTATTTTCTCTCAGTCCATGTTTGTCTCTTTCCCCCCACCCTGCTTCTCTCCTCACTGCCCCCCCACCCCCAACTTCTGACTGGGCTTCTCAGGAATGCATAGCCTGCATGGGGGGGGCAGGGCGGGTAAGGAGGGGGGTGACTCACTGGCTCCTCTCTCATCAGCTATATAAGGTCACAAGGGGGCTGGAGAAGGGAGGGGCCCATCTCTCAGCCAGAGGGGCCTCTGGGGAAGGGCACCAGCCCCAGCCCATCCCCTGGACTCCAGGGGCAGGGCTGGGATTCTCTCCCGATGGCAGGGAGACATTTGATGGAATTAGCAAACACGAGTTATTTAGGGAAGGCGGGGGGCAGGGGGGTCCTCCTCTCCCTGAGCCAGTGGGTTGGGGCAGTGCTGGGACAGGGCATGCCAGCCCCTGAAGAGCAGGGTGCTGAGAGAGCAGAGAGGACGGAGGGGCAGGTGTTTGGGTCTAGAGAACTCTATGCTGCTTCTTCCCCGCCCCCACCCCAGCCTGGCTGCTTCCTTATTCTCTCACCACATCCTGAGCACACTTCTGGCAGGCCCATGGCCCAGCGTTCCCCACTCGGCCCCACCAGCCTTCCGGCCCCCACCCCAAGCTTCCTGTTTGGGCGATCTGCTTCCGGCTCCCCTGCTCCCTGATCTAGGTATGGTCACCACCACAGGTCCTGCCCTGCGCTCAGCTGGTTCCTGTCTTTAGGCCCCAAACTTCATGCCTCCCTTTCTTTGTTCCTCCCCAAAGGCACAAGTCAACCTTAGTAGGAAGTGACTTTCCTGAACCCCTCACCCTGGCAGTTTGCAGACCTACCCCCTTGCATGTGCCCAGCCCTACGGGGAAAGGGCTGGCAGCAGCCAGAGGACTCAGGGTAGACTCAGGTGCCACGGGTCAGGGATGGGAGCTTAAGCTTCACATGAAGATGAATGGGGTGATCAAGTGACCCCCAAGCTTAACCTAGGTCTTCGGTCTCTGTGGTTTCCCACTGATACTGAGGACACAAAACCAAATCTGAGGACGTCACACACAGGATGAGGACTGGAGACGAGGAAGAGCATCCCACTCTTTGGGGAGATGTGTTAGGTGTGGGGACCTCTCTTTCCTTAGAGATTTTCGAGCTGGAAAGTGATTGGTGTGTAGGGAAGGGGTTGGGCCAGGGCCAGGGGAAGAAGTCAGCCTGGCTGCTCCCACTTCCCTGCAGGTCCTTATTCCAGTTTAACCTCTGACCTTCTGCCGGCCTCGGCCCCCACCCCTGTCTCCAACTCCCATTTGGAGGCGTCTCAGCAGGGCGCCTCCAAATTCACTTCTCTCTTTTTCTACCCCAAGGGGAGGGCGAGGCCAGAGTGTCAGGAAAAGAGAGGGGAAAACCATTGCTGAGCCAGTACTGGGGAGGGAGGGGAAGTCCAGGGAGGAAGGACTGGGAGTGAGGGGCGGGGGTATTTTGGAAGAGGAGAAGGCTTTTCTTGTCCCAAGAGAGAAGGGAGCACTGTCTGAAGCAGTGGCCCAGCTGGGGGTGTGCAACCCCGAGGTCACCCACTTCAAATGGCCTCTGTGTGCGTCTCTCCCATGGGGCAGACTAGGGGTTCAAAAGCCTTCTCTCTGCTCCCTGGCGAGCCCAGTTCCATTCTTCCTCCCTCCCCCCTCTATCCTAGGATGTCCCCGCTCAGCTCTGCCCCCTCTTCCTTGGGACTGTGAGACCTTCCCCCACTCTCTTCTCCCTGCCATTTCTCCCTAGAATCCCAAAGCCACCCCCTCCGCCTCCCCAGGGTTCCTGCCCAGACATTCTCTACCCTGGAAGGCTAGAAGTGCTTTCACCCTGGTGACCTGCCCTCATAGATTCAAGGCTGTCACCTTGGCTCAGGTATCCCACCAGATGGACTGGGTTGGGTCACAAACTCAGAGGAAGGGAAGGAAAGAAAGGGGGGGCGGGGAGGGTGGCACTCAGAGCCTGAGGCAAGGGTGAGTAGTGAGCAGCTGGGCACACCCTGAGCGAGACACACCCAGGGACACCGCTTGATTGTGGGGCAGGATCCTTGGGGCTTGGAAATGAATGGAAAAGGAGGGCTACAAGAAGGAAGGGTGTGTGTGCAGGAAGGGTGGTGGCAGGAATGAGCAGGAAAGAATAGAAGAAGACAAGAATACAGGGGTATAAAAGAGAGAAAGATGTGGTCCAGAGAGAACTGCCGAGTGCGCTTCTAAGAAGTCTGCTTGGCGGCTCCCTACCTGTTTGTGGTGCCTTTCAGGGGACCCCTTGACAAGGCAGCTGCGGCTGAGGCGGAGGTAGCCCCCCAGAACCAAGATCTCCTCGGCAGTCGGGTACCGCTTCTTCCCAGACCCCGGGGCTGCAGCATCAGCTGTGGCTGAGGTGGCTGGAGTGGTGGGGGCTGCAGGGGGCGCGGACCGCCGGGGGTTGACTGTGAAGGTGTGCCCACTGCGGCGGGGGGCCCCAACCCCTGGCCCTGCCTTCACTCCATAGAACAGACGGCTCATGAGGGGATCACCAGGGGACTGGGGGCCAGGTGGGGCTGGGGGTGGGGGAGAAAGAGGGGCTGCTGATGGGGGCCGGAGTTCCACTGCTTCCTCTTCCTGCAGTCTAGAGCCTCCAGTCCCAGCGTCCTCTAGTGGGAGGGGGGAGGGCACAGAGCAGCGGTTCTGCAGGGCGCTCAGAGGCCTGCCCTGAGCCCCCGCCTCCTTCTTCTCAGCCTCTCCATCTCCAGCCTCTGCACCAAGAGGCCCCAGATGCTTCTCAGCAGACTCTGGAGGTTCCGGTTTCTGAGTTTGAATCTCTGTGTCCCTGGGTGTCCATTCTCGAACCTTCCCAGAGTTCAGGGTCCATTTCCACCCATCTGTCAGCCTCAAGCCCTTCTCGCCATCCTCCATAGGACTGGGCCTCTGCTCTGCTGCCTCCATTCCCCCAGAGCTGCTGTCTGGGGCCTCTCGTGTCAGGGTCTCTGAGAGCCCTGTAATCTCTTCTGGGGCCATCCTTGGAACTAGCCTCTCTTCTTTTCTCCCACATTCCTCCAAGCAGCCTTTTCTTTCTTCGCCTGTGCTCAGCCTCCACTCTGAAGCCTCCAGTTGTACCACACTCTGTTCCTGAGACTCTCTAGAGTCAGATCTCCATTTGTGGGCCTCTGTCAGGCCCTGCCTCTGGTTGTCAGACTCTGCTGGGCTCAGTCGACTTTCCACCACCTCTTTTCTCCTGGGGCTTTGTTCTCGAGGCTCTGCCAGCCTCAGACTCCGCTCTGGAGTTTCTCCAGGGCTCAGCCTGCATTTCCGTGCCTCTGACAGTCTGGAGCTCCTGTCTCCAGCCTCTCCTGGGCTCTGCCTCCAGTCCCGAGCCTCAGAAGGCCGGGGGCTCGACTCTCGGGCTCCCCCTATCCCCAGCCTCTTCTCTCTGGCCTCCCTGGGACTGAGCCGCTCTTCTCTTGACTCTCTTCCCATGGGGCTCTGATCCCGCATCTCCCCAGGGCTGGGTCTCCGCTCCCGGGTCTCCAAAGGTCCAGGCCTTCTCTCCGCAAGTAGCTCTTCACTCCGCTGCTGCTGCTGCTGCTGCTGGCGCTCCTGCCGAATGAATCGGTTCTGGTGCACTGGCCCGATGGCCTCCAGGAGGACGGCAGACTCATCTGGGTCTGGAGGTCCAGCCTCCGTAGTCCCAGGCACAGGGCTAGGTTCCCCAGGAGACAGACCAAGCTTGGCCCGGCGGCGTTCCAGGAGCCCCCGCTTCCAGGCTGGCATCTGGGACAGCCGCTCCCGCTCCGCCTTCTCCCGGCCACGAACAGCGGCCTCCTCCTGCCGGCGCCGGGCTAGCAGCTGTAGCTTCCAGTCCGGAATGGTGGCCATGGTCGCCTTGAGGTGAGGTGAGGAGCACTGGGGGCAGAGAACAGGAAGGAGAGGCTCCAGAGAGGCCAGGGGGTGAGCCCGGGGGTGGGGGGAGAGGAAGTGGAGGGGGAGAGGTGGTACACAGAGAAGGGCAGAGGAGCTGAGGGTGAGGACAGTGGGAAAGAGGGTGGAGAAGGAGGAAAACTGAGAAAGTACAGAAAAAGCTATGAGCCAAGTTGGTGGGGGTGGGGGGTGGTGCGGTGAGAGGAAGAGTGAAGATTCAGGGCAGAGGCAGGAGTCAGATTTGGCAGTACAGGGTTAGGGGGTATCAGAGACAGTCCCAAGGATGCGGGAGGAGAGAAGGACGAAAAGAGAAGTTGGCGTGAGGGAGAAGAGAGAAAAGAGAGGCTGGGGGCGAGAGGGGACAGGGTTCAGGCGAGGTTGCCTCACCACCACCCCAGGGGCAGCGAGAGTGGGCAGGCAGGTCAGAGAATCCTGCCGGAGAGGGGGCAATGGGACCTGAGGGGGTGTCGGGGAGGTAAGGAGGGGGCAGAGTGGAGAGGTCGAGGGGAGAAGAGGGAGTCAGGGGACAGAGGGGAAAGGGAGCTCCGCGGCTGCAGTCTGGCGCGTCTCGGCGCGGGCCCCAGAGGTCCGGGCTCCCCTTCCAGCCCGGCTGGGGCCACGCCTCTCCGGCCCCAGCCCCCACCCCTCCGCCCGGCACTCCGCCCCAAGGCGGGTCAGGGGAAATACCCTCCCCCGGGGACTTTCGGAACCCGGGCGTCTGGGCTGCCAGGTCGTTCCCAGAACCTTGGCGTCCACCGTCCCCCGCCCCCGGGGCCGTCACCACCGCCTGCCTCCCCCACCGGCTGTGCCCCAGGACCCAGGCGCACGGAGGACCGGCTCCACGCCTCTTCTCTCCGGAGCCTGCGAATCCTGTGCCGGGGTCCCGGCTCTCATGGCACCCTGACATAGCCGGCCATCCCACCCGGCTCTGCTTGCACAGACAATCTCGGCACAAAGAGGAGACAGCCCAAGGTGTCCGGGCCAGGGACGGGAGCGGGGACGGGAGAGAGGAGACACCCCCTCTCCAAGTCTGAAGCCCCTCAGTCAACTCACATGCCGCGGGGTTCCCAGGGGAGGGGGTGCGGAGGAGCCTGGCGTCCGGAGAGAGGAGGAGAGAGGAAGAGGAGGAGAGAGGGATTGAGGGAGATCCGGAGACAAGAAGGAGGGGAGGAGGGAGGGAGAGGAGGAGGGAAAGAGGGAGTCGAGGAGGAGGGACGGAGACAGAGACCTGGGGGCCGGGCGGGGGGCGGCGACCGCTTTGTCTGAGGACAATGGGGAGAGAGAAGGGGGCGCGGGGCGGAGCCCAAGGTGGGGGTGGGGCCTCGCTCCCCGCGACCCCGCGTGGGACTCGGCTCCGGAACTCCCCTCTTCCCGCCACAACCCCTGACCCTCCGTGCTCTGTCCCCAGGGCCCCTCACCTCGCTCCCGCCCGGTACCCCTGGAGAACCCAGGTGTCCAGACGCCCGCCCCCACCTCGCCGACCCAGGGCGGCGGCCCGTGACTCAGGCCCCTCGAGGGACTTAGGGAGGAAGCAGCAGCTGCTCCGAGCCGGCCCGCCCTTCCCATCTCCCGCTGCTCCTCCCCACGCTTTTGCCTTCCCCGGCCAGCCTTTGTTACTGCGGGGTCCAGGGCAGCCGTCAGGCTGCGGGGGCCCGTGGGGAGGGGGCGGCAGGAGGGGCGCTCGCAAGCCAAGTGCTTTGGAAGGTCATTTCTCTACCAGAGCCGCTGCCCGGCTCTTTTTAGCTTCAATCTGTCTCCCATGGATCCCCTGGTCTGCAGCAGGGAAATTGGAAGATTGAGAGGAAGGAGGACTCGGCCGCTCCGGGAAAGTGGGGGTGGGTCCAAGGGGAGTGGTCGCCGCCCAGCCGTCACCAGAGGGCGCGGTGTCTGCCCAGACTCAAGTTCGGCGCCCAGGCTCTGGCTCGCCTTCCTTCCCAAACCCAGCCCTGAAGCCTGAGAGACACTGAGAGACTGCATGCCATATGTCGAAAAACCAGGCTCGATTTTATTCTCCTGCAGCGCATGTTCCTCGGGAGAACAGGGAGTCCTTAGACACCCGAATTAAGAGGGGCAGCATCCTCAATTAGGTTGAGAATGGAGCGCAGGGGCGGGGCCTAAGGAGGTGGAGAGGCCAGCCAGTGGGGCTGCACTGAGCAGCAAGGCATGGAGCCTGAAGGGGCAGCCACTACCATCAAACTTGCAGACCCTGGTCCACCTCCTAGGAGGGGAAGCGAGATGTGGAGAAGGGGATCCCTGAGGTACAGAGGCAGGTGAGTAAGTGTCAGGGGAGTGGTCAGGCCAGACCCTTCTCCTTGTGAGGAGGTTGTCGGGGGCGGGGAGGGGGGGGAAGGGTCATGAAGCCATAAACTGAGGAGACAGGTAAGTTCCCCACCCCCTCTTCCTAGCTGGTGAGAAGTGGACGTTGGAGGCCAGTGGCTGAAATTCAGAATTTAGGGTATGGAGCTGGACTCAGGGAGTCAAGTCTCAATCAGAGGGACAGCCCCTTCAGTTCATGGATTTGGGCCTCTGGTGTGAAGCAGCCAGGGCCTGGATGTTAAGGGATTTGGAATTCGAGGGGGAGAGGAAGTATAGGGTTTGGAACCAGGGTTAGCTCCTCATTCAGCCTCCCCATCCTGGGGCCGGGAGAGCAAGTGGAGTTTTCTTTGCAGCTGGGCCCGGAGGTAGCGAAGGTCTTGCTGGTCAAGTCCATGAGCCAGGCCCAAGTAGAGGGTAAGGAGGAGAGCAAGGAGGAGGCGGTCAGTGCCCAGGGTGGGGACCACCCACAGCACTGTCAGCAGCTCCACGCACACTGGGTGGCGCAGGTGGGAGAAGAGTCTCAGGGCCCGGGGAGACTTCAGGGCCAGAGGCTCACCCAGCCCCAGCACATGGTAGTACACCTAGGAGAGGGAGAACAGCTTAGAAATGGAGTCAAGCCCTTTTTGCAATTTAGCTGCCTCTTTTCTCCCCTTCCAGGCACCTTCCTTCTATAACTCCGGCCCAGGAACCACCCTTCTGAGACTTGGGCCTCTGACCCTTGTCTCTGATTCATGAATCTTCCCCAAGCCTAGGGAGGCTCATAATTTTTGGCCTTTGAGGGAGGGCTGAGGGGAGACCATCTTACAAGAAAGGGAAGTGAGGGAGTAGAAAGCAGGAGGAAGGTGGAAGAGCATGCAAGGAGGAGGAGAGAAATCCTTGGAAGAGAAAGAGGCGTTCTAGAAAGGATTAGAAGTCTCAGGTAGGGATCTGGGAGCCTCACCTGTTTGAGGCCCATGAGCTCCGCGTAGTCAAAGACGAGAAGGATGCTGAAGATGAGGAGCCAGGAAATGACGTGGAGCACAAAGCAGAGGAGGGGCACCCAGGTGGCCCATGGCTCAGCCCGAGCTTCCCACAACACAGGGCCTCTGGGTACGGGCTCCCAGTACCGCATCACCAGCTGGGGAAGGATGAGGGGCTGGGTATCCCAGCAGCCCACCCTTGAGAGACCTAGACCCAGAGGCTGCCCTCCACCCCCACCCCAGGCTGGCCTGCAGCTCTCTGCACCTCTACCGTGAGCATCACCAACAAATATCTACCATGTGGAGGGTGCTGGGTGGGGTTCTAAGGATGTAAGGATGACCTGTCTCTACCCTGATGATTTACAGAACAGTAAGGGGGTGACCAGATAGGTACACAAGGTAGCCTATGCCAAGCACCCAGTGAGAAAGCAGATGAGTACTAACTGGGAAGCCTTCTCTTGAGATCTAGGGAAGTGGTTTTGAAGAAAGGGCAGGACTGAAGGGGAATTAACTAGGGGATCCCTAGAAGGACAACATGAACAAAGTTGCAAAGGTGAGAATGCTCATATCGTGCTTGGGGAATGACAAGCAGTACACCCTTCTTGATAAAAAGTAGAATGTGTGCCGTGGAGGAATGGAAGCTGAGATTAGAGTCCTAACACCTTCCTTCAGTTCTCCTCCTAAACCCACATTTTATCAGAAGCCTAAGATCCTTGCCCCTCCAACCTAGGGCATCCTTCCCACATACTCTGTTTCCCTTGGGGACTCAGCTGCCAGAGCCTCATACCTGCAAGGCCAGGGCAGTGCATGCCACGTACAGTGACCTCTGAAGGACCCCAAAGTACCGGGACATCCATGCCTTCACTGTCTCAGTTGCCATGAGGCTGTGCTGCCCCACAAACAGTAGCAGGAGCCCCAGATCCCAAG
Source organism: Equus przewalskii (assembly GCF_037783145.1). Lineage (NCBI taxonomy): Eukaryota > Metazoa > Chordata > Mammalia > Perissodactyla > Equidae > Equus > Equus przewalskii. Next base: position 30,530,922 of record NC_091849.1, read on the forward strand.
CCAGGGAGGCAAGGATGCTGTGGTCCTGCAAGGCAGCCAGCCATCCTTGGCGGGCATCTAGAGGGAGTTGGAGAAAAGGACAAAAGTTCAGGAAGATAATGGGAAACACTCCCTACCTTCATCTCTTGGGGCTGCAGGCCATGCCCTTTAATGCTTTCAAGAGCCTTAATGCTTCCTCTCCAGGCTTTGCCCACCTCGCTTTTCCATTCCCTGTTTGTTCCCCCTTCCTCAGCCCTTCTTCAGAGCTGGGGAAGACGATTCATGTTGGGTACTCACAAAGTCATGGCTGGAGAGGTTACCATTGGATTGCCCCTCGTATTTCGGTTCTCCAAATGCTCCCTCTTTTTAACACTCTCCCCTCCATACTCTTCTCTACAAAGCACTTTCCTTAGAATACTCTGCTTATCGCACTTTCCCTCCCCCTCAATCCTCACTCTCCCACCTCTCCAAACCGCTAATCCCTGAGCTCCTAAATTAGCCCTCCGGTCTCCCCTGCAGCTTCTCGGCGGCTTCCAAGGTTCTAGTTCCCTCTCAGGAGTTCCCCTGTCATTTGTCTCCAAGCCCCGCCCCGCTCCCCTCTCCTCCGGCCCCACCTCCCTACCCTGGAGCTCACCCTCGACCCCTCCCGCTCACCCGGACCACCAGACTCTGGGATCCCTCCAAGAAGCGGCCGAAGGGAGGTAAAGCGCACGAACTCCACTCCGGTGCCAAAGGCCAGGATGAAGGAGGCGAGGGCAGCGGGGACCAGGAGCAGTGCTGGGGCCATGGCGAGAAACCGAGGGGTGGGGCAAGGGGCGGGCCCGGGATTCCCGCGGCTGCAGGCCCCGCCCCCGGCTCCGCCTCCTGCCTGGGATCCTGCCCAGGAGGGCGAGGCTCCCGAGCGCAGATGCCCCGGCTTCCGGCCGCCGAGCGCGGTTTCTCCCACCAGACAGCAGGGTCCATGCACGCGGCCTTCTGGAACCTGCAGTCCGCGCGTCACAGAGGGAATATTAGAATTCCGAGTGAGAGGTGAAAAGGGCAGCGACTCTGCTGCCACTCACGTGGGTCGAATCGCAGCTCAGCTAGTTTTCCCATCTAAAATGAAGACAGTTCTTCTGTTGCAGGATTCTTGTGGGAACAGAGCTTTAGGATCCCACTTTTCTTTAACAGCCTTGGCTAGAAAACATAACCAGAGTCAGAGGTTACAAAGCCTCGGTTAACACTTTAATAACGAACGATGAGAGAACGGAAGCCTGTTGACTCAGCTGAGAAGCCAACGCCCTGAATCACCTAGTACATCTTGTTAAATTGAAAAAGAGTTAGTGACTGTTTTGCCACAAAATAAATTAATGCTTATTCTGTAACTTATAAAGTTGAGTTGTTGCTAAGAAGGGCAGAGAACTTCTCTGTTGTAATACTGAAACGTTTGTTCTAATAATGCTTAACGCTGTTGATTTGTAACCATGAGAGTAAAAATGTTGAAATATTTGTGCTAGAAAACTTTATTACAGTTGTAAACTTTGCAGTAGGTTAATTTTATCCACCCTTGTAATAATTATCTATGACTACTCTGCAACTTCATTAGTTTGACTCTATTTACTAGTCAGAAACCACTAAGATCTTTTGTTTTAACGTATTCTCCCTACAGGCCTGTTTATCATACCTATGGACTAACATTCATATCTAAAATGCAAAGTAAAAGTAAGGTTTTTCCTCCATCAAAATTAAAGATGACGTAGCTAAGAACCTAGTCACAGTAGCTGTGACCATGGTAGAGACCTTAGAGATCAATAAGCTAATTCCCTCAACTTATGGATAGAAGAAACATAGGCCCAAAGAAATAAAGAAAATTTCCTAAGATGAGAATTAAGGGAAACTGCTAGTCCTGTGGGCTCAGGCAGGAGAAAATTGCCAAGTGGCATCCCACAGGCTCTGCATTCCTTCTCCCTCCGTGAAGCTCAGTACTCCCACCCTCCTCTGAATCAACGCTATTGTATACTGTACCAGGCATCTTATGTTTTCCCTCCAGATTCATTCTCCAGCCCGCTTCTGCTTCAGGAAGTTGTCCTGAATGGGCTACATCAATGAAGGTCACAGCTTTTCTTGAGAAAGCCCTCTCTACATAACTGCTCCCTCTTCTCAAGCTTTTGGGCTTAGAGGTGGTCACAACAGAGCTGTGGGTCCTGGGGTACCGCAATACTCTTTGTGATTTCTCTACGCTCTACCTACTTCTTTGTAATTTTCACCTTATTAAACTCTCCCCCAATTATCCTAATTTGACTGTGCCACCATTTCCTGCTAGGACCCTGACTGAGACATTTATTGCACAATGTGCCATAAGCTGTGGGATTCGTTGGAAGTGTAAGAAAAGATCTCTATTCTTGGGGCTGGCCCCGTGGCCGAGTGGTTAAGTTCGCGGGCTCCGCTGCAGGCGGCCCAGTGTTTTGTTGGTTCGAATCCTGGGCGTGGACATGGCACTGCTCATCAAACCATGCTGAGGCAGCGTCCCATATGCCACAACTAGGTGGACCCACAACGAAGAATATACAACTATGTACCTGGGGGCTTTGGGGAGAAAAAGGAAAAAAAATAAAATCTTCAAAAACAAAAAAAAGAAAAGATCTCTATTCTCTAGAAGTTTAAATTAGGGTGCTGAAATGGTACCAGTCACGAAGTGGGAGTGCATGTGAGTGCTAAAGAGGCTATAGAGACAGCAGGTACTGTAAGGAATCACGTGCACCTCAAGGACATGGACACTTTCACATGGTACAAGGCTTTGAGTTGTGCGAGAGGACTATTTCTTTGGGTCCTACCATGTGATCACCCACAATGGCTCTGCTTAATATGTATTATGAGATTTTAGGTATATTTAAAAGTCAGCATAGTGTTTGGCAAAGCTCATGCTATTTCTACTACACTAAAGTTTTCCAAACTTCAGCATAACTTACTTGCAGAAAAGTGCACAAAACTAATCAATCATCTTTTTTATTGGAGTTCACATAACATAAAATTAACTATTTTAAAGAGAACAGTCCAGTGGCATTCAGTACATTTATGATGTGTGCAACCACAATCTCTAGTTTCAAAGCATTTTCATCACCCCAAAATAAACCCTGTACACATTAAGTAGTCATTCCTATTTTCCCCTCCCCCCAGCCCCGGCAACTACCAATCTACTCTGTTTCTATGGATTTACCTATTCTAGGTATTTCTTATAAATGGAATCATGCAATGTGACTTTTTGTGTCTGGCTTCTTTCACTTAGCATGCTTTTGAGGTTCATCCTACTTCATCCCCTTTTATGGCTGAATATTCCATTGTATGGATATGTCACGATTTGTTTATCCATTCATCCACTGATGAACATTTGTGTTATTCCATCTTTTGGTTCTTGTGAAAAGTGCTGATATGAACATTCTTGTACAAATATTTGTCTGAACAACTGTTTTCATTGTTTTGGATGTATACCTATGAGTGGAATTGCTGGATCACTTGGTAATTCTATGTTTTACTTTTTGAGAAACTGTCAAACTATTTACCACAGTGGCTGAACCATTTTACATTCCCACCAGCAATGTATAAAGGTTCCAATTTCTCCACATCCTTGTAATCAACCAACTTTTAAAATTTAAATTTAAGAAATGTTACATTAAAAAAAACCTACACTACACCATAAGGCACAGAGTGAATATTTATTTATCACAGAGGATAAGCCTAAACTCTAATTTTATAAAGACTGGAAAAGCAGGCCAGAAAAGTGCAGAGATTTGCTCAAAGTCAAAGCTAAAGGACACTTCTAACAAAATGGAGCCAGAGGAGGGGAAGATATTTTAGCAGCATTCTGTAACTGCACTCTCAAATTTACTCACTCCGAGCATCCCTTCAAGTTATTGACACTAGAATTGTTTCCACAATCTTTTGGAGGATGAGTAGGAATCCCAGTAAGAAAAGACAAAGAGATGGCTTCCAAAGGGGAGGCAGGACACTGTATGCCACGGAGCAATATGTACATCAGTCTAACTAAAGATTAGAGCTGCTCAAGATGTCTGAGCATGGGATTAGCCAATTTTAAATGGCCATTTAAGAAAATCTGTGGCTCCCAAGCTCTCTATTGTTCTGTTTACCCATAAGTCTTTTCAGCTCCACCCATATTCCAAGACAAATCAGATCAATACATCCCAATCCTTTCTAAAGCCCTAAATTCTTTCTTCCATATATCTTCTAACACTTTATTTATTGGTCTGGGAGCAAATAGGGTGGGGTTTCAGGTGGATGACATTTCCAAAGCGGAGAGGACGAAGGCCTCTGGCTTGGCTTCCTGCTTCAGCACTCCTGTCAGCAGGAACTCAGGTGAGAGGATGGGCAGCCCGACCCGAGATGGAATGGCGCATCGGGGGAAGTCCTGGGAGCATGTGATCACAACTCTCTGAGGCTGGGGAAAGACAGAGCAAAGACAGAAAGTCAGGGGTGAAAAAGAATCCTAGAAATAGGGTCAAGACCCATGAATCAGTCTTAGCATCCCTAAAATAGTACCTCCTGATATGAAGCCAGATGGAGGACACTGCACTGTCAATGAAGTACTCTTGCCAGAAAAGCTGAACCTGAATTTATTCAAGCCTTTAAAATTAACTACAATTTACAGGAAATATAGAAAATAAAAGAATAAGATAAAGCATACAACAAGGGAGCAAGTAGAAAAATCCAGACTGCAGAACATTCTAAAGGACAACTAAGGGCCAGCCCCAATGGCCTAGTGGTTAAGTTGTGCGCGCTCTGCTTTGGCAGCCCAGATTGGTCCCTGGGCGTGTACCTATACTACTCATCTGTCAGTGGCCATGCTGTGGTGGCAGCTCACATATAAAAAGACCAAAAATTGGCAGCAGATGTTAGCTCAGGGTGAACCTTCCTCAGCAAAAAATAAAAATAAGTAAAGGACAACTGACCTACTTTCTGGGGAAAGTCAATGGCAGAAAAAAGGCTGGATGGGTGGGGGGATACTCTGGAGTAAAGGAGAATTAAGAGATAGAACAATTGTGGTAATACATGGACCTGCTTTGAACTGTAAAAAAACATTTTCAGACAAGTGGAGAAATTTGATTCATGGCATATGAGAAAATGACCAAGAAACTATTGTTAATTTTATTATGCATCAATAACAGCATTGTGATTATGTAAGAAAATGTACATATTTCTTAGAGATGTATACTTTAAGTATGTAGGAGGAAATAATATGATGTTTGCAGTTTTCCTTTAAAATACCTCAGCAAAGGAAAAAAAGAGATAGAGCAAATGTAGCAAAATCTAAATTAATCTGCTGAATCTGAGGGATAGGTATATGCAGGTTCACTGCATTATTCTTGCTCCTTTTGTGTATATTTGAAAATTTCTTAAATACAAAATAAAAATAAGTCCATTTGGTATCATCAGACCTCTTCCCTCATTCCAGCCCCTTTCTGTACCATAGGTCTTCCCTCTACCTTCACAGTACTCTGTGTTCCCATCTGTACCTCCATTTTGTCCTCCAACCTTTTCCCATTCTGGCCACCTCCCCAGATCCAGAACATACCACCCATACCTTATAGGACCGGGGCATGCTGGGTAGGACAGTGCCTCCACAGCAGCTGATGATCTCTCCCATCTGAAGTGGAGGTGGCTGGACTCCAGGGGTCACATGAATCTCATAGCCCTAAGAGGAAGAAAATGGTGGAGCAGTAGATGTATGCACTGAGAGGCCATGGACCACTGGGAAACCTCTGGAGGGAGGGCTGAAGTATGGGGCAGAAGATAGCCTCTCACCTCCAGCAGCCTTCGCTCCCGAGCTCGGCTCAGAGCATCCCGAAGGCTGAAGCCAAAGTTCTCTTCCTGCTCAGGATCGGTCACCACGTATTCATCCGGTGGCAAGAAGCAACCAGCTTTGCGGGACTAAGGATGGTAGCAATCAGCATCAAACCTCAGCCCAGCCTCTCACCCAGCTGTTCTAGTATTTGTATGGAGCTCACAAAATGTTTTGAATGAAGCTTTCTGCCTCACCAACTTCCCTTGTTTCCTGTACCCCCTTTTCCTCCCACCACTTTCCAGAGCGTATGTGAGCAGTCTTCTCCAGTCACGATCACTATTGGTCCATCATCATCTCCTGATCTCTCACCTGGTGCAGCCAGTCCAGGGAGAGGATGGGGATCCCCCGCCCCAGGGCACACAGGAACTTGACCGTCCGGCGGATTCGATCAGTCACCAGGTGGGAAGCCTCTGCCACTGAGCTGGCCAGACTTCCCCCCAGGGCCAGTACTGCCCGCTCTCCTCGAACATCCACCACTCCTGTGAAGAGCACCTGTGGAGGGGGTTAGCCGGAGCTGGTCACAGCAACCCATGCCATCAGTGCCCATCTCCAAAATCCCCTTCATCTCCTCCCATCCTCCCAAATCTGTCTCCCTTGAAAGCCTCATGCCCTTTCTCTCCTACTTTGGGGGCTGTGGACTCTTGGTTAGGTTTGGTTCTTCGGAGGCTGCGGCTCAGTATTCCCTCTTCTTCTGCTTGGTCTCTCTTTCTCTTGCCTGGTCCTGGCATCACTACAACCTGGGATTGAGAAAGATCTTGGTAGGAGTTTCTGAGCCCCTAAGCCCTTTGCTAGCTTTGTGGTCCCAGCCCTCTCCTCACCTCTTTCTTCCCTGGTCTCTCTGTGGGATCATCTTCCTCTTCCTGGAGGAACGCTGTCTTCTGGGAGACTTTCCCTCTTTGGAGCCGTTTTTGAAGTGGGGGTAAATCCAGGGTAGCTAAAGGCCTCTTGTGGCTTTGAGAGGCCTTACGCTGGGGCTCTGGGGTGAACCCAGATGTACCTGCTGCCTCTACCTTTTCGATGTGGGGAGCATGAGTGGGCGCCTCAGGAAGCTGGGCAAAGGCAGGCTCAGGAATGGTTGTAAGGGACTCAGCTGCTCTCACTGCTCTTCGTCTTTGGTTCCTCGAGTTAGGTTCAGGGGGTGCAGAGCAGGGTTCATGGACAATGGGAGCTGTGGGGGACCCCTGCTTCCTAGTGGCCCTTGGCCTCCTGCTGCAATTGGCTTGAGGGATGGTCTCAGGGGGAATAGGCTGGTCTGTGGGGACAGGAGACCGGAATTCAGGGGTGGTAGGAACTGGCACAGCACTTATTATAGAAGTCCTTAGTGTCCTGCTCTGACTAGCCGGAGCTATGGCTTCAGGGGTGACAGGCTGGTCTGTATGGCTGGGAGGTTCATGGCCAGGGGCTGTGGGTTCCATTGGTTGGGGAGTCTTGACAGAGGACCTATGTTTTCTGCCCCGAATGTCCTGCGTTGTGGACTCAGGGGTAACAGATTGGTCTGTCGGGGTGGAAGGCTGGAGCTGTGAGGCTGTGGGGACAATTGGTTTGGGGGTCTTGACAGAAGACCTATGTTTTCTGCCCCGAGTGGCCCGAGATGTGGGTTTGCAGGTGACAGGTTTGTCTGTGGGGGTAGAAGGCTGGAGCTCAGGGGCTGTGGGGACAATTGGTTCGGGTGTCTTGACAGAAGACCTATGTGTTCTGCCCCGAGTGGCCCGAGATGTGGGCTTGCGGGTGACAGGTTTGTCTGTGGGGGTGGAAGGCTGGAGCTCAGGGGCTGTGGGGACAATCGGTTCAGAGGTGTTGACAGACCTATGTTTTCTGCCCCGAGTGGCCCGGGATGTGGGTTTGGGGGTGACAGGTTGGTCTGTGGGGGTGGAAGGCTGGAGCTCTGAGGTTGTGGGAACAATTGGTTCGGGGGTCTTGACAGAAGACCTATGTGTCCTTGGCTGAGATGTGGGTTTGGGGGTGACAAGTTGGTTTATGGAAGTGGAAGGCTGGAACTCAGGACCTGTGGGTACAACTAGTTCAGGGGTCTTGACAGAAGACCTATGTGTCCTGCCCTGAGTGGTGCCAGATGTGGGCTCACTAGCGACAGATTGGTCTGTGGGGGTAGAAGGCTGAAGCTCAGGGGCTATGGGGACAATTGGTTCAGGGGACTTGACAGAGAACCTATGTGTTCTGCCCCGAGTGGCCCGAGATGTGGGTGTTAAGATGCCAGACTGGTCTTTGGAGGTGGGAGGCTGCAGCTCAGGAGCTGTGGGGACAACTGGTTCAGGAGTCTTCACAGAGGCTCTGTGTGTTCTGCCCCGAGTGGCCCGAGATATGAGCTCAAGGGTGACAGGTTGGTCTGTGGGGGTAGGAGGCTGGAACTCAGGGGCTGTGGGGACAACTGGTTCAGGGGTCTTGACAGAGGACCTATGTGTCCTGCCCCGAGTGGCCCGGGATGTGGGTGTGGGGATGACAGACTGGTCTTTGGAGGTGGAAGGTTGCAGCTCAGGAGCTGTAGGGACAACTTGCTCAGGGGCCTTGACAGAAGATCTATGTGTCCTGCCCCGAGATGTGGGCTCAGGAGTGACAGGCTGGTCTTTAGAGGTGGAAGGCTGGAGCTCAGGGGCTGTGGGGACAACTGGTTCAGGGGACTTGACAGAGGACCTATGTGTCCTTCCCCGAGTGGCCCGAGATGTGAGCTTAGCGGTGACAGGCTGGTCTTTAGAGGTGGAAGATTGCAGCTCAGGTGCTGTGGGGACAACTGGTGCAGGGGTCATTTCAGAAGACCTGTATGTTCTGCTCCGAGTGGCCCGAGATGTGGGCTCAGGGCTGACAGGCTGGTCTGTGGGGGTGGTAGGGTGGGACTCAGGGGCTATAGAAGACATTGGAGAGGGTAACATCCTGGAGGACCCCCGGGGCCTGACTTTGGGTTTTGGATGCAGAGGCTCCAGCTCTGAGGGAGGAATCTCTGGGGCTCCCTGACTCCCATTTTGCCTGGCCCTGGGAATGGGCAGCTCTAAGGAAGGCAGAGGCTGAGGTGTAGGATGTTTTTGGCTCTGAGACATGAGGGGGTTTTGGAGCGGGGCTGAGGCTTCAGTCACTGCAGGAGGCAGACAAGCCTCTGGGGATTCCTGATCACCCTGGGGAGAAACACAAGAAGTGAGGCAGGAAGAGGCAGAGAGAAGAGAGAAAGGACTTGGATCCTGTTCTTGATACTTGTTTGCGTTTAGGGTGCGCTCACTGGCATTTCTATCTGTGACCCCCTTCCATTAGACGGGGAACTCCCTGGGGAGGAAGTAGTCCTCTTTCCCAGGGACCTCTCCCCATAACGCCAGTATGGTGTTCTCCATATATGGATGATGGTAATGAAGAGGATGGTTGGGGGAAAGGGGGAAGAGATATAAAGAAAGGGACTTTCTTTCTGAGTCAGGTAGAGGGAGACAGAACTTGGGAAACAGATATGGAAAACAACAGGTGCCAGGGGTAAAGGGATAGAAGCCATCTGAGGAGTGGTGAGAATGGGAGAAAAGTGAGATGGGGAAAGGCGTAGACTAAAGCAAGGTCAGGGGAAGGGCAGTGGAGGGGATGTGATCTTCGTGGAGTTTGGAGAGGTGGAGAAAGCATGTCTCACCCTAGAAGCCTTCTCAGCAGGTGGCATCTTGCAATTCAAGTGGTCTAGACAGAAAGCAAAGACAAATGTGGCTGAGGTCTAAGCAGTCAGTTACTTAGGGGGTGATGGGGGCTATGTACCACCCTAGGTTCCCCTCTGCCTTCACTTACCTCTCTCCTGCCTCCTGGGACTCACTGGGACGCCCCTTCCTCCACCTGATTGGCTCCCAGAAGCTACCACAGCTGAAGCGAGTGCCTGAAGGCCCCCAGCCCCCACCCGAGGCTCTGGTGTTGGACTGGAGGCCTGCCCTTCCTGGTCCTGGGTCCCTCTCTCTGGCTCCCCTGCCTCAGGGCCTCTCTCCTGTATCACTTTGGATACCTTGACCTCTAACCCACCTACCTCACACACTCTCCCTGGTACTAATTTCTCTGCTTCTCTTTCAAATATTTCTCTTGCAAGAGTCTGCTTTTCTCTCTCTTTCTCTTGTATTTCCCTGGCTGTCTCAATTTCTACCTTCAAACTCTCCATACCACTTTCGGGACTTGCACTTGTCACCTTTTTGTCAGACTCTTGTCTCTGAGTGTCTCTAGCTAACACCTGTTTTTGTTGACTGTCCCGTAGCCCCCAAGTTAATTCTTCCTCTCCCATCACATCTTTTCTCTCTCCTTCTGGTGGCGGTTTCTTGGTTGCCCTCTCCAATGGTCCTCTCTCAGGGTTCACCCTGTCTGCTGTTTCTCCTGGTGTACCCATGTCTTTCTCCACAGTGTGCATCCCTCTTCCTTGAATCCCCAGTGGCTCTGCATGAACTGGGCTCTCTGGATGTTGTTCTCCTGGTGTTGCCCTAGGTGGTGAGGGGCAAGATCCATGGGCCTCAAGGTGGGCGGCAACGGGCTGGGTCTCAGAGGCCTCAGATTCTCTTGGACAGTATGGCTGTGTAGCCAAGACCTCCCACAGCTCATCCAGGGCACCTGGAAGCAGAGTTAGACAGAGAGAGGGATGAAGACCGAAAAGGTAACAGGTTGAGAAAGGATTAAGATAAATCCAAGAATAATAAATCTAAATGGATTATTAAAGGAAAGCTGGAAAAAGGAGGATAGTCATAACATGTAATGTTTGTCTCAAAAAGTAAGACAATACCTTCATATAAAAGCTCTCTCGGTAGCCTCTTTAAAAACGATGCTAGACTAGTTGCTCCATAGGTCTGACTTAATATGGCATTTTTTTCTGATGAGATGGAGAAACATCAGCAAAAGAGTCAAAGAATATGAAAGAAACGTGTAGAGGGAGAAAACAAGGATGCCCAATCAGGGCATAGAGGAGGGGTGAGTTTCCTATACCTTCGGCCTGGAAGCTGCAACGGGAAGGGCCAGGCTCTTGGGGTGGACTTAACAGGAAGGCCTGGGTAGGTTCATCCTCCGTGCTCTGGACTGCTGCACAGGAAAAGATGGCCTAAGCACAGCTCCTCCACAGAACTCCAGGCTCCCATTCCCGGTCTCCTGCCCTGCCCATGCCAGCTTTCATGCCTTTCAAAGACCACCAGTCTTATCTCCCAGCTCCCATCAGACCCAAGTGTCCTCACCTTCCAGGCTCTGACCCTCTTTCTCCACAAAGCACTGGGTAGCCTGTAGGTCTAGATCTTCAGAATCTAGTCAGGGAGGAATATAGGATAGATAATGAAAAGTCATATCTGACCCTTAACTCCTTACTTTTTCTCTACTATTCTCTCCCCAACTCCAACCCCTATGCAATGCACTGAATGTTTGTGTCCCCCCAAAATTCTTATGTTGAAACCTAATCCCCAATGTGATGGTATTAGGAGGTGGGGTCTTTGGGAGGTGATTAGGTCATGAAGGGGGAGCCCTCATGAATGGGATTAGTGCTCTTATAAAAGAGACCCCAGAGAGTTCTTTTGTGCCCTTCTGCCATGTGAGGATACAGTGAGAAGACGGCTGCCTATGAACAAGGAAGAGGGCCCTCACCAGACACTGAATACGCTGGCACCTTGATCGTGGACTTCTCAGCCTTTAGAACTATGAGAAATAAATTTCTATTGTTTATAAGGCACGCGGGCTATAGTACTTTGTTATAGCAGTTTGAACGGACTAAGCCACTCTATAAATATTCTTTCTCTTAAAGGTCAAGGGAGGAAGGAAGGCCAGCACTTACCATCACGGGCATCTGCAGAGTCCTTGGTCCCATCCATACGTGGTTCTCTCTTCCCTTCTTTGGGGGTCTGGGCTCCCTCTCTCCGTGGCTGGGTGGGTTCCCCTGGAGTGCCTGTGTCCACCACCAGATCTGTTAGGTTTTCCCTTGAGACAGGGAGAAGGCCCTGCTCCACTAGTGCCACAGGTGACCCACCCTGGGCCCCCGCCTCAGGAGCTCTCTCCTGCTCAAGAACAGCCACAGCCCATTCCGTCCCAGCATCCCCTCCTGTGGGAAACTGGCTCTTTCTTACATCTGTCACTGCTGAGGCATTTAAGGATGTGATCTCACAGTCCCCAACTGGAGGAGGCTGGGCTTCCTCTAGACACACCATAGGCTGCTTTGCTGGGCCCCTGTCTGCTTCCACATCTGTTTGATTTGTCCATGCCACAGGCACCTGATGCTTCTCCAGAGGTGTAACAGCTGGCCCTGGTAGGACTTCCTCCTTCACTTGTGTGTTGACGTCCACTGTGGCAGAGGCTTCACTTCTCTCCAGGTGGACTGCAGGTGAGCTCTTATCTTCCTCCATCTCTATATCACTATCCCCAAGAGGAGGCTGGCTCTTTTCTGAATGTGCTTTGTCTGTGCAATCCTTGGGGACAGTTCCTCTCTTTTCCACTGGGGGCCCCTCCTCCTCCACATCTGTGTCACTGTCTCTCCTGGCGGAGGTTTGGCTTTGCTCCAGAAGGACCACAGGTTGGGCCTTGTCCTCTTCCACATCTGTATCTCTGTGCCAGGTAAGGGTTCGGCTCTCTTTCAGACGTGCCAAAGTGAGTGCTGCTGAGACTTCTTCCTCATCATCTGTATTGCTATCGATCACCATGGAGGCTTGGCTTCTCTCCAGAGGGACCGTTAGTAGGGCCTCGCCCTCCTCCACATCTGTATCACTACCAGCTGGGCTCTCCTGCAGATTCGCCAAGCCAGGTGCCCCAGGACTCTTTGCATCATCTCCATGGAAGACTTGCCTCTTCTTCATAGGAACTACAGCTGGGGTCGTGGGGATCCCCTCTTCTTCCACATCAGTATCACTGTCTATGAAGCCAGAAGGCTGGGCACTTTCCAAATGGACTTCGGCTGGCCTTCCTGGAGGCCTGCTCTCATCATCCACATCTGTGTCACTGTCCTCCTCAGCAGGTTGGGTCCTCTCCAGAATCACTCCAACTGGAACCACTTCATTCCTTGCATCCCTCTTGACTTTTGTGGCAGTGTCCCTTTCCTCCACTGAACACTGATCCTTTTCAAGCTGGATTTCAGTTGTGATGGCTTTAGGCGGTTCTGTCTCTACAGTGGCATCTGTCATGGCAGCTGAGAAGGCCTCCCCTGTTGCTGGTTGCTGACTTTCTTCCTCATCTGTGTCACTGTCCAAGTTGAAGGCAAAAGGTGGCCCAGGGCCACCTGGGGCAGGGGAAGGCCCCTCTTCATCACTGTGAAGGGAAGAGAACAGAAAGAGTCTAGAATCTATTTCCCAAGAAGGGATACCCCACTCAACTGTGAACTCCTTGAGGGCAGACACGAGGTAGTATTTGTTTTTCTATCTCCAGCAATGAATTCTCCACTTGGCACATCAAAGGTGCTCAATAAAAATTCACCAGAGTAAAACAGTATGTGTAGTTCCCCAGCTATCACTTTCATGATAATTATCTCTTAGAGATGAATCGTCCAGCCCCTGGTTCCTCCTCCTTCTGAAGACTCAGATGTCTGGCCCTTCGGTACTCACCTCTCTGGAACTACTGTTGCCAAAGAAGAAGATGAGGTCCTTGGTTCTTTCACCACATGCCTTTCAGAAAGAGGATCTGTCAAGAGTAGACAGGAGTAAGTTGACAGTTTTACACTCCCCATCCCTGTCTCCTCACCCACCCTCCCAATATACACACTTACCTACTTCCTCCTCTGAGTCCTCAGCCAACAGGAGCCCCCGGGGATGAGTTCCTCCCTGTACCTTGGGTGTCTCCTCTACAGTTAGAGGGCCCCGAGAGACAAAGGGCAGGGGGGCATCCAGGCGATGGTACTGGCAGAGCAAGTCAGCAAAGAGAATTAACTCCTGGTCTCTCAGACGATGACTCACCCCAGGGCTCAGGACCTTAGGAGGCCTCAGGATTTGAGTCCCATTGAGGCTCCCAGAATCCTGGAGGATAGGTGCCTTGCCCCAGGCCAGGATTTCAATCACTGCATGTTGTTTGGAGATGGATGGAAAGGGCAGGGCCACAGAGCAATCAGGCATTCGGCCTACCACATTCTTCCCGAGGTAGAGTGGGAAATCTAAGAATCAGAGAGGCAGATAGGTTCCCAGGCCAGAGTCTTGGCCTGCTATTAGGAAAATGTTCCTGTTAAGTACCTCACTACTCACGCAAGGTCCCCATAGGCATTAGACAAATAATAGGCCCCAGGACATCTAGGTATTGAAGAATACATGTAATGCATTATTCATAGTCAATACCCCATCCATTCACGCTAGGTTTTTTTCTATTGTGGTAAAATGTACAAAAGATTTACCATTTTAACCATTTTTAAGTGTACAGTTCAGTGGCATTAAGTACGTTCACATTGTTGTGCAACCATCACTACCACCCATTTTGAGACCACATTGGATTTTTATTTGAATTTCTTTATCTCCTAGTAAAGTAAAACCACCCCCAGTGAGTCCAGGGCACTTGCCTGGAGCAATCACCTCAATCAGCCCCCTCTTCTCCATTCCCAGTAAAGAAAGTTTTTCAGATCTCTTTAAAACCTATACAAGCTTCTTGCAACCCTCCCACTACTTTCTACAAAAATAAGAGGTCTATATCAGTACTTTAGCACCCAATACCCCCTGACCTTTTTCTGGTCCATGGGCACTACTGAAGATACGCAGTCGCCCTACGGGCGCCAAGCTACACCCCAAGGATTCACTGGGTCTCTCTGTCTCCTCCTCTTCTTCAACCTCCCAGTTAATAGCCTGGGTGTCCTCCATCATCTGGGAAGGAAACACATCATCATCTCTATCATTGGTTCACACACACAGCCTCAGAGAAAAGAGTGATAACCGGGGTAAACCTGGATAGTTTCCGAGGTTCATGCTTCTCTTTCCACCGATCATTCTGTTATCCTTCTGAAGCATTTAAAGAATATTTTTGACCATGACACAGAATAAGAAATAAATATTATTACGTCCCAAGTACACAAATATATACAAACACATGGGCTTATTTATATAGACAAAAGTTTTGAGAAAAAATGCCTAGCCTTACTATATACAACACACTGATAGTTTTTGCTCTACTTTTTTCTATTCTCTATTTTTTTTTGGGGGGGGTGAAGACTATCCTTGAGCTAACATCTGTTGCCTCCTTTTTTTTTTTTTGAGGAAGATTGTCCCTGAGCTAACATCTGTGCCAATCCTCCTATTTTTTGTATATGGGACGCGACAGCATGGCCTGATGAGCAGTGGTGTGTCTGCGCCCAGGATCTCAACCTGTGAACCCCGGGCTGTGGAGGCTGAGCATGGGAACCTATCCACTATGCCACCGGGTTGGCCCCCTCTCTCTATTTTTTAAAGGCTGATTTGCAACCTACTAAATTTATTTTACTATTCACTATTGGGTTGCAACTCACAGTTTGAAAAACACCATTTTAAAGGGAGCTAACGTTTGCCAAGCATCAACTATATGTTGGGCATTGTGTTATGTGTCAGGCATAGTAACCACATGAGGCAGGCATTTAGGAAACGAAGACTAAAAATATTAAATAATTTCCTCCAGATAACATAACAGATAAGTGGAAGGGACAAGAATAATGGTACTTGTGGCTGCAAAGCGCATGCTTTTTACCCTTTACCAGATCATCTCAGTGTGATCAGACTAAATTGCAAAGAATCATAACAGTGGACATATACAGACGCTTGCTATGTGTCAAGCATTGTTCTAGTTACTTTATATTAACTGACTCATTGAATCATCACAAGAATCCTGTCAAGTAAGTATTATCATTATCTTCTATTTCTCAGATAAAGAAACTGTAACATAGATGGGTTAAGGAATTTGCCCAAGGTCACCCAGATGTCTCTCCTCTGTTTCATATCTCTGATGGTTTTCCAAGCCCACAGGATAAAATAAAATCTAAACTCCTTAGCAAGACCCTGTATGATCTGAACCTCATGTCCTGCAATGTGTGCCTCACTCCCAAGCCTATGGTTCAACCACATGAATCTTCTCCCCACTCTCTGAACACTGTTCCTATTGTCCCCCACATCTGCATGCCTTAACCTGCGCCTTGGCCCTTTGCTCCTAGTTTTCTGGTCCAACTCCTACCTATCTTTTATCATTCAGTTTTAATGTCGTTTCCTTAGCAAAGCCTTTCCTGGAGTCTTCCCTGCTTTCTGGTGTTCCTACCTGTTCCACAGCGGTGAAAGGACTTGAAATTATCCTCACACTTCTCACCAGATGGTAACCATTACTTTCCCTTTCTGCCGTCACACACCCCCTCGAGAACTGGGCCAGCAGAACTGTCTTTTCCCCTAGGGTCCATCATATTCACTCAGCAGTAGTCCTTGCGCACCTAGTGCCGTTCGAAGTATTCAGGATACATTTATGAACCAAACATAAAATTAACCCTACTCTCCTGATGAAAGAAGAAAGACGAAAACTCAAAATAGCACGGATGGAATTCACTTAGAAAGATGGCAACCTAGAGGGAAACTGTTGACAGGAAAGGAAAGTAGGACGCCTCCTTGGAGACAGTACTAACTCCGTCCTCAAGATTGGCGAACTCAGCGGGTGCCCACGACCCTTGGCTCTAATCCAATGGCCACCATCTTTGATCCCCATCCCAGTGGGTTCCCTCCGGGCCCAACGTCTCCCTGTGTCTTCATACCTAAACTCGGGGAGGGGCATCAAGTAAAGATGAACACTACAATCCTAGAAGCTAACTTCCAAATCTCCTCCGCCCAGTCGCACCCCCGGAACGCCCCTCCCGTCCTCCGGGAGAACCAAGATGGCACCCGGGGAACTGTGGGCGAGGTCCCCCAGAACTCACCTACTTTGAGGCCCCGCGCGCGCCACCAGTAACGGCCGCGGGCCGGTGGCGCGAGTGCTTGCGCCGGGAGGGAGCCGATTCTCTGATTGGCTCCCGCCGCTGTCTTTCACAGTCTTGCGGCACGCCGATTGATCAGGTCTCCAATGCGGAGGCACCGCCGTAGCCCCGCCGCCCCGCCCCCGCCCCGCCCCCTCACAGCTCAAAGGGGCGGCTTCTCTGAGGGGCCTGAGATCCGTTGTGTGAGGCGGCAATCAGAGGCCGTCCTGCGCGCACAAGAATCGCGCACCCCGATTGGGCAGCTCCAAGGGACAACCCACTACGACTTCACCACCCAAGGCCCACTTCCCGCGCAGATTTCCAAACCGCGACCACAGAGTCTGGCTGCCGGAGGCAGATAGAGGGGCTTACCATAGTCGTCGCCCGATGCGTCTGGTGCGGCCAGAGCGCCCTTCCTCAGTCCTCCCAGACATGGTGTCCGCTGACTCATGAGAAATAAAAATGGGTTGCGGGTTGCAGTCGTGGCCGGAGGCTGCAGTTTGGAGAACTGCCCGTAGGCGTGGCGCTTGAGGACTACTCATTGCAATGAAAGTTCATTTCTTTTTGATTTGGTTTGTTTAGTAGAAGTCATGTCACTTTCCCTCTGAGAATACATCCCTGATAGACATTTTGAGGTCATTTTCCTAAAGCAAAGATCCTAGGCGAACAGAGAGCACTGTTTTGCTAACCATCTTAAAGGCTGACCGAGGTCTTTCGAGGGCTGAAGAAGGATGATACAATCATTTATTTCATCATCTCACACTAAGAGGATGGTAACAACATGACATATGTATAATTTAGGAATTCCTTTTGCATTCGTTATCTCACTTCATCCTGACCACCGCGATCAAATAGGCAGAAGTAGATTTTACAGAGGGAAGTTGAGTGACTTGCCTAGGTTCCTACAGTTAGTATAAGGTAGAGACAAATTGAAACGTCCTCTGATTTTAAATTCTGAACTGTCTTCACTGCCACAAAATAACTACTTTCATCGTGATCATGCCTTAAAACATGAAACATTCTATTTTAAGTGGGTAGAGGGGTCCTATACAACTTGACATTCATTTAGGTGACTGAGAAATGTGTGTTGAATACAATGTGAATTATCAGTGATGACCTTGATATCACATGTCCTCTATTATGCTTACCACACTCCATGGTTTATACGCTTCCCACGAAACTGCAGGATCCTGGAGTCCAGGGAGCTAATTTTTGATCATTTTTGTATCCCTAGCTCCTGGTTTGGTGGACACTTAGTATCTAACAAATGAATTAATCCCTGAGAAGAAACATGCCACTTTGACTTGAGCCCATCCAATTTTCTCCCATCAACCCCTCTCCCTACCCCCTTTTTTTTAAATTCTGGGGTTTTTGAGAGCTTGCAATGGCAAGCCACCTGGTCAGTAAAATTAGCGAATTGAAAAAGAGTGGACAGACACTGAAATTCTATCAGACACCCCACCCCACACTTTTGTTCGACAAGACCCCAGTGTCTTCAATGCTGCTCTAAGGTCCAGATCCCCTACACGGAAGGAAACTTCTGGCTTCACAGATCCCAGATATTAGCTTCTCTAAACCATTCAACTTATTCTTTGAACGTAAGCTCTAGACAATTACATCTCTATCCTGACAAGCCCTTGTTGCAATTTTGTTTCTCTTCCTAAACATTATCATTAGAAAACTCCCAAGGGAATAGCAGGAATAGTCTTTCCGAGTATCTGGGGGAGCAGCGGCTTACTGGAGTTCACGCCTTGGGTCACCAAAGGACCAGCTGTTAGATAGCAGAGAGGGGTGCTGCATGTCTCCCCAGTTTTCGCTGAGCTAAGCAGTCCTGTCTTTCCCAAGAGCTACCGCAGCGGGGAGCTTTCAGGGCGTGCCCACTCCTCCTTCCAACCCCTGGCACCCCAGGGTTCCCAAATCCTGTATCCCCGAAAACGACTCCCTTTGTGTATAAAAAACTCAGGCATAGAGGAAAGAAATCTTGCGCAAGATCATTTTTCATAAAAAAACAAAAAAAGTCCAAAACCAAAAACTCAGTACCCACCCATCCGTCCCTTCATTTTGCAGCGTGGACAACAATAGAGGACTACGACTCCCAGAGCTGACTGCGCTCGTCCACTCGAGCAGAGACCAATGGACGTCTGATGCATGACCGGCCTCGACTAATCAGGGCCGGCCTCGATGAGGCTTTGTCTCCCGACTGCCGCGCGGGGCGCGTTCTCCCGCCTTCCCGCCCCGGCGCACGCGCGCCCCGCCCTGCCCGCCTTCCCTCCTGCGCCCTCCCCTCTCCTTTCTCCCTCTCAGAACCTTCCTGCCGCCGCGTTCGGACCTCGCTGCTCCAGCCTCCGGGGCACGTCCCATCCTTCCAGTCGGCTACCAGCAGCAGAGAAAAAAAAATTACTTATCAGTTTCTTGCCCCGTACACACCTTGAGGCGAGCAAAAGAATTAAAATAAATTTTAACCATGAGGGAAATCGTGCACATCCAGGCCGGTCAATGTGGCAACCAGATCGGTGCCAAGGTAAGGATTTTAAACCTCTTTTAACTATATTTCTTTTTACTAAAGAAAATCCAGGTAAATGATAAAAAAAAAAAAAAGGTTGTAGGACATTCACTCTTTATCTTTAGCCGAGCTTTGCCAAGAAAAAGTTATTATGTATATATACATATATAATACACATTTGTTGCTAGAATTTGCTCTTAAGAAATGAGGAATTATTTTTCTTGGCAGGCTCATTTTGGGGAAGCTATGAAAAGCACCCTACAGGTTTGGGGGGCGGGAAGATCGAGGTTCTGTAAGGTTTTACTTAAAGGGGATCTCCTAACGGTCCGAGGACTGGGGAGGGAGGGAGATGCGGAAACAGCCCGAGACAAAGCGAGGCGAGGTTTTCCCCGGGTGCATCTCCCTTGGCGCGGCTTCGTGTGGCTAAGCCAGAGGGGGAAGGGACGGGGCTGGGCGGGCAGCTGCAGAGCTGGGATCCCAAGGTGGGGTCGCGGTGAGCCCCGGTGGGCTGCAGTGCGCGTTGCCGTTCACAAAAGATCAGGGCTCTCCGCGCGCCCGCGATCCCCAAGGGGCGGTCCAGTAGTTTTTCGTGGATGGAAGACTAATAGGTGCTGGCTTAATTTTACTTTCTTTCATTTCCCCTTAAAAGAGACCCTTTTAGGGAGTGAACAGATGAGAGAGGGCGGTAGAAAAGGAGAGGGTTTTTTTTTTTAAAGGATCCCTTACGACTAAAGGGTGGGAGAAAGGAAGAGGATCGTCCTTTAAAGCAAGGGGTAAAAGCGAAGAAATAAAATTGCAAGGCCAAGGGGGCATTTCTTTTCTTTTGCGCGCGGTTACAATGTAGCGGGGGAAGGGCGGGAGGAAGTGCGGCCGCTACGTTGTAGCAGAAGGGCGGGGCCGGGCGCCCCTGGCGCGCCGGGACAATGCGGTCCTGCCGGCCGGCCGGGGGCGCGCTTGCTCCAGCCGAGCCCCGCCCCGGGCGCGCGGAATTCGCGCCTCGGCCCCGCCCACGCGCGACGCCTCTCTTTGTCGGCTGCTCGGCCCGCGCTTGCGCCGCAGTCACGTGGAGAGGGGCGGGAGGTGGTCGACTGCTGCAGCGGCTCTTTATCTGCCCCGGGTCCTTTGTGCGCAGCGTGGAGGGGCGGTGCCCGGCGGGGGGGGGGCGGGCTCTTTTGCAGTCTAGTCAACCTCCTCCATTCCCCCACCCTGGTGCCTGCTCTGCCTGGGCACTCTCAGCGGCACATCAGCTCACCTCTTAAGTAGTGAAAGGCTGCGGCTTTCCCGAGGGTGCGGTGTCTAGGGGAAGGGCGGGGCAGCCAGATAGAGAGGATGCCAGGCCTTACAGCAAGGGCTACCACGGGCGAGCCTGGAACGAAAATGGTTACGAGGGGGCATAATTGGCTGGAACCTGAGCCACTGAGCGGTCATTGCTCTCCCCCGACAGTTCTGGGAGGTGATCAGTGATGAACATGGCATCGACCCCACTGGCACCTACCACGGGGACAGCGACCTGCAGCTGGACCGCATCTCCGTGTACTACAATGAAGCCACAGGTGAGGGCAGGAGCCCGGGAAGCTCGGGTCCCATCTCATCTCCCACTTCTCTGGGGTTGCTCTTCATCCCTGGAGAACCCCTTACCCCTTTTGATGAATCCATCACCCCTTTCCTTTTGAGAGCTTATTTGATTTGATTTCCTACCATCTGGGCCAAAGACTAGCTCTGCTGCCACCTGGTGGCAGCACCTGGAACCACAAGTTTGTGTCCCGGTTGTCTCCCAGCCCCGATTTATTACTTTTTAACTTTTTTTTTTTGAGGTAACATTGGTTTATAACCCAGCCCCGACTTATTTACCTTCTTCCTCTCTGCCAATTTTCACTTCTCTATGTTCTTCCCTGTAGGTGGCAAATATGTTCCTCGTGCTATCTTGGTGGATCTAGAACCTGGGACCATGGACTCTGTTCGCTCAGGTCCTTTTGGCCAGATCTTCAGACCTGACAACTTTGTTTTTGGTGAGTTATACACGTTAGTAGATACGGTCGTATTCAATTTATTTGGGTGCAAGGAGACAGCAAGACTTTGGAGCTGACTGTTGTCCGGGAGAGTTTGTTCAGGGCCGTGTCCTGTAATCTGTGTGGAGGGCGGAGTTAACGACTGCCCGAATAGTAAATTATGGGAGGGATGTATCACAGGCGAGAAAGAAAGAAGATACATCCAAGGGCATTATTCCAAAAGTTGGAAGGTGGAAATGTGGTCATGTATCTTCCACACTTTACTAATCAAGCTTGCCTCCTGACCCCATTCCAGGTCAGTCCGGGGCAGGCAACAACTGGGCCAAGGGCCACTATACAGAGGGGGCCGAGCTGGTTGACTCGGTCCTGGATGTGGTTCGGAAGGAGGCAGAGAGCTGTGACTGCCTGCAGGGCTTCCAGCTGACCCACTCGCTGGGCGGGGGCACGGGCTCTGGAATGGGCACCTTGCTCATCAGCAAGATCCGAGAAGAGTATCCTGACCGCATCATGAATACCTTCAGTGTGGTGCCCTCACCCAAAGTGTCCGACACAGTGGTCGAGCCCTACAACGCCACGCTCTCCGTCCATCAGTTGGTAGAGAACACCGACGAGACCTACTGCATTGACAACGAGGCCCTTTATGACATCTGCTTCCGCACCCTCAAGCTGACCACACCAACCTACGGGGACCTGAACCACCTCGTCTCAGCCACCATGAGCGGTGTCACCACCTGCCTCCGCTTCCCTGGCCAGCTCAATGCTGACCTCCGCAAGCTGGCGGTCAACATGGTGCCCTTCCCACGTCTCCATTTCTTCATGCCTGGCTTCGCCCCTCTGACCAGCCGTGGAAGCCAGCAGTATCGGGCCCTCACTGTGCCCGAACTCACCCAGCAGGTCTTCGATGCCAAGAACATGATGGCTGCCTGTGACCCCCGCCATGGCCGGTACCTCACCGTGGCTGCTGTCTTCCGTGGGCGGATGTCCATGAAGGAGGTAGATGAGCAGATGCTCAACGTGCAAAACAAGAATAGCAGTTACTTCGTGGAATGGATCCCCAACAACGTCAAGACGGCCGTCTGTGACATCCCACCCCGTGGCCTGAAGATGGCTGTCACCTTCATTGGCAACAGCACAGCCATCCAGGAGCTCTTCAAGCGCATCTCAGAGCAGTTCACTGCCATGTTCCGCCGGAAGGCCTTCCTCCACTGGTACACAGGTGAGGGCATGGACGAGATGGAGTTCACCGAGGCTGAGAGCAACATGAACGACCTCGTCTCCGAGTACCAGCAGTACCAAGATGCCACCGCAGAAGAGGAGGAGGATTTCGGTGAGGAGGCCGAAGAAGAGGCCTAAGGCAGAGCCGCATCACCTCAGGCTTCTCCGTTCCCTCAGCCTTCTTCCTCAACTGTCCCTTTCCTCTCCCTCAGAATTTGCGTTTTTCTGCCTCTATCTTGTTTTTTCTTTTTTTGGGGGGGGGGGGGGTTCTAGAACAGTGCCTGGCACATAATAGGCGCTCAATAAATATTTGTTGTTTGTTGAATGTCTCCTCTCTCTTTCCACTCTGGGAAACCTAGATTTCTGCCATTCTAAGTAACCCTGCATTTCCTTCCAGTGCCCACTCCTCCCATCTGTCCAGTTAATATTTCTCTCTGTTTTCAAGATAATTCTCCAAGAAGCTGGACCTCACTCAGATCCCATTTAGAACTGTGCTGAAAGCCCAGAGAGATGGCCACCATCCTAAGCCCATGTGGTGGCCAACGAGAAAGGATGCCAAGCTAACGGGCAGGTAGAAGCCCCTACAAGGGGTGGGGGATCCAGGCTATATTGCAGTCATAATTCCCAGATATTTCCCTGCTCCTCTCAGCTTCAAGGAGAGGAGTTAACAGTATTATCTCCATTTTCAGTCTCCCTTCAAGCCCTCTCCTGAGCTGTTTCCTTTGCAGGGGTCTGACCCCCCTGCCAAGTGGGGTCCTTCCCTGTCCCACTTTACCTCCCTCATACATTGGATCTTTCCTTACCCACCTTTTCTTACCCATAAAAAGGAATACCCACTGCTGGATATGTATGGAGAGCTGTGTACTGCCAACCTAAAATGTGACTCATTCCCCAGAGGGGAGGGGACAGGACAGCATCTTTTGGCAACATCTCATCTCTTGCTATTGGCCTTTTTCCCCCACCCGTGGTTTTGTCCTATTCTACGCTTTCAATTTCTATTTTATGTTGAACTTGCTGCTTTTTTTCATATTGAAAAGATGACATTGCCCCAAGAGCCAAAAATAAATGGGAATTGAAAAAAAAAGTTGCGAGATGTGTGCTCATTTAGGGAAAGATGGCTGGTGGAGGCAGGGGCTCAAGTTCAGTTACACAGATGCTCTGCTTTCCGTAAACTGAGAATATCTGATGTTTGACTCTCATCTTTCTTTTTTTTTTTGAGGAAGATTAGCCCTGAGCCTAGCTACTGGCAATCCTCCCCTTTTTTCTGAGGAAAACTGGCCCTAAGCTACCATCCATGCCCATCTTCCTCTACTTTACACATGGGATGCCTACCACAGCATGGCGTTTGCCAAGTGCCAAGCCATGTCTGCACCCAGGATCCGAACCGGTGAACCCCAGGCCGCCGAGAAGCAGAATGTGTGAGCTTAACCGCTGCACCACCGGGCCAACCCCAACCCTCATATCTTAATCCCCGGTACCCAAACCACCCCTCAACCATCAGTACCGGTCTTAATATCGGGGGTAGGCATACACTGAGATGCAGCATCTAGTGATAGAGGAGGGACTGAGATGAATGTCAAGTAGTGCATAAGCAGTTCCCAGACCAGATCAGCCCCCGCTTGGAACTTGTAGGCATGCATGTTCTCAGGCCTGCCCAGATGTACTCAACCAGAAAGGGGTTGGACCCCCGCAGTCTGTTGTAACTGCTCCAGAAGAATCTCAGGAATGTACAGCTGAAAGCCACTGTTGTACCATTTAATTGTACAGTGCACCCAGGATGCCTTTGGGTTATGGGTATCTTGCTGTTTTTTGTAACCCTGTGGGTTTTCTCAGTCAACCTAAGGCAGAAATAACTAGTGGCAGTGCAACATCATGGTCCTATTCTAAACTGATACAGCTCCACCTAATAGCTCATGTTTCTAAGTGCACAAAATAAGTCTCAAAGCTACCCTGAAAACTTAACAATTTAATTTCCCTTGGCCATATTTCCCATAATTCTAGGGACTAGTGTAATTTTCAACATCCCATTTTAGCATGTTTGTTTAAAAATTTTAATTGCAGTAATATTGGATTATGACATACAGCTTTCAGATGTACATCGTAATATTTCAAATTCTGTGTAGATTACATCATGTTCACCACCCAACAAGTAATTATAGTCCATCCCCTCTCATGTGAGCCTAATCACCCGTTTTGCCCTCCCCCCTTCCCCTATGGTAACCACCAATCCATTCTCCAATGCTATATGTGTTTGTCGTTTTTATCTTATGAGTGAGATCATTCAGTAGTTGACTTTGTCCCTGACTAGTTTCACTTAGCATAATACCCTCAAGGACTATCCATGTTGTCACAAATGGCTAGATTTCATCATTTCTTATGGCTGAGTAGTATTCCATTGTGTATAAATAACATCTTTATCGATTCATCCCTTGATAAGCACCTAGGTTGCTTCCAAGTCTTGGCTATTGTGCATAATGCTGCAATATTATTTTTTTTTGAGGAAGATTAGCCCTGAGCTAACATCTGCTGCCAATCCTCTTTTTGCTGAGGAAGACTGGGCCCAGAGCTAACATCCATGCCCATCTTCCTCTACTTTATATGCAGGATGCCTACCACAGCATGGCTTGCCAAGCAGTGCCATGTCCGCACCTGGGATCCGAACCAGTGAACCCCGGGCCGCCGAAGCGGAACATGCATACACACTTAACTGCTGCACTGCCAGGCCGGCCCTGGCATGCTTTTCTGACTACAGCTTTTGGGGAAAAATTCTACAACTCTTTTAAGCATGTATAAGTAACTATTGCCTTTCATTCTAAAAAGCCTATTGAATGCAATGGAGCAAGCTACATTCTGGCATTCATTTTGAATGAGTTCTCCTTTGTTAATTGTTCATAAGTATTAGTACTTATTAATGGCAATTTATTTGACAAGTAAAGCTGAGAACTTCCAGGCTATCCCTCAGTCTTGGTGAGGAAAGAATTCTGGACAACAGGCTCAGGCAGTCTAATTAGGAAGTGAAAGTTAAATAAGTTGGGGGTGGGGTGTGACAATCAGAAGGTTGGCACAGGACCCCCAGGGGACTGGCAGTCTTGGCAGTGAGGGGCTGGGAAGGGGAGCAGCCCTTCCCCTCCAAGGCAAGGCACAGGCTATTTGGCAAGGAGAGATGAGGGGTGGAACCCCACTGTCAGGACATGCTCAGGGAAGCCAGTTGAAGTGCATGCAATATAAGGACCATTCAGGCAACTTGAGTCATGAGATGAAGCAGCAGCGAAGGTCCAGGGCTCAGGCTGTTCGCAGAGGCTTGTGGTTCACCTGGCAAGAAGATAACAGTGGATGACACTTGGGAACCAGATACCTGCTCTCCCAGGCCCCCATTTGGACGAATGGGCTGCAGGAAGTACATGCACTTGCAGGAGTTTTCTGGTTTTTTTCTGGCACCCTACCTCACTCCCTTTTGCGAAGGAGTCAGGATCCATGCATAACAACGAATTACAGAAAGCGGGTGGAGGGGCTGGAGCTCTGCTTGCATGGACCCTCTTTAGCTCCCCATCTTCTACTGCAGGCCTCAAGGAGGCTCCAAGGAACCCACTTGAAAGTCACTGATACGGTCCAATGCTTTTACTTATGTACGTAATTTTTTTTTTTAAAGATTTTATTTTTCCTTTTTCTCCCCAAAGCTCCCTGGTACATAGTTGTGTATTTTTAGTTGTGGGTCCTTCTAGTTGTGGCATGTGGGATGCCACTTCAGCATGGCTTGATGAGTGGTGCCATGTCCGCACTGGGGAAACCCTGGGCCACGAAAGCAGAGCACGTCAACATAACCACTCAGCCACGGGCTGGCCCCTATTAACCTGATTTTTTTTTTTTTTTTTGAGGAAGATTAGCCCTGAGCTAACTACTACCAATCCTCCTCTTTTTGCCGAGGAAGACTGGCCTTGAGCTAACATCCATGCCCATCTTCCCCTACTTTATATGTGGGACGCCTACCACAGCATGGCATGCCAAGCGGTGCCATGTCCACACCCGGGATCTGAACAGACGAACCCCGGGCTGCCGAAGCCGTTAAGCGCACTTAACCGCTGTGCCACCAGGCCGGCCCCTATTAACCTGATTTTAAGGTGAGGAAACAGATACAGAGAAGTTGATAACTTGTCCAAGGTCACAGCTAGCATGCACTGGAGCCAGAAATCACATCACAACAGTCTGGTTCCAGGGCCCACTCTGACCACTACCATGATCTACAGGCACCAAGAAAAGCAGTGATATGCCTTGGAATTAATTAATTGTCAACGGGCTGCAACTAGTTCCTTGTATTAGTGGGCTGACCACAAGCACTGGCTCGAGAGACAGGTGGCCTGGGTTTGAAGCCTAGCTTCACTGGCTATATGACATGGGTTAAGTTACTTCACATGTTGGAGTTCGATTTCTTTACTTTGTACAATACTACATGCCCCAGTGGTAGTCTGATTAAAATATAAAAAAACAAACCGCTTGTGTAGCAGCTTAGTACTGTCTGGCACATAGAAAGCAGTTCATAAATATCATCGACCCCCAGGCCTCTGGGGTGCTGGCCCAGTGTTGGGCCCACTGCACCACATGCCACAAGAACTCAGCAGTTCTGCTCCACAGCCCCCACCCCACAGACCCTCACCTGGGAGATGCTGACGCCTGTGAGTCTCTCCACACACTCTGGCAGGCGGCTCAGGATGTCCAGGACTTCCCCAGTCACTTTGGCTGCTCCCATGGTTCCACTTCCACTGGACACCAGTGTGATCTTCTTGGCTGAGGTCAAGGGACCACTGATCTCCTCTGCCACCTGATAGGTGAGATGTCCACTCAGCTCCTGTGGTCTGACCA
Source organism: Equus przewalskii (assembly GCF_037783145.1). Lineage (NCBI taxonomy): Eukaryota > Metazoa > Chordata > Mammalia > Perissodactyla > Equidae > Equus > Equus przewalskii. Next base: position 30,558,164 of record NC_091849.1, read on the forward strand.
TACCCCTCCTAGGATGCCTTACTCTGGGTTTTAAGACCCTTATCCTTCTTCACTTTGGTAAGGATCATCCTTTCTCACTTTGGGCATGGGCTTATAATTCCCACCCCTAATTTAAGGTCCCCTAGCCTGGTTCTCCCCAAGCCGCTCATTTCCTACCACCCCTCATTCCCCGGTTCTGTTCCTCCTCTCCCAGGACCCACACAACCCCCGCACCTGGGGCAGCTTCTCTAGCAGCATATCCAGCTGAGCAGCCTCCTGGTACAGCTGGAATGCTTCTGCCTTCTTGGACATTTGCTCGGCATCAGCCCGCGCTCGGGCCCCTATGGCAAAGGCCTCGGCCTCCCCACGCATCTGGGGAAGGTACAGGATATAGTTAGGGACAAGAAACCCCAGCTCGAGCAGCAACCCCCACTCCCTCCACAAGCCAGTAAGAGCCACCTCCTAACTCACCCGCACAGATTCAGCTTCTGCCTCTGCCTGCATAATCAGCTGGGTCCTGGGCAAAGAAGGGAAGTGGGGGGAGGAGCTGAGAAGGGGCCCTCACTCCCAGGAGAAAGGCCACAAGCTGGAAAGACAGAGGCTCCCGCAACCTGAGTTCCCTACAAGGAGTCCAGGTTGTGAAGGCCTCAACTCTTCATCTGGGGATGCCCAGATGGCGAAGGAGCCAGAAGGGGGCCAGGGAGGGGACATTTACTTCTCTGCCTCGGCTAGGCGCTCCAGCTTGTAGCGCTCAGCTTCCGCTGGCTTCCGCACCCGGGCCTCCAGCTCCTTCTCTCGGCGGGCAATCTCCTGCTCCTGCACTGCCACCTGCTGGGCTCGCTCCACCACCTGCACCTGTACCCGCTGCTCCTCGATCTGTTGCTTAGTCTTGGCCACCTGGGTAAGAAGGATGCTCAGTGTCAGAGCTGAAGAGCAAGCGCCCAGAACCAGGGCTCCAGGGTGGGATACAAAAACAGGGTAGGTACAGGAAGTTGGTCCCTGGTGGGCTCAGCCAGCCCAATGGAGTCCATTTCCCACATAGATCCAAGGCACGGCCTGATCCTCCTTCTCAGAGCCAGTATCAAGGTTAGGGCATCCCCCAGGCAGCCTCAGCGTTGGAGCTGGATAGGGCTGGGACCCAGTCCCTGCTCTTCCTCCAGGTGAAGTGTCCCTCTGATGAACTCCCATATTAGTCAGTTTCTCCACCGTGTCTCCCTCTGGAGTACGAGCACCTGGAGGGCACTGAGCACATGGTGGCCATCTTCTCCCTCCAGTCCTGCTCAAATCCACCCATTCTGTCCATCTGTGCTGCCATAACCTTAATGCAAGGCACCGTCAGCTCTAGCCCTGACTACACAATAGCCTCCTACTGACTTTCTTCTTTGGGGAGCCGCGTGTGTGTGTCTTTTTCATTTTTATCTTTTGTATATGGCACAAATTCAAAAGAAAAAAGTATACAATGAAAAGTAAGGCTTCCTCCCATCTATTTCCTCAAATTACCCTGTTCCTTTCCCCGAAAGCAACCACTGTGACCTTCTTTTGTACTCTCCCAGGGACACTCTAAGCATCAACAAGAATGTGTATATATAGAATTCCTGTTATTAGGCAAGTTTCACTTTCTTATTCCTTGTAGAGCACAGGGATCAGAAGGCTCTTGCCAAGAAGCTGGTGAGGAGAGGCACTGAGGAGGAACACACTTTATTGTCTCACTGCTCTGCCTCAGCCATGCACCATCATCCCCGTGGGTCTCATCAATAAAGAGATGGTGCCCCTGCCTTTACTGGGTCCATGGTCACTGCAGAGGAAGGGTGCTTCTGGATATGGTACGCTGGACTATCTTTGACCCTAAAACTTCAAACTGGTTCCAAACTGGACTAGTTGCTTTCTACCCCAGTGTGCAGGATCATCTCTCTCTGTGTTGGAGTCATCTCTCTTTCTTTCTCTCTTTCTCATTTAGGCCCACCTTTTGGTGAAACAACCTCCAGGAGTTTCCTCCGAAAGAGTATCTGGGCAATAAGTCTTCCGAGACCTTGCATCTCGGGAGATGTTTCTTTTACCCTTCTATTTGAAGGACAATTAGGTTGAGCACAGGTTACTATGCTGGAATTCATTTTCCATCAGAATTTTGAAGGGACTGGTCCATGGTCTTCTAGCTTCTTGAGAAATCTGAAGTCACTTTGATGCCTGACCCTTTGTTTGACATCTGTTCTTTCTCCCTGGAAGTTTTTAGATCTTTTCTTTGTTCTCAGTGTTCTGAAATTTCACAGCGGACATGTCCTTCACTCATTGTGTTGGGCACTTGGAGGACCGTTTCAATCTAGAAAGTCACGCTCTTCAGAACAGATAAACATTTTTGAGTTTTTTTCATGGGTGATTTTTTCCCATTTGTTCTGTTGGATCTCCTGGACTGGTCTCTAATATTTTTATCTTTTCTAATTTTTCCCAACTGTTCTGTTCTATTTTCTGGGAGATTTATTAGAATTTCTCTTTCAACATGATTTTTCCCATTTCTGCCATCTTATTAGTTTCTAAAAGATTTTTTTTGTTTTCTATGTCTTGATTTCCTGAATGTGAATTCTTCTGTCTCACGGAGGATATTAAATCTTTTTTTTTTTTTTTGGTTTTATTTTTTCCTTTTTCTCCCCAAAGCCCCCCAGTACATAGTTGTATATTCTTAGTTATGGGTCCTTCTAGTTGTGGCATGTGGGACGCCGCCTCAGCATGGCTTGACGAGTGGTGCCATGTCCATGCCCAGGATTCGAAGCAGCGAAACCCTGGGCCACTGCAGCGGAGTGGGCGAACTTTACCACTCGGCCATGGGGCTGGCCCCTAAATCATTTTTTAAAGCTTTCTTCTCCTTGCGTAGTACTGTTAAAATCAATAAAGGAAACCTCAACTAAAATTGGAGTCAAGAATGCCTGTAGAGGGAGCTCTCATGCCCTAGCACTCCTGGTCAATTAGTGTCAGTTAATTACAGCCAGTCACAGACGCCAACAGGAAGAGCCACCATACTTTGCACTCGCAAACAGGAAGTGCAACTACTTTACTGCTCCAGCAGGAGGAAGATTTCCTTCTTGCCCAACAACCCCAGCCAACAGAAATACCGCAGCTCAGCCATAAGAAGCCATCATCGCCTGAACTTACTTTCCTCCAATGAACTTTCATTTTTTCCTTGCTGAAGACTTGTCTCCCTCTCCTATAAAAGCCTTCCATGCTGTGTAACCCGTGTGAGTCTCTCTGCTTGCCAGGTGAGATGCTGCCCAATTCAGGAATGGTTTAATAAAGCCAATTAGATCTTCAAATTTACTCAGTTTCATTTTGTCCTTTTAACAGTATGTATCCTTCGACTTGCTTTGCTGTTTGTGGTTTTGGTCTCAGCCTACCATGCTGCAGGAATCCCTCATACATCAGGTAACCCCTGGTTGTCTGCTCACGGGTGAAGAAGGTGTAAAACACTGAAGAGGCTCTGGGTGTGTGGTTGAGGCTTGTTGATTCTGAGCTTCACTCTAGGGTGATCTGGGCAGGCCATTTGCTGAGGAACCTCTGATTCAGGATCTCTAAGTCTGTCCTTTTAGATTGGTCATGTTCCCCAGAGCAGTCTTCAGATCTCTTCTTTGGAAGATAGAGGGTCTAGGAGCCAAGTGGGGTGAGGGGGTTAAGGGAGGCTGTCAGCATTTAGCATTCAAAAGGCACACAGTTACTTCATGCCCCTGCTACTGGCAAAGTACCAGCCCTCACCTGTGCCTGGCTGGCCCCAGGTCACATCCTCTGGTTTACTTTTATCAGTTAATAAACCTCCAGATGTCTACTGGAGCAGAGAAGGGATTATTACCCAGAGGCAGGGAGCCAGAGAGGGGCTCTAACTGAGAAGTCACTTTTCACGTGTTTCCCCTTATTTCAACAGTCTTTATCACAGCTTCCTGGGCCCCTGATGCTGCTAGCTCCTGAGCCTCAGATCATTTCAGTTTTCTCCCTGCAGCTTTGCACTCAGCTGTCTCAGACTTACTTAGCCAATTACCATGGCTTTTCAGCTTCCAAAATGATGCCATGATTTCTGTTCCTTCTGCTCCTTTTCTGTCCATCTTTATCTTTTCTTTCTTTCCTTCTTTTTTTTAAAATCACTCTACGCGGTTTTAGTGAGGTTTTAAGAGGGAGTGCAATTAGCTGCATTTATGCAATCCATCATCTTTGAACAAGCTTCTGACTCATCTCCCTGCTTCCTCTCTTCTCTTTTGATAATCAATTCTCCACACAGCAGCCAGTCTGATCCTTGTAAAAATGTTAATTAGACCACAGCATCTCCCTGCTTAACGTTCTCTAATAGTTTTCCATTGTGCTTTGAATTCTCTTCTAAGTCTCCAACATGGCCATCTGAACCCTACATGATCTGGCCCTGCCTGCTGCTTCTCACTCAAAGCACACCAGCCACACCAGATCAGAAACCTCCTTCCTGTTCCTGGGACACGCTAAGCTCTTTCCTACCTCAGGGCCTTTGCGGGTGGTCTCCCTGCCTAGCCACTAGCCACATCTGGCTATTTAAATTTAAATTAATTAAAATTAAATAAAATGTAAGACTCAGTTCAGTCACACTACCTACATTTCAAGTGCTCAACATCACAGCACAGGATACAGCACATCACCATCATCAGAGAAAGTTGTATTTGACCAGCACTGGCCTAGAATGCTCTTGGCCCACAAGTCTACACTCCTAGCTCTTTCTCACCATCTGGTTTTACCTCATCCTCACTGAAGCTTTCTCTGACCACCCCCAACCTAATATAGTACTCCCCCACTGCTTTTCACACACCCCTGCTTATTTCCTTCATAGTACTTCAACAAGAGATTTAGAACCTATGAAGGTTATTTAGTTGCTTATTAGCTGTTTCCCATGTTACAATGTAAACTCCATGAGGGCAGGAATCTTTTCTCATCCATACTTCTAACTTCACCTGCAAAACAATGTCTGCCACATAATAGGCACTTAATGGATATTTATTGAATGAATTCTTATTTCCCCAGCCCCTAGCACAGAGCCTGGCACAAAATGAGGAACTGATCAAGGCTGAACAGAGCCCAAACCATCCTGATCCCTTGATATGCTGAGAAGGAAAGCCATGTTTAGAAGGTTAAGGACTTTATCCCTGGGTGGGTTAAGTACCACCCAAGCTAGCATTCATGTTCAATGCGTACATGAATCACCCAGGGATTTTGCTAAAAGGCAGATTCTGATTCAGTCAGTAGGGCTGGGGCCTGAGATTTTATATCTCTAACAAGCTGCCCAGTGATGCTGATGCTGCTGATAGAACACACTTTGAGTAGTAAAGCACTGGCTACACTTCATTACCTGTAAACCACACGGGAATTAAACATCATAACTAAAGATGTTTTGCATCTCATTATGCTTCCACCCTGTACCAACTCTTGGCAAAAATGAGTTTCATGATATTGCTATCCTTTGAGTAAAGGTCTCAAAGAACAGTTGATTCTCATTATTCACAGCAGTTCTCTTCTATAAAGTAGCCATGAACCTTGAATTAGCAGAGAGTTATTTTGTTTCTATTAGGTTCGTATGAGCCTCTGGCCACATTTTCACCAACAGATCAATCTATAACCTTATTTTACATGTGTTCCTGTTTAAAGACACCTTATGTGATATATATTGTTGATTCATTAACATTGAACTCATAGCCAACAGCACTATAACTCCTGCCTGAACAAAGCTTATCTAACACACGTGTTTTCTCCGTAAGACTTATATTATAGCCTTCGTGCACTTAGGAACATGAGACAGCAGAAGGCTTGGGGGCCATTTTCAACAGCCAAATCACCAAGAAAGAGCCCAAAAATGTGAAAAATGCGGCAGTAAATACGTGAAAATGACACTGTTTACAATGTGAGAGCTGAAACAAGAAAGCAAACATCTTCTTGTCCAACTTCAACTGGAACCTGCACATCAGGCTACTCCAGTTTTTCCTCACTCTGTGCATGTCTACAAATGACCACAAAAGCACTCCAGGGACTGATTTTGGGGTTACCCATCAATTTTAGCAAGTAGGCAAAGTCTCAAATACCGAATCTGCAGATGAGGATCGACTGTACCTCCTTGCAATGTCAAGGGCTGCCCATATCTCACTTTGCAGGACTCAATGCCCAGGTCCATGTTTTCCTTCCCCACACCCTTCTTTGATCACCATGGAAACCGTGAGCCTGTGGGATTGCCCTGTGCAAATTAGAAAAAGGCGCCCCTTCCTCTGGGTGGCTGCAGACCCACAGACCCAGGCCAGAATGCACAGCGTTCTGTACGAGTGGAGCACGGGCTGGATTTTAGCTCTGGCCCACCTCCATCCAGGGGCCCTTGCACAACCTGACCCAAACATATGATCAGCCCTATTGGTCAGATCCCTTTTCAGCCTTTTCTTTGCTTTTCAGCTGAAACGTTTGGGTCTTTTAAATCTTCCTCAGATGGAGAATTTGAATTAGAAATGGAAAGCCAGAATAAAGGGATCAGAGTTAGTGTATGAGAAGGAGGGAGGGCCTGAGGGGAATAGGGAAGGGGCAAAGTCCAGCCTAGCCATCCGCCCAGTGTGGTGGCTCTGACCTGAAGCTGATAGGCCAGGTCAGCCTGTGCTCGGCGGGTGTTGACTTCGATGTCATATGCGGCCTTCTTCAGCTCATAGTCCCTCTGCGCCTTGGCCATCTCGATCTCACTCAGGTACTGGGCAGACACCTTTTCCTGCTTGGCTTTGGCTTCCTGTCCACAGAGATCGGGTAGAAGTCAGAATGGGGAGACCAAGGCCACAGGGGGAGAGTTGACTTCCCACAGTCTCCCCTGTCTCCACCCTGGCGCTGGCTTCATGCAGTTCCTCTGCCAACCCACCTCCACCAGCCCCCGCTCAGTTGTGCCCCTTCCATCTCCTCTCCCACCCGGTGCCCAATAAGCCCACGGTGACCAAGAGACCCCCATCTCTCTCACCCGGATCCCAGCATCTCTTTTGGCTTCCGCCTCCCCAATCCGAGCATCCTTTTGGACTTGAGCTGTTCGAGCCTTCCCCAAGGAATGCAAATAGTCCTGTGGGAGAGACGCAGAAATCAGAGTCCTCAGGAGGGTTTAAGAGATGGGAGCAGGGAAGCAGAGAGGAGCAGCTGCCAAGGTTTACCTGGTCATCATGAATGTCCTTCAGGGTGTAGCTAACCACACTGATGCCCATGTTGACCAGGTCTGAGGAGGCCACTTTGAAAACTTGCTCTGAGAATTTCTGCCTGTCCTTATAGATTTCCTAGGATAACAGGATGGTGGGAAGGAGGAACTCAAGCTTTCAGATCCTCCAGCTACTCTCTCCCACAGACTAGCTTGGTCCCTAGGCACATACCCCCTGCCCCCTAACCGTGCTCTGACATCCCTTCCAGATCTCTCCCTGCCCTCGGACCCACCTCTACAGTCATGTGGGCCATGATAGCCCTCTGGTGGCCCTCCAGCGTCTCCAGTGCAATTTGGGCAATCTCAGCCTCAGTCTTCCCGAGGAACATCTGGCAGGCAGCTGCCAACATCTCCTTGTTCTGCCCCTGGATTTTCACCTGTAGCCAGAGTAGGGGTAGGGAGGGTATGGTGGTGGTCTCATGGGGCCAGGGAAGAAGCAGAGAGAGAAGTGGGAGCCCTCTAGGAGAAACTTCTTCCATCCCAGAGAGAGCAGGGAGAGGGAGTCAAGTGCCTTAGGCGTCCCTGGAAAAGGCGAGACTAGCAGAGAAATTTCTCTGCAGGCAGAGGTTGGGAAGGCCATGGTCAGAAGATTCTTAAGGTCTGGGGACAGAGAAGGTGATGGAGGTGTGGACTGATGGGGAAAGGCTCTGAAAGCCTCACCTGGGCAATGCCAGTGACTGAGATGGGGACCCCATGGCGAGTGTAAACCTTTTCACTCTTGACATTGAGGGTCAGTGTGTTGAGAGAGATCCTAGGGGAAAAAGAAGGGGTGGGCAGTGAGAAGATGAGGAAAGAGAGAAAACTGGGGCCCCCTTCCCTGGTTCTCTTCTACCCACCTCTGGATTTGCTGGATGCAGGGCAGGACAAAGACACGTCCTCCAGCCACCATGACCGGGGGGCTCCGGCAGAAACCTGCAAGGTGAGGGGGCAGTGAGCTGCGGTGTCCGCGGCAGAGCTGGAATGTGGAAGACTGAAGAACTTGGTGGGGGGGGGGGCAGCCTCACGAAAAAATCTGGGAGCTGCAGGGGAGGCCGTCTTGGCCTTGGAAGGGTAGCGGCCGGGAATCACAAGTGGGTGGGGTGGGGCAGAAGGCTTGGGCTGGGGAGCTGGTAGGGAGAGGGGGAAGGGGCAGAGACCAGACTCGCACTGGTTTTGAGGTCACTGACTGAGAAGAGAACAATACTTACCGGAGACCACCATGGCCTCATTTGGACCACAGGTGAAAAACATGGTTCAGGTTGGAGCTGGAGGAGAGGGAGAGAAAGCCTCTGCGGAAGGGGAAGGGGCGCTGTGGAGTCCACAGGAGTGAATCCCTTCCTTTCCCGTAGGTCCCGCCCAGTCTGGAGCCACCTAGGCCCAGTTCCTTCCGCACCCGGGGGTCCGCTAAAGCTTTTCCCTATGAAATCCCGCAGATCACCAGCGATTCCGGCCCCCGCCCGCTTACGGCCACTCCCCTCCCTTTGCCGCGTCCTTGCCTTCCGTGAGGACCGTTTCTCCCTTATCTGATAAAGCTCTTCAGCGCCTACAAGCCCCCAGACCTTGCGCCACCCTCCCTGCTCCTCCGCAGCCCCACTCTGTCTTCCCGCCCCCACCTACCTTCCTGGTAGCGGGCGGCGGCCGGGCCGGGGTCCCGGGAAGGGCAGGGGCGCGCGGGGTACCCGGGAGCCGAGCAGGGAGCGCCTCACGCACCACCTTCTAGGAAGCCGGGCCCACGCTGGCGCCCCCCGACCCAGCCGCGCCCTGTTGCTGCAACAGACATGACCCCGCCCCCTGGGGTGGACCCTCCCCACGCCACGGCCCTGCGCGCTCGGCCCGCCCTTTTCCCAGCAGGCCCCGCTCGGGTCCGCAGCCCGCCGCCCGCCGGGTGCACTAGCGTAGCCTAGCAAGCCAGGGGTGGGGCCCCGCTTCGCCGCCACCCCGCCACCGCCCTTCGCGAGCCGGGAGCCCCGCCCAGGCCGCCCCAAGCTCCGCCCCGGGCTGCGGGACATGACCTCCGTGGGTCACCCCAGGGAGATTGCCTCATCTCGGATTTGCCCCTCGCTAATTGGGAAAGTCACACACTGGGCAGCTAACGACTGCATCCGGTCACCGGATGCTGGGTTCCGAGGCTCCGGGAAGAGTGGCTTCGGGGCCCGGAGAGGAGCGCCTGCTGGGGACGTGGCCTCGGCTCCCCGCGCCGGTCCCTGGCTCCCGAAGGCGGGAGGAGTGGGGAGTCGCCGCTTGCAAAGATACACTCAAATGACTGCGGACAGTAAGTCGAGTTTATTTGTGTTCACAGAACATACCGGACGACCCCACCTCCGCCCCCTGACAGCTCACCGCCTCCCGACCCCGCAGCCACCCCCTGGGGGCAACTTCGAAGAGATCGAAGGCCAAGGACCGTATTCCCAACGGTCCGCCGAAGCCTCACACACTAGACAAGCGGCGTTGAGATGCTGGAGGACGGAGAGGGTCAACGGCTAAACCTACGACCCACCACCGGCCTTGACCCCCAGCCCGGGCGCCCTCCTGGACCCAGGTCTTCTCCATTCCCTCTCGCTGTCTCCCTCATTTCTAGGCGCCCTGCCTCCACCAATCCCATAAAGCTCAATAAATACCAAGAGATCTGCATTTGCAGCAAGGGAGCACATCTCGCACCCGTGCATAAGTTAAAATAAATATTACACACAGCCCTCCATCACCTAGGGGGGACATACATAAATATATATAAATATTAATTAGGAACACTGAGAAATAAATTAACGACGCTCTCCTGCACCCGGCCCAGCCCCGGGGTGTCGCGCTTGTCTCCTCCCAGGCGCGGGCGGGCGTCTCCGCTGTAGTGTTCTGAGTCTGAGTTGCCTCGGAGTCCCACTTTGGGATACGCTCTTGCGCACCAGGTACACCTGGTGTTTCTTTAATTTTTTCAGGTTCTTTTTTGGGAGTATGGGGAGTCACGGTTAAAAGGCAGCCGGGTGTTGCTGGAGAAACGTGCTGAGTTCTAGAGCGTAGTCCGAGGGCTCCGAGGTCAGATTAAAGGGCTCGAGGACCGGGGCAGGGGTAGGCGCGGGGGACGCGGCGCTGGGGGCATCCTCCGGGGCCAGGGGTGCCGGCACAACCTCTTCAGCCATCAGGATCTGGCAGAAGATGATGGTGAGCAGAAGAAAGAGGAACTTTTTGGCTGGGTTCGGATCCTCGACTGGCAGTTGGCGCCGGACCTGAGGGGAGGCAACAAAGGGAACAGGTCAGCTCAGGGCCCCGGCGTCCAGCTGTTCCCCCCCGCTGTCCACTTCGGCGACACTCACCACTCGTGGGTAGAGGACCCTACGGCTGCGCTTTCGGTGCCCGCGGGAGACACTGGGGCGCGCTGCGGGGGCCACGGCGGGCTCCGGGAGAGGGTCGAAGGTGAAGATCTCGGGACCGGAGCCCCTCCTGGGTCCCGGGCTGGTGGAGGGGCCGGGTGTCGGGGCCCGCAGGACGGTCATGGTGGGGAGGGAGCTCCGAGAGTGACACATTTTGCGCCGAGCGAAGCAGCAGACCGAGTGTGGCCCGGCGGTCGCGCGGAGCTAGTTATATTGGCTGAGACGTGGGCGGGCCCGTCTCGACTCCACCCCCGGCCCGGAGCAGTGGAAATTCCGAGGATGAAGCAAAGGGAGGGGGTGGAGAGCTGGCCTGTGCAACCCCAAGTGTATATTGTGAGCGTGTGAGTTGTGAGTGGGGATGGGCGAGATGCCGGGCTGCAGGCACATGTTGGGACGTGAGGCAGCTGGAGAGGGTCCCACAAACAGTTTAGGAGATGGTTCAGCCACAGGCAGCATCTCTGGGGAGGCAGGAGGGCTTACATAAGATGTCTGACCGTCCTGCTACAATACGGACCCAGCAAACTCAAGGAACCACAGTTACACACGCACATTCACACACTTGTAGATACACATAGACAACACACGCCCCACCCCACGAGGAAGGTCATTACAGAAACAGCCAAGAAGAGAAAGAGAAATAAACACATTAGCACACACAGATGCAACCCTGCCTGCCTTAGCGTGTGCATACACACACTCACACCCCCCCCACATTGTTGAGGTGGAAACATTTTTCCTTCTTCCTTCTAGGTTCTTTGGCTGGTCTAATAATTAAATTGACATAAGAGAGATTAACAGGAGAAAAACAAATTTGCCTACTTGCGGGAGCCCACTGAGACAGAAGACTCACAAGCAGTCAGGCAATTGAGGCTTATATGCCGTCCTGAGCTAAGGAATGGGATAGGGGCCCGGGGCTTCCAAGGGGAGGAGGGCAGTTCACAGGGAGATAGAAGAGCAGGGGTTTGGCCATCAGATGCTGGCCCTGCCATGCAGGTAAGCCTTTCAGATAAAAAAGTTAATAATAGCTAATTATTAAAGTTAATAATAATAGCTAATAATAGCTCTCTTTCTAGGCCCGGTCCCCTATCTAAATTCCTTTAGGCAGTTAAGGGAGAGATAAAAGCTTTTCCTGAATCTGCTGGTCTTGACTGCCTTCAGCTCAAAATAATCCACATGCTGAAGTGGGACATTTTGGGGTGGCATGTTCTGCTCCCCTTCAACATACACGTAGCGCGTGTACGCACACACACCCACACACACAGGCCAAGGGTGCAGAGACTGCACAGGGAAAGCCCAGCAAAGCTACCCACTTAGAGGTGTGCAGAAATGTTCACACGAAGCTGGGGCAGGGAACCACAAAACACAAAGGCAAGAGGTTAGCAGCCACCCAGATTTGCCCCTTGTTGTATGGATCAAATGACAAAATGTGCGTGAAGAACATTTTAAACTGTGAGACATTATGCAGATGTTGTGGTAACGGTAACCCAGCTTAAGACAGAATGGATACATTTTCATAACTGCCTTGGAGATGGCTGCTCATAGACACAGGATTTAACATCTTTTGAGCATTTCCACAGGCCAGGCACCCTGTTAAATGTGCTGTTTAGGGGCAGGCCCAGTGGCGTAGCAGTTAAGTGCGCATGTTCCGCTTCGGCGGCCCAGGGTTCACCGGTTCAGATCCCGGGTGTGGACATGGCACCGCTTGGCAAAAGCCATGCTGTGGTAGGCATCCCACATATAAAGTAGAGGAAGATAGGCATGGATGTTAGCTCAGGGCCAGTCTTCCTCAGCAAAAAGAGGGGGGTTAGCAGCAGATGTTAGCTCAGAGCGAATCTTCCTCAAAAAAAAAAAAAAAAGGTACTGTTGAGAGTACTGAGGTTGGTTTCAGTGTGTGTTGCTGCTCAGTGGGGCAAGCCAGAGACAGTGGGCACCTCAGCCTTGTGGGCCTTAGCCTCTGGCATGGGGAGGGGACCCTGACCAGGAGAACTCCCTGGAGGGTCCTGAGAAAGTGGAAGAGAAAGTGCAAGGGGGACCCAAAAGAGCTAGTGTTCTAATCAATCAGACAAGGCTTCATGGAAGAGAGACATTTGAGATGACCTTGCACAGTGGGTGGCAGCCAAAGAGTCAGATGTGGAAGATGACTGTGAGAAAGAATGGAATCAGCAAAGGCCTTGAGCTGGAAAAGTACAGGATGTGTTGCAGGGGAATCACAAGAAAAACAATCCCAGGGTGAGTTTCCTGTAAAGGAGAAGTGGAAGTAATGATGGATGGCAGAGTGGGGAGAGCTTTGCTGTCAGGCCAGGAGACTGGGTTTGACTCTAGACTATGAAGCGTGTGGGTCACAGCATGACATAAAAGGAAGGCAATTCAAGGTGGGAAGTGAGTGGGATGAGGAGTAGGCTCTGGATGGAGAGACCCTGAGGCAGGGACAGGAGGCTGTCGGAGAGGTTCAGGTGGAAAGAAACAAGGGTGTGAAAAGGGCCATGGCAGAGGGAACCAAGAGGAAGGGTGGCTATAAGAGACAGTCCTAGCATAAGATCACCGGAATTTAGCAATAAGATGGGTATCTATGGAGTCAGGGAGATGGAGCGTGGGGGCGCCAACAGCAAGATGATGAAGGGGTCACAGCTGACTCCCAGGATTTGAAATACATCTGGCTCAGATCTTTACACCAGATCATATCGTGCCTGGTGCACATGGCGAGCACATGTATGACCTTTTCCATTAGAGGCTGTGTCACACATATCTTTGTGTCCTCCACAGGATCCCGCATGGTACCTTGCATGTACTAGTTGTTCAGTAATCTTGGCGTATGAAAGGTGAAAATGCAGAACTATAAATGCACATATAGTAGTCACACACTGGCTGGGTCACCTCAAGCTTTTGAGATGTGGATGCACTCCTTCAAACTCCACATACAAATTTACAACCTCTTGAGAAAAGCTAGGACAATTTTTACACAGACAGAGAACAAGGAATCCTTCAGGGCCTTTCTCAACGAAGGATGTGTGAGGATGCAAAGGGGACAGCCCCACAATGGGAGATACTTTATTGCTGTATATACAATTGCTTCCTGGGCGTATGTGTCACTTTATTTTACACCCACTACTCCTGTTTAAACATGCAAGGCCCCTTCAGCATTACACACTTCTTCCTGACATAAATAACACACACCTCCTCTGCAAACAAAGACACATCCCTTTCCCATGCCTACCGTCATCTTTACATTTACACTCAAGCACGGGGAGCCCGCACACCCACCTACACCCTTATTCTAAGGCAAGTGGCACACTACACAACGATCAACATAAATACATGACTACTTATAAGTGTGGACAGGTCCACATGCTCACACAGACATAAATTGGGGGTAAGGGGAGCTGGCGATGATAGAAGAAAATTGCCTGGTGGGAGAGAGGGGGAGGCACCCAAGGTCAGGAATGCATAACTTGTTTATGATGGAAAATTTCTCCAGGGCATTAGACGGGGGAGGGGAAATGAAGGGGGAGATGTTAGGATCTTTGTTTCCCTCTCCCTCCCACATCTGGAATCCAGACCTCCAGCTGGGCCTAGTTATCCTCACCGTCCTCCTGGCACAGAGAGACCTTTCTTTATGGCAAGACCAAAATGGGGCAAAGAGAAGAAGCAGAGAACCCAGATGGCTGGCTGGCCATTTCTTCTCAACCAATCCCATGCCCATTCCTGCTACCTTCAAAGAGCCAGGGCTCTGCTCCATACCCTCCCGTGGCCCAGGAAGCTGGGGAAAGGTTGAAAGTGAATCATTAAGCCAAGAGGGGATGTGGGGGTGAGGGTTGGCGGAAGATTTAAGACCAGAAAGGGCCAGGGGCTGAGACCAGCAGCTGGACCGGTTCTCACTGCCCTCATCCTAGGCAAACAGGCCCTTAGCCTCTTCCATTTCCAGCCGTACTCATTTCCTCCCCATCTTCCCAAAATCACCATGTGCCTTCCTTCCCCTCGTTTCTTAACCTCCCATAACCTTTCTTAGCCCCTTGTTTGTTTTCTTCATAACACTCACCACAGCAGGGAATCATTTTATGGATTTGTTTACTTTTTGTTGTTGTCCATCTCTCCCACGGGAATATAATCTCCTTGTGGACACAGGACCACATCCGCCCTCCCCTCGTGATAGCTCTGTGGGATCTCCAGGACTTGGCCTTTCACCTAGTAGGGGCTTAATCAATATTCTTAAACCCATCTCCTCTGAGGTGTCTGTCTGGAAGGCTGTGTCCTCTCGGAGACCCCCACACTTCGACTTCAGAGAGGAGTTTGGGGGATGTTCCCCTGAGGCTCAGGGTGACCTGCCATTAGATCAGGAATAACTGTGCAGGTGACACATGGCAAAGCCCTGGCCCTCACCCTTCATAAGTCCCTGACATAGGAGTGAGTCATGCCTGCTGCCCCACCTGGAGGACTGCTGCATTGCTGACCACGGGCGAGGCAGGGCCACAAAGGTGATGAGAAGGAGGCAGAATGGGAAGGGAAGAAGGAGACAGACATTTGGAAGTGGGGTCTTCTGAGAGAGGGAAGCAGGGGTAGAGGAACAGAGCCAGAGGACTCAGGGAATGAAATCTGAACACTCAGAGCTGCACCCGAGGGTTAGCAGATGTGGAATAACTATTTGTTGACTTGAGATGGGTTTGAGACAGAAAGGAAACATAGGGTAGCAAAAAGAGCATATTATAATCTAGTGGTGTTAGTGGAAACTGGATTTAAATTCCAGCTCAGCTACTTATTAACTATGTGATATTGGGCCAACTCCTTAACTTCTCTGAACATGTTTCCTCAATTGAAAAGTGGACACGTTGGCCATCAGGTTATCATGGGGACTAAGGAGATGACTACATTGCTCCTAAGCACGTAATAGGTGCTTCTGCCGTGGGGGCCATTATTATGACAATGGAAAGAGGGCTACTTTGAAGCAGTTGTAGGTGGCAGTGAGCTAACCCAAGAGTAGGAGACCAGCATGAGCAGATAGCCTCCAAGTGCTAAGATCATCAAGAGATACGATTTCTCTTTCTCTTTTCATCCCCCCTTCCGTCCCTCTCCATCTCAGGCAGGTTTTGTGGCTTTTTCTTTTCTCCGGAGATGCAAAGTCTTCTGCATTCCTAGTTCTTGTTCAGCCAATGCGAGTGATTTTAAACACCCTTCCCCTGACCCCCGTGCACACACATTCTAGCTGGAACAAATCTCGCCGGAGGGGTGGAAATACGGTGGAGCGGTGTGTTCTTGTCAGCAAGTTAATAAATGACTCCCAAAGACTTTCATTTGGGCCTTAGGAGGGTCAAGATCAGGCCTTAGCAGTTTTCCCTGACGCAAAAGGATGGCAAGAGTGCCCAGAGTACCAAGGCAAGGTCACAAAAGAATGTGGTGTCTCCTGCCCTGGGCTGCAGCTCAACCCAGCCCAGCCCGGCCCAGCCCAGCTCAGTCCAACTCAGCCAAACTTCCCCGGAGGCTGCTGGGAGTGGGGACCTAGGAAAAGGACCCAGCATCCCTGCTCTGGTACGAACAGTGGCTTCCCAGGACCCCAGTGTTGTGGCTTCTTCCTCTGGCCTCGGTTTCCTTCCCACCAGATTAAAGCTCCACGAGAGCAGGACTTTATCCATCTTGCTCACTGCTCTATTTCCAGAGCCTAGAACCATGCCTCTCAACCCATACAGGCTGCCTGAAAAGGCTAGACATGTAGGGCTCTTTAAGTCATTAGTGTCACAGAGTTGTTCATGTGGGAAGCAGCCTGCATCTCTCTCTAGATTGCTCCAATGTCAGCAGTGGAGAATGTGTTCGAGGTTTAACTCGAAGCATAATCATGGGTTGGGGGAGAGGGGTAGGTGCAACAACAAATAAAGTATTTCCCCTTTTGTCCCACTTTTTCAGACACCTTGTATTTACCCAATGAGTTGATCTGCAAAGTCAAGGGCTTAGATTAGAAGGCTCTCTGATGTCTCTCCCTCCTCTGTAACCCCATGATTCAGCAGCGTCTCCCATGTGTGGTCAAAAGTTAGACGTGCTTCCCTCCTACTTCCAAAGCGGCTGCCCTTGGCCCTTTTCTTTGAAGGTTGGGAGAGGCCCAGGCCCCACCCGAGAAAGGCCTCCGGGGCTGGGGCGGGTGCTCTGGGCTGGCCTGCCTCTGGCTCCCGCTGCCTAGTGGGGATCGCGTGTTAGGACGGGTTTGACTGGCTGCCAGGGGGTGAGCCTTGCGGCGTTTTTCTGGGAAGGGTAGATGCCCTGTTGTGACTCAGAACCAAGTTAGGGAAAAAACAAGCTCTCTCAATTGCTGGCACTCTCCCACTTGGCCTGGCTTTGAGCATGAGCTCATGAAAGAGGAAGCTGGGCCGGCGGACAGTAGCCCTGCTTTCCCTCAGGTTTCCTCTCCATGGCCTCACAGATTCCCTACAGTGTCTAGGCCTCAGGCTGCCGTCATCCTAACTCTGGGTGGCCCTGGCACTTTTATGACACTCTCCCTTCCCAGACGATTGGTCAGTGGTTTCCCCAGGTTGGAAATCCCACCCAGCGCAGAAGGGGATTGCTCACAAGGGGAGGCTGAAAATATCATTGTGTCCCTTGGCTCTGGTGATCTTCTCCACCATGGACCCTGACCACTTGGGTTTGCTCCTAGAAGCATTGCATCTTGGAAACAGACCCAGTGGTGCCAACACTGGGAGCCTGAATTAAGAGGTTGCTTAGGAGCTTGAACTGCTTTTCCAGTTCAAGAAAGAAACAGGTGGTCACAACTAACTGGGCATCTGAGCTACCCTTAGGGCTGCTGTGTCCTAGTTGAGACCTACTTACCTAACACTTTTGGTATTCAGAACAGTCCACTACCAGAAAGGCACATTCTGTTTCAACAAAAATGATGACAAGGATGGGCCATGAAGAACCTTCCTAATTCTTTTCCCTCCAGTCCATCTTCTGTGTCTTCCCCAGAGCTTTCTGGTTAAAAGATGGACCTGACCAAGTCAGTGCCTATGTTAGTAACTTCAGTGCCTCCAGACTCTCTAGAGGGGCCTACACTGGCCTCCCATCCTGAATCCAGGCAACTTCACAGGCTCTCTCTCAACGCCCCCATTGCTTTCCCTGTGTCCTCACATAGGGCCTGTGTCTAATTCTGTGCTTTTTCTCACACATGCCAAACTCTTACCCATTGGACCCTTCACACATTCTGTTTCCTCTCCATCCTCCTGGGAAGACACCACCCCTGACTCCCCCATGCAGAATTAATCCATCTACTTTGTACAGCAACCTCTTGAAAGCATAAAACACAGTATATTATAGTATTTGCCTATTGATCTTTCTGACTGCCTGGAAATGCACAAGACATTGTGATGCAGCCATTTTGGTGTTTTGACAAGGCCAAAAAAGTTATTAAATTGTCAGTATTTAAAGAAAATCAGGGGGCCTGCCTGGTGGCCTAGCAGTTAATTTCCCACCCTCCGCTTTGGCGGCCCAGGGTTTGCTTGTTCGGATCCTGGGGGTGGACCTGTGCACTGCTTATCAAGCCACACTGTGGCAGGCATCCCACATATAAAATAGAGGAAGATGGGCATGAATGTTAGCTCAGGGCCAATCTTCCTAAGGAAAAAAATAAAAAAGGACAATGCTTCCTAAAGAAAATCACTAAGAAATGTATAAACCAGATATTCTCAACCCATCCCTGGGGGTTGTGCTCATCCTATCTCTAACTCCCACCCTTTCACATAGAATTTGTAGTGCTTGGTGAGATTACATTTTTTTTTAAAGCCAGGTGTATTGAAGTATAGCTTATGTAGAGTAAAGTCCATCCTTTTTAGGAGTACAGCTTGATGAGTTTTGACAAACTCATATAGTTGTGTAAATACCGCCACCATTGTGATGTAGAATACTTTCATTGCCCCAGAAAGTTCCTCATGCCCCTTTGTAGTCAATGCCCTCTCTCCACCCCAGCCTCTTGCAACCACTGATCTGAGTTCTGTTCCTGTAGTTTTGCCTGTTCTAGAATGTCATATAAATAAAACTATAGTAGGCACTCATTTGTGTCTGGATTCCTTTGCTCAGTATAATATTTCTGTGATTCATCCACATTCTTGCATGAATCAGTAGTTCTTTCCTTTTGATTTCTGAATAGTATTCCATTGTATAAATATACTACAGGTAGCTTATTCATTCACCATGGATGGACACTTGTGTTTTGGGCTGTTATGAATAAAGCTCCTATGAACATTTATGTCCAACATTTTTTGTGGACATGTGTTCTTATTTCTCTTGAGTTAATATCTAAGAGTTGTATAAGTAGGTATATATTTTACTTTATAAGAAATTGTCCTGCTGTTTTCCAAAGTGATTTACCATTTTACACTCTGACGGGACTATTTTAAGGAGGTTGCATTAAAACGTCCATGTTGTAAATTCCTGCTCCAAGTCTGCCAAGTCAGAATGCTTTCCTCGTCAGAGAATGGGTTCTTACTCAGGTTACCTCAGGGGACAGGGATGGGCTGGAATGTAGCCATCTCTGTGGCCAGCAGTCTGTCCCCAAATAACTGGCGTGTCCTCAGGATGCCACAGCAGTTGAAGGGCCCAGCGGCAGCTCCAGGAGCACACCCTGCCTCCCCAGCCAGACCACCTGGTGGCTCAGCACCTCTGTCTGCTGCTCTCCCACTGTTTCCGCTGCATGGCTCTGCACACGTCCTCTGGCGGGGTGTAAAGTAACGCAAGCCCACACTACCTGGACACATACAGTGCCTTGTAGGCCCTGTTCTGAGTGCTATACAGGAATCAATTCATTAAGCCTTCATGAAACTCTACTATTATTATCTAGATCCTCATTTGACAGATGCGGAAGATGAGAGGTTTGATGAGGCAGCTCACATTCCTGAGATTGCAGAACCATAAAATAGTGGGAGTTAGATTGGAACCCTCGTGTACCTCATTCCAGTACTCCAGCAGTGTGGCGTAGTGGTCAGAGAGTGGATGCCAGAGCCAGTCCACTTGGGTTCAATCCCATGTTCCAATTCATCTCATTTTCACGGTAAGCCTCTGAGAAGAGGACCATTATAACATTCATTTTACAAGTGGGGAGACAACACAGAGGCTTTACACGGCAGGGGCTTAGCATCTGGGAAGTTTGGCTCCAGAGACAGAGCAACCGACCTCTCTGTTTTCCCGCCTCTCAACAATCCTCGTTAACGCTATTATTCTGCTCACTGCCCTAGCTCTTTGTCTCTTTAGGGTTTCACACTGCTCTGACGTTGGCATCCTTGCTTGCATTTGCATCACTTTCAAACTCTGAATGGGCTATGCACACACTTCCCAGGATAGAATAGCTTTCTTGGGCAGCCCTATTGGGCATGCTCACCTCTGGCCATGTCGTTGGCCTCTTGCCAGCCCTTGGGAACTGCCTTTAGCTCACACAAGGATCCTAATCCAGCAAGTGAAGTTGGAGCTAAGGTCTTCTACAGAGTGACCCAGACCTAAGAAATCTCCAGCTACTTTTCTCAAGAGGATGTGGTGTAGCCAGAAGAACTTAAGGTCTTGAGGTCATCTAAACAGATCATTTGTTTCCCCCCCAAAATTATGAGCTCTTTCAGATGAAAGACTAGTCATTGAACCCACTGTCAGGGCTTAGTATTGCGCATGACAAATATTAGGTACTCAGATTTTGGTTAAATGATGAATGAATGAATGAATCAAGAGACAGAGATTCTCTAAATTTAACTCTGTGCTGTCCTATATGATAGCATGTGGCCTTTTAAATTTTAATAAAACAAAATTTAAAATTCCATTCCTCATTGGCATCAGCCACATTTCAAGTGCACGATAACCACATGTGGCTAACGGTTACCATTTTGGACAGTGCAGATATGGTACACTTCCATCATCTCAGAAAGTTCTATTGGACAGCACTGGGCTGGATGATGGATGGGGTGAGAGAAGGAGAGGCATTGGGAAACGTTTATTGTAGTCTGATGGCTTTAATTTGCTTTCAACACTAACAGTCACGATCAGTGCTCTTTCATTGGCTTATGTCACATACTGCCTGATCAGAGGTTTAGAAACCACTTCTTCAGAAATCTACTATTGGAAAAAGGAAACATTTCTGATTATATTCGTGACCAAAAAATTCTACGAAAAAGAAGACAGGAGGTTGAAGGGGAAACTAAAGCCACCGAGTTCCTCCTGTCATAAGCCACAGGAAACTGACCAATCCAGGGTGCTTTGCAACCATTATCTCATCCAGTCCTCACAGCAGCCCTGTAGGACACAGGAGGGCAGTGAAGATAAGTGCCTGAAGGTCATAGTCTTATGAATGGTGGAGGCTAGCTCCCACACTCAAAACCTCAGGAGACTGACTGTCAAACGTCTTCCAACTAAGAGCAGTGGAAGGCAGAAAGATGGATAAAATATGGGCCTCAAGAAGTTTATAACCTAGTGAAGGGAAAATAAGAGACAAACCATAGTAACTGTAAAACTATACCTGTACATATATATACACACACACGCACATATATATACATATAGGAATTTTGTGAGCCAATTGAGATAACACTGGTAGCTTGAAGTTGACCTTGATGGGATTATTTACATCTTGAGAATTAGAAGTGCTACAAATCAGGACTCCCCTGGGCCCAGGCAGATGTTAAACATAAACTGCGTCCATTCCTTTCTTTCCTTCACAAGACGTGAGCAGAACCATGAAGGATTGTGTGTCAGTCAGGATTAGATTCAGCTGTGAATCAAATCTAATACACATAATCACATAATAGCTAACATTTGTTTGGTACATTAGAGCTTAACAAGTACTTTTCCTCGTATCAAGACCCAACAAATCTCTGTGGTGGATGTTAGATGAATGGAATGTTGAGACAGAAAGCAAGCATTCTAGCAATCCAGAGCGGGGTGAGATCACTGTGGGATGGGTGATAGGGGAAAGTTTTGGTTGAGGCACAGAACTAGCAGGAATGCCAGGCAGTCACACAAACCCGAATACAACTCCTGGCTTCACTGCTAGAAACCTGGCAAACTCTCCATCGCTCATGGTTTTTAATGAGATAATTGTAAATTTGTTTTGCTTTCTGGATGATAAAATGCTGACTAAGAGTACTTAGTGGTCCTCCACCCAAATGATCAACGAATTAAAAAAAAACCTCCCTGCATTTTATAGTGATTCTAGAAACACAGAGTAACTTAGATACTCTAGATGTAAAATCGTTTGCGTTGCCTTTATAATAACCCTGTGCTGAACATCCAATGGTATAGCTCAGACAGCTTACTTAACACTCAGGGTTATACAACCTCAGCTCTACCCATAATTCCTGCAGCACAGAATGCATACTAATCCAGCCCTGAATTCTGACTGGGCTTGCCTAGGTTCTTCCTACGTAACTGTAGCCACTTCCCCACCAGTAGTGATTTAGAAATGAAAGCTCTGTGCGCTTTGCCTCAACTTCCTTTAATTTTTCTAAAGCTTCTACCCTTCTTCCTTAGCATTTGGATTTCTTGCGTTTCAAGCCACAGAAACTAATTGTGGCTCATTTAAACACAAAAGTTGAGTATTGAGAGGAAATTGGATAGCTCGCAAAATCAGAGGAAGGCTAGAAAGCCAGGCTCAGGAAACATAAGAGCCAGTGGGCATTCGGTAGTAGGAGTCAAGTCTTGTCCTTGCTACCTGCTGAAATGAATGAGCAACAGCTAGTTTTTTCCATTCCTCCCATTCATATTCATCATTCAAAGCCAGCAGAAAGAGTCTGGTTAGTCTGGTTTAGGTAGGGGCTAGGGGAAGAAAGGACACCTTAGCTGACAGCTCATTAGGACAGCATACAGGTAATTCCCCAAAGAAACCCATGGCTGCTGTCAGAGGAGGAAGAGTGGATGGTCAAACCTGAGAAAATATCCACTATACCCCATTTTCTCTTCCTAAGCTCCATTTCCTACTTGTTCTAATTATCCCTAATAGAAATGACCAACGTATCTTCCGCGGTTGTGGAAAAAATATATAAAAATAAATCCACCCGTATTGGGATTTTCCCCAATTGTTGGGGAAGCTTGGCTTTACTCCTCAGCATGGAGTAAAAGAATTAAAGAAGACAACGTGTGCAAAATGCCTACTGCAGTGCCTGGCATGTAGCAAGGTTCGTTAAATGTCATTGCCGTTCCAGCCCTTCCCCGTGACGTGCTGGAGCCAGCTCATACCAGCTCAGTAGCTCACGAGAGCTAATCATATTTTCAAGAATTTTGTGAGCCAATTGACCTAACATTGGCACCTTGAAGTTGACCTTTATGGGATTATTTACAGCATGGAAACTGGAAATGCTGCAAATCAGGACTTCCCTGCCCAGGCAGTTGTTAAACGTAAACTACTGCCTCCACTCCATTCTTCCCTTCTCAAGATGTGAGCAGAACCATGGAGGATCGTGTGTCAGGATTAGATTCAGCAGTGAGTTACCCCCCACCCCCCAAAAAATAGAACAGCTGTTTACTAGTAAAAATTCTTTCTTTCTTCCTTCTTTCCTTCTTTCCTTCTATCCTTGTTTCTTTCTTTCTCTTTCTCTCTCTCTCTCTCTCTTTCTTTCTTTCTTTCTTTCTTTCTTTTTTGAGGAAGACTGGCCCTGAGCTAACATCCGTGCCCATCTTCCTCCACTTTTTTACATGTGGGACGCCTGCCACAGCATGGCTTGACAAGCGGTATGTAGGTCTGCACTGGCGAACCCCAGGCCGCTGAAGTGGAACGTGTGAACTTAACCACTGCACCACCAGGCTGGCCCGAAGTTTGTTTTTTAGATCAAGGTGGAGAGTTCAGGGCTTGGCTAGTAGCTCTACTTTGTTGCCTCACCATCCTCAAAACATGGCTTTTACTTCATGATCTAAGATGGCTGCTCAAGCTTCACGTTCCAGCCAGCGGGAAAGACAAGGACAAAGAAACACACACCCCTCCTATTAAGGCCATTGACAGAAGTAACACACATTTCTACTTATATGAAGTAGGTTGAAGTGAAGTCACTTAGCCATATCTAGATGCAAAGGTGGCTTGGACATGTGTTATTTACCCCAGGCAGCTGTGTGCCCAGCTGGAAACTGAGAAGAAGGAGCAAGTGGATATCGGGAGACAGCTGTCAGTCCCTCCCACTAATGCGCAGGAGTTAGGAAAGTGGAGAGAGGGGAAAGTGGTGCTGGTGTGATGGCATGAATGTGGTTTGTGAAACTCTGAAGGAGTTGGCTGGAATATAAAATTAAAATACTGAAAAGCAAGGTTAAATAAACAAGGTGGAAGCCAGATTGCAGTGAGGGTCCAGGAAAGCACACAAAAGAATCTTTCTCTAGTACCGTTAGAAACAGAAGACATTGCCCTTTTGAGTAGGTGAGCTGGGTCCAGCCCAGAGGCCAAGTGGTTCAAGTTCCATGTGCTCCCCTTCAGCGGCCTGGGTTCGCAGGTTCGGATCCTGGGCACGGATCCACTTACCAGCCACTCTGAGGAGGTGTCCCACATACAAAAAACTAGAGGAAGACTGGCACAGGTGTTAGCTCAGGGCAAATCTTCCTTAGCTTAAAAAAAAAAAATGAGTAAGTGAGCTCTATAATCAGAGGCATTTAAGAAATTTAAATGTGGCACTTACGTGCTTGACACGTTGGAGGGAGGAAAAACAGGAAGCAGCAGGGAGGTCAGAAAGAATTTCACAATACAGGTGTGAGGTGATTACGTGGGGGCAATGGGAATGAGGAGGAAGAAATAAATCTGAGAGGCGTTTGCTAGAAAATGTGTTTGCTTTGATGGTTGGCCTGATAGGGAGTTTCAGGCTGGGGTGGTGGAGAGACAGGAGTCACAGAGACAGGGAGCAAGCCTGTCTGGTAGGTATTTTAGATTGGGTCACCTAGAAGCACAGTCTGGCACAGGACTTTTGTGATCTTTGTCCAAGGGATTGATTCGGGGAGAAGGGATTGATTCGGGGAGGAGAAGGAGAGTGAGGGAAACAGGATGGCAAAGGGGAAGAAGCTAAGCAAGGGTGTGAGCTGAACAGCTGTGCAAGCCCGCAGGGAGGCTGTCCACACAAATTGCACCAGAGTTGGTTCTACCTTGAGGCAAGAGCACTGGTGTCTTGTAGCCCTTCATCAGGCAGTCACTGGCCAAGGTCTATCCAAAGTGTGTATAGGGAGGGATGGCTTGGCTCCCATTTGGTCCAGGGCAATTCTCTAGAAAAGAGGACAGCTGTGTGTGGTTATTGGACAACATGCCTGGCAACTGGGAGTTGAGTTGGCCAGCTGGTAAAGAGGAGCTGGATGAGGCCCAGGCAGCATCTATTATAGTGCGTCCATTTTGAGTGTGTTGGATTTGAAGTGGCGAGGAAATAAGGTATTGACACATGACTAGTGGGAAAGTGGAGATACAAGATAGGAGTTCATGTGGAAGAAGAGCTGAGCTATGTAGACATTAGAGTGGGAGACTCTGGCCACACAGGTGACAGCTTCAACAAGAAGCTCTTTGAGGGCCGTGGATGGAAAGAGGGGAGCAAGCCTTTGGAGAGTAAGTTGGATACCCCTTAGTGGCAAGGTGGGTGGAAGAGGAGCAACTAATGAATAAAGCAATGCAGAGACCAGTAGAGAAGCGTGTTTGTGTGGTAATTGACCTTACATTTTGACTGGAAGTCAAGGGAAGAAAAAGTTGAAGGGGAATAAGTATGGAGAAAAGGTTGAAGTTTATTTTTCATCAGTTGGGAGGTGGTTGATGGCCTTTCAGGGAGCAATGTCACGATAGGACAGGGTTAGAAACCACATGGCGAGGGTCAGTAATGCTTTCCACATTTAATGCCATTCCGTTCTGACTAATTCTCAAGTCCTTTCGGGCACTTCTGCTTCAATTTATATGCTGCTCATTCTTGCTTGTCCTGAAGTTACTCTATATTCTGGTTATCTAATGTTGCCTAAGAAATTACCCCAAGACTTAGGGGAATGAGACCCCCTTTGTTATGTTCCTGGGTTCTGTGGGTCAGGAATTTGGACGGAGCAAAGTGGGGATGGCTTGTCTCTGCTCCACGATGTCTGGGGTCACACCTGGAAGGCTCGAAAGCTGGGAACTGGAATTGTTTGCATGATCCTTCACTCCCATGTCTGGCAGTGGATGCTGGCTATTGGCTGGGGGCCTCAGTTCCTCTCCTTGGGGTCTAGATTGGACCCTCTTGCATGATGGCTGGGTAACTGAGAGAGAACCAGGCATGAACTATATTCTTTTTATGACCTCACCTTTTGATGATCTACACTGTTTTCCTCATACCCCATTGGTCACAGCAGTCACAGCCCCACTCAGATTCAAGGGGAGGGAACATAACTCCACCCTGGAGTCTGTCACGTGACAAGAAGAGCATGGGGTGGGGTGGGGGGCTGCTATCTTTGGAAATACAATCTTCCATAATCTGACAAAGCTCTCCATTTGCTTCTTGTGAGTGGCCCCGTTTATTCAACTATCCTCAATAATAACAGCCACTGGAGGAACTTCCTGAGGGCAGGAGTCTGGCCTGTTACTCATATCTTTAGATCCTAAGCATTTGCACAGTAAAAGGCCCCCAATAGATACCTGTGGAAGGAAGAACTCTTTTTAAAGCCTATCATCTCTTTTTCACATGCACTGCATTGTTTGATCCAAAACCAGCCATCAGGACCACTTGCAGCTGAAGAAATTGAGGCTTAGAGGGCTCCGTGGGCTACCCCAGGTGACTCAGCGAGCAGGAGCTCAGCTGTGACATGAACCCAGGTCTTCTGCGTTGATGCTACTTTTATTAAGAACTTGATGCCTCCAAACAGCAAATAAAATTCCTAGGGGCTTCAGGGCCCCTGCCTCCTTCATCCTCATAGCAGCACAGGGCCAACTACGGGGCCATGGACAGAGATCCCTCAGCTGCTTACTGACCGGTCCTGCATTTGATACACCAATTTAACATGATGATTTAATATGATTTTGCATCTCTTTTCTCGTGGGAGCAGTCAAGGGCTAGGACACGGACCCTCATGCCACATGCAGCTTCAGGCTGGGTAGAAGGCCAGGATGAAGTTGTTTCTCCTCTCTCTGTGCTGGCAATGAGCAGGCAGCACCCACGTCAGAAGCGTGAGGTGAGTGGGAGATGCCAAGGAGAGCACAGGTGGGGCAATCAGACGGTGATCTGAGCTAACTGAATAGGAAGGCCACATAAGGAAAGCCTAGAAGGGAAGGATCTGAGGCAGTTCCTGTAGGTCCAGCTCAGAGGGGAGAGGGGAGTGGGGAGCCAATTTCCACCGCCTCCCCAACTCACAGCCCAGCCCCGAAAATGCTTCGCCGCCTCAGGGGGAAATTCTGGGGAAGAAATGCAGTGTAGGTGGCAGGGGTGCTTATCGAGATCAGGAGTAGGTGGGAGCAGATCTTAGAACTTACATTAGGCCTCAATCTTCCAAATCCTGCCTGTGCCCTGTCGCCGCCCCCACAAACCGATCTTTGACTTTATCTCTGTAGAAATGTCCACGGGCCAGCCGTTTCTTTCACAGAGATTGCAGATCAGGAAGGACCTTTGGAAACCACAGTTTCCACTTCCGCCATAGGGGCAGAAGGGATGGGGCAGCCTAACCCCTTGAGCCTGGGAAGTAACAAAGAGGACCGAAGCTAGGTCTGTGTGGTAGGACTACCGCCCTTCACAGGTCCCCGCTTTCCCTCACCAATCCTGCGGGGACATCTTTGGGGTCTTTTTGTTTCTGGTTTCTCGCCATCCTGCTCCCCTCTGCTAAAACGTATATTCCCCCTGCTCAGGCCCTCTGAAAGCAGCTCACTCTGACTTCTCCCATCACCTCCAACTCCTCCGCCTCACCTTCATGAACCTTGGTGGACTAGCTTCAACTGTATCATTTGTGACTCACTCTTGCTACTTTGTTCCGGCCTCACCAATGTGCTTAGTGCTCTCCCCCACGTAGGAATTACTCACTGTTTATGTCACAGATCCCTCTGGAATGTGCCCCCTCCTCTGTGACACCCATTCTCCCCACATCCTTTATTATTTTGTTTAACAAGTTCCCCCTCCCCCCCTCTGATGATTAAAGTAGTATGTGTTTGTTGTGGAAAATCTGTAAAATGCAAAATACATGCGAAAGAAAATTAAAAGTACCCATGATTCCACAACCCAAATATAGCTAACGTTACCATTCTGGTGGATTTCCTTCTAGTAGTCTCACCAGAACGCCTTCCTGCTTTGGGCCTTCATGTGGCTTCTTATTCCTTCTACCTGAAAGTCTCTTCTCTTCCTCCTCTCTTTGTCTCTTGCCTCCCTCATTCTGTGAGTAAATCAACTCATCGTTATTACCGTAGAGGTCATTCTCCCAGAGAAACCTTTCATCTACCCCGAGTTAGGTCTCATTCTTACACACTCACAGGCCTAGCACTTTCCCTTGTAGCACTTACCACATCTAGAAATAAACTGTCATTTGCGTCTTTGTGTGTTTAATGTCTGTCTCAGCTACTTGACTTGGCATAAGGTCAGTGAGTGGCTTTCTTGTTTATTCTGATGACCCTAGCACCCACCACAGTGCCCTGTATACAGAAGACACTTAAGACTTTGCATCAAGACGCCTTCCTAGAATAACCACGTGTCTATCCTCTCAGCGCTTTAATCAACTTAACAAACACAATGAATCAATGACCATATGCCTGCCGTGGTTCCAGATACAGGATACCTGGTTCTTGCCCTCAAGGACTCCTCAGTCTTTTGAGGGAGATAGACTAGTAAATGGAGTATTCCAATATGTCCTTAAGCATATGGTGATCAGGAATGTTAAGTAAGGCATAGAGGAAGAGACCCTAGACTAACCCTGGGGGAAGTGACACCATTGTTTTAATTCGTCCTTGCTAATGCATTTACTTTGTAGAATCGTAGAATAACAGAATTGAATGGGACCAAGAGATCAACAGGCCCCCTCTCTTCCTGTAAGATGAGGAAACTAGAGTAGAGAAGGGCAGTAAGGTGACTCGGCCAAAGTCATTGGGTTGTTTATTGGTGGCAGATCTGGGATTAGAACCCGGATCTTGAGACTCCCAGCCCAGTGTCCTTTCCACTGTACCTTAAGGGCCTTTGGAGTCCCCTAAACCCCCGACTCCTCCTCCTGTTCTGTTAATCCTCAAGTCCTGTTGATTTTCCCTTGTAAAGGTCTCTCCAGTCTATCTTCTTTTCCTCAC
Organism: Equus przewalskii; assembly: GCF_037783145.1. Lineage (NCBI taxonomy): Eukaryota > Metazoa > Chordata > Mammalia > Perissodactyla > Equidae > Equus > Equus przewalskii. Next base: position 30,586,851 of record NC_091849.1, read on the forward strand.
CGCCAGGTCACCACGCTCCAAGCCTCCATCATCTCCAGTCTAAATGCCGTCACTCACCTCCTACCTTGCCTCTATGCTTCTAGTCTTGCCCTGCTCAGACCCTTCTCCACTTTGCAGCCAGAGTGAGCCTTCACAGACCTAAGAGTGAGCGTGTCTATCCCTGGCTTAAAGCCCCCCGTGGCTTCCCACCAAGCTTCTAGGAATATGTTCAAAATTCTGTTTTTTATTTTATTTTATTTATGTTTTTTTTTTCCTTTTTCTCCCCAAAGCCCCCCCGGTACATAGTTGTATATTCTTCGTTGTGGGTCCTTCTAGTTGTGGCATGTGGGATGCTGCCTCAGCGTGGCTGGATGAGCAGCGCCATGTCCACGCCCAGGATTCGAACCAACGAAACACTGGACCACCTGCAGCGGAGCACACGAACTTAACCACTCGGCCACAGGGCCAGCCCCTCAAAATTCTTTATATGATACATTAACATCTTTGGGCTATCATAATAAAATACCATGGACTGGGTGGCTTAAATAACGGAAATTTATTTCTTACACTTCTGGAGGCTGGAAGTCCAAGGTCAAGGTGCCAGCAAGGTAGGTTTAATTCTGAGGTCTCTTCTCTTGGCTTGTAGGTGGCCGCCAACCCCCTGCCCCCCTGGTGCTCATATGGCCTTTTCTCTGTGCTCATACAGTGAGAGAGAGCTCTCTTGTGTCTTCTATCAGGACACAAATCCCATTGAATTAGGGCCCCACCCTTAGGACCTCATTTAACCTTAATTACCTCCTAAAGACCCTACCTCCAAATATAGTCACACTGGAGTTTAGGGTTTCAACATTAAAAGGGGACACACTTGAGGGAACACATTTCAGACCATAGCGTGTGGTCTACCAGGTCTTTCTCCATCTAGTCCACCTTACCAGCCTCTTCCAAGCCACACTCTCCTTCCTGCCTCCATGCTTCTACATCTTGAATTTCTCTTGGTTTCTTCAATTTGTCCAGATCTCTTGCAACTCTGATTTCTCCATCACCTTCTCTTCTTCCTCTGCCTGCCTCACTCCTATTTAGTCTTTGTGCGTGTGTGTGTGTGTGAGGAAGATTAACCCTGAGCTAACATCCATTGCCAATCTTCCTCTTTTTTTTTTTTTTTTTTGCTTGAGGAAGATTAGCTCTAAGCTAACCTCTGTGCCAATCTTCCTCTATTTTGTATGTGGGACTCCTCCACAGCACGGCTGATGAGTGGAGTAGGTCCACACCTGGGACTGAACCTGCGAACCTAGGCAACCAAAGCGGAGTGAATAGAACTTTACTCAGCCACAGGGCCAGCCCCTATTTAGTCTTTGTAAGGGAAAGTATCTCTAGCCTTGGAGAAAGTGGATATTGTTTCGCCCCCTTTTGCCTAGAGTCCACCACAACATCACAGGACACGTCTTGGACCTCTTTGAGAACCATCTGCTCTTTTGAGAACTGAGACCCAAAGACCACCAATCACAAAGTAGAGCATACAACCCCCTTCAGGAGCCAGAGACCGGAACTCAATTCCTGCTTTATTGGTGAGCTTCTTCCTTTTGGACCCGTATCTAGGCCTTTCAATTCCTGCTTAGGGAGACCCACTGAACTCACTTCTTGAGGGACATGGCTCTCCCTCGCCTGTTAAGCAATAAACCCAGCTTCCCCACCGCTGTCAGCTTTGATGTCTCTGTTTTTTTGGTTTGTTACTTTCAAGTCTCAGTTTAAAGGTCAGTGTCCAAGGGAGGCCTCCCCTGATACCCTACCCTGTGTTTAGTTCTCGGGCTCTACATTCCTACGGCAGCAGCCTGCACTCCCCCTTTTGTAAGAGTCATCACTTCATTCCCGTATGTTTTATGTCTGACCTTCTGAGCTCCGTAGGGCAGGACTCATCTCTGTCTTGTGGATTGTGGTATCCCCAGGCAAGTACAGTGTCTGGTACCTAGGAAGCCATCAGTAAGTATTAACTTTTATTAGTAGATGCTCCATAAATAACCACTGGTCTGAGTTGTCCTCAGGTGGTTTCTCAGATAGTACACGCACTTTGTGTCTAAATTGGTTGAAATTTCTTTAAGACGAGGATCCTCTGTGTTCCTTTCTTTAAATCTCTCACACTATGCCCATTGTGGGCTTCTTCATCCAAGCAACATTTCATAAATGATTATTAATTGGTCTCCCCACAACCACTTTCCAAACGGGCATCATATTTGAAGAAATGATCAAATTTAAAAGAATATGTTGTGTAGCAGGACAATTTATTATGACTTTATCGTAAGAACAATCTATTGAGAATTAAATAGGAATGAAGGCTTCCTTCTCCTCTCCCTCCTCTGCGGAGCCAGGACTTTGTTTCCTTGAAGTTGTGGGTTTCCTGACCCTTGAGGGGTTTGGCTTTTTTTGTGTGTTTAGAAGGAAAGAGAAGAATGAGGCCAGATGGGGCTCTAAAGGGGCTGCATGTCTGGTCTGAGAGGGGAAGGTGGAGGGGCAGTGGCCTACCTCTTAGCTGATGCCTGGACCTCTGGGGAGTGAGGGAAAAGAGAGGGGACGCCATTTCTCCAGGGCACGCGGAGACCTGGGCCTGTTCCAAAGCGGCCTCTCAGGTGGGACTGGCTGCCAGAGTCCACGAGAACCGGGCTGGGGTGCTCTGGATGCAGCATTTTCAGAGCCTCAGCAAATGCCCCCCAGCGCCCAGGCATGGCCAGATCAAGACGGTAAAGAAGCACTGAAAATATTACAGTGCCCCCAAAGTAATTAAAAGTAAAGGAACTCTATGAAACCAAAACCAGCTTTAAGGATGTACTACGGATTTGTGATTTTTCTTCAGAGCATGACTACTTTGATGCTCTCCTTCTTTCTCTCCATCTTCTTCTCCTCTCCCACCTCCTCCTCTACCTTCTCCTCAAATACCAATTATTTCCAAAGTTGCTTTTTTTCTCTCTCCTGGCTTTGCTGATGCCATGCTCACGTGATTAGGAACTGCCCGGGTCAGCTGAGTGGCCTGACCTCTGATGGACTCCACAGCCTTGAGCAAGAGCAAGGCAGTGCTGACCACTGTGGTCAGAGGAGCAGACTCTCCTCTGTTTCCTCAAAGCTGCGTGAACCTACAGTTCCTTATATGACCCAAGGGGGAACGTCTGGAAACTGCCAGACACTAGAACTCCAGTTAGGGATGGTCAGGGCTGAAGCCAGATCTGATATGAGTGAGTCCATAAGAAATAGGACATTGCTTGTGCCCCAAGAGCTGCGGATCAATTCATTCATACCTGTTCCATATTCATAGACATACATACTTACATACACATAAATGCTTTTAGGTAGATAGAAAAGGAACTGGTAACAATTATGGCTTCTGGGAAGTAGGTCTACCTTTTTTTTTTTTTTTTTACTGTTTTGAGTTTTAAAAAAAACCATTGAGGGGCTGGCCCCGTGGCCGAGTGGTTAAGTTCGCGCGCTCCGCTGCAGGCGGCCCAGTGTTTCGTTGGTTCGAATCCTGGGCGCAGACATGGCACTGCTCATCAAACCACGCTGAGGCAGCGTCCCGCATGCCACAACTAGAAGGACCCACAACGAAGAACATACAACTATGTACTGGGGGGCTTTGCGGAGAAAAAGGAAAAAATAAAATCTTTGGAAAAAAACCCAAAAAACCATTGAACAGATGTTGTTTTGGCAATAAAAATGTACTTTGACAATTAAAATGACAGCATCAATAAATCATCAGATTGCTGATATCTTCATATTGCAAACTACGGGACAGCTGGAGACTCTGCTTTCCAGGAGGGGTGAGCTTGTGATCCAGACCTGGGATCTGAAAGGGGGGCCAGTGATGACTTCCAGCTGTGGTGTGTCCAGTCGGCAGCTGGAGAGGAGGCCAAATAGAGACTAGCCTGTGATGTGTGCCAGGATGAATCAGGGCTGGAGCTGGAACATTCCTTCACTCTGTCAATGAACACCCGCCTCATACCTGAATCCAGGCACTGAAGATATAGTCGTGAACAAAGCAGACTAGGTTCCTTGGCCTCCAGACTAGGAGTCTAAAGGAGGAGATGTGTGGGTCATGTGAGCCTAGCAGGAGAACAAGGAGGGGGAGTGTGAAGTGTAGAGGGCCCAGGAGAACCCAGAGCTCCGGGATGGGGTCAAGGGGAGGGAGTCGGGGTGCCTTTTTCAGGGCATCTAATTTTTTGACTCCTATTCTTGAACTCTCCTCTGTTCTGTTTCAGGGGCTAGAGGGTTTCCTTTTAATTGAAAAGTATGTTTTTAATTAAAAAATACAGTAAAATTGACTTTTTTTCACTGTACAGTTCTATGAATTTTGACACATGTAAAAATTCATGTAATTGCCACCACAATCAAGATAACAGTTCTACTGTCCCAACAGAACTCCCTCATGCTATCCTTTTGTGGTCACATCCTCCTACCCACCTCCCACCAACCCCTGCTATTCTGATCTATGCTCTGTCACTATAGTTTTGTCTTTTCAAAAATGTCACATAAATGCAATCATATAACATGTAACCTTTTGAGACCTGATTTTTTTCACCCAGGATAATGCCTTTAAAATTCATCCAGGTTGTTGCATCTATTGATAATTTGTTTCTTTTTGTTTCTGGCTAGTATTCCATAGTGTGGATAAACCAAGTTATGCATTTACCCATTTTAACCCAGTTTTTGGTAATTACAAATGAAGCTCTCATGAACATTTAGCATATAGGTTTATGTATGAATGTGACTTAATTTCTCTCAGATAAATACCTAGGGGATTGTTTAGTTATATGGTAAGTGTACTAACTTTATAAGAAATTGCCAAACCGTGTTCTAGAGTGTGATTTTGCATTCATTCTACGGGTAACGTACAAGAGTTCCTGTTTCTCTGCATTCTCACCAACACTTGCCAAAATTTTTTATTTTAGCTCTTCTAATAGATCTGTAGTAGTAATTCATTGTGGTTTTAATTTGCATTTTCCTAATGGTCAATAATGATGTGCTTATTTGCCTTCCTTATATCCTCTTTGGTGAAGTATCTATTCAAGGTTTTTGCCCATTTTCAAATTGGGTTGTCTGTTTTCTTGCTATTGAATTTTGAGAGTTCTTTATATATTCTGGATACACATCCTTTGTTGGATATGTGATTGGCAAATATTTTCTTCCACTTTGTACCTTGTCTTTTCATTCTCTTAACAGGATCTTTGGCACAGTAAATATTTTTTATTGTGATGAAGAATATTTCTTTTGTATTATTCATTTTTATTGAGATAGAGCTGATATACGGAAAAGTGTACAAATCTTAAGTGTGAAGCTCGATGAATTTTTACGTTTGTATTCACTCATTTAACCAACATCAGCCCAGAAGGTCCCCTTGAGCCCCTATCTGGTCAATATGCTGCACCCCCTTCCCTATCCGCTCTGCAATAACTGCTGGTCTGACTTCCATCACCAAAGATTTGTTTTGCCTGGAAGATTTCTAATGACTGTGCTCTAAGTTTTGTAACCTACTCGTTTTTGTCTTGGAAATTGGAAGTCTCCAAAAACCCCACCTTGGAGAGAGATTCCAATGCCCCTCACCAGATGTGATGCAAAGGTTGGTGAACAAAGCTGGATTTCTTATCACTTTGCTTCCGGTGTGCCAGCAAACCATGCTTCATATCAGGGTCCAAAAACTTGGTAGAAATGGCAGAAAAGGTCTAGGCAACCTTAAAATCCAGTGATGTGGGAGAGGCACCATCCCAGGAATCAAAAGGCCTGGGTTCAGCTCCCTCTCTGACATTTACTGCATGACCTTGAACAAACTCTATAACCTTTTTGAGTCTCAGCCACCTCGTCTGTAAAGTGTGAACAGTAATATCCACTGTGGTTATCAGGCCTGTTCACCACTATTTGAGTTTCTCTCTCTCCTTCCAGGTACCTAGGAAGATTGTACTTTGCCACCCTATTTAACTCTTGCCAGTTAACCCAGGCATGGGTGACTTACTTTGGCCAATTAAAATGTGTCCCTGCTACATGGAAGTTTTAAAAACTAGTATGTGCTTTTCCACATTCTCTCCTCCTTCTACTATAGCAACTGGTAGTGTTCTAGATAGTGGCTGCTCTGTCAACCTGGGTCCTGGAGTGAGGACAACGATGGCCCAGAGCAGAGCCTCAGCCGATCCGCCATTGATACATAGCAGGAGCAATAGATAAATCTCAGTTGCATAGAGCCATTGAGATTTTGGGGTTGTTAGTTACAGAAGCAGAACCTAGCTGCTTGGATGATATGTCATTTTATAGATATTACCAAGACTGTATGAGATAAAATGTATGGAACTTCTAGGTACATAATAAAGGTGATTTCCTTCCTTTCAAAATCTCCTTCTTTCTTTCTAAGGAGTCATAAATCCAGGAAAACTCTTACCAGCACAGAAATCTTGATAAGAGGCAAGAGAACAGACAGATAACCACTCAACCACAAAAGAAAGAGGAAGAGAAAAGGATACAAAGCAACAAAAGATACAGAAATATGACAGAGCAAGGAAGAGAAACAAAGTGATAAGGAAGGAGAGACAAAGTATAAAAACGGGGAGGAAAGAGGTACAGAGAATGCTGACAGAGATGATTCTAAGAAAAATTCCTGGGGCCAGCCTGGTGGTGCAGCTGTTAAGTTTGCACGCTCAGCTTCGGCAGCCCGGGGTTCGCCGGTTCAGATCCCAGGTGCAGACATGGCACCACTTGGCAAGCCAAGCTGTGGTAGGCGTCCCACATATAAAGTGGAGGAAGATGGGCATGGATGTTAGCTCCGGGCCAGTCTTCCTCAGCAAAAAGAGGAGGATTGGCAGCAGATGTTAGCTCAGGGCTAATCTTCCCCCCACAAAAAAAAAAAAAAAAGGAAAAAAAGAAAAATGCCTGCTTGAGATCAACGGAAGCTGTATCTGTCTGAGATGTTCACCCCAGCCCCAGGCAAGCAACATCATCTGTTATGACAGCTGAACAAACAAGCTTGGGCTTTATTCATCCCTGGTCATCCATTCATCAGTCTTTCCACCCAATGTTTACTGAGCACTTACTGTGCGCCTGGCAAGACCCAGTGCTGGTCTCTGCCTTCAGGGATCCCCCAGTCTGGTGTGAAACGGTTACATGGAGAGTTAGGATACAATTTGGCCTGTGCAATGCTGGAGGTGCCCACAAGGAATATAGGAGGAGAAGGGGAACCAAGCCCTGCTTGGGAGATTGAGAAAGGGCTTTCTGGAAGACACGAGTCTAAGAGTCTTGAAGGATAATTAGGAGTTAGCAAAGGCAGGGTGGGTGAGCGCATGCTGGGCAGAGGGGCAACGGGAGCCAGGTGGTGGAGATGAGAAGTTGCAGGAAGTTTGAGGTTGCTGGAGCCTCACAGAGAGACGGTGAGCATCGAGCATCGGGAGATGAGGCTGGAGAAGGACTCAAGGGCCTGTCACAAAGGCTTGATGCCTTTCAATAGATGGCCTAGGGCAGATTTGGTCAGTTAAGCAGAGAAGTGACACGATCAGATTTTAGCTGAATTGTTCTGCCTGCTGTGTGGACAGTGGATTGGGGCAGAATCTCTTTTTGTGAGATCTCTTGGGATTGGGCTGCATGTCCAGCCCAGGGCCTGCAAGTGCACAACTTGGTTTTGGAATAATCATTCCAGCCAAGGCTAATGAGAGCTACCCTGAGCTGGGCACTGTTCTATTTGATCTGTGTGGAGTAACTACTTCACCCTCCTGACAACCCTGTGAGGAGGGTATTCTTGTCATCCGCATTTGACAGAGAGGTGGTTGAGCACAGAGAGGTGAAGTTATGCGTCCCAGCCGCAGAGCTAGTAAGCAGCACACCACATTCCAGTACAGGCTACATGGCTCCTGGATCAGCCTGTAACTGGTCTCCATCAGGCCTCCTCCTTGGGGTCTGCTTTCTCAGAAGGGCTCTCTCAGAGGCAGAACTTCACACTGGCATCCTGCTTCAAGTTTATGAAATCTTTCACATGGATGACTTCACTCCAGCCTTGCAACAATAGCTTCCGTGAGGAAGATATTATTACTCATAGCTAAGAAAACCAACTGTAGGAAATCAAATGATTTGTCAAAGGTCAGAAGTTAGGTGGCAGAGCTCTGTCTCAGACTTGCGTCTTCTGACCCAGAGTCCAGTGTCAGGTCCCACGTTCACTTGTCAGTCGACGCTGCAGCCAGCCTCATGCTCAACACGTTGTGTGGTTCAAAAGCCAGGGCACTTTCCACTCCTGCTCAGCTGCCTCCTGTCTAGGAAAAGGCTTTTCTGAATTGAGAGAAAGAGTCACAGAGAACTGTGTCGTTGGCATCGATTTCCTGTGCTTGGGCAATGGCTTCCGCCATCTGGACCAGGTGACGTCAGCCATCTGGATTTCCGCCAGCGTTCTCCCGCCCAGGAAACAGACTTCCGGCTGGGCGCCCAGCCATCTCTGGCCTCCTGGGAGCAGACCTCTCAATTTGCAAAGTGAGAGATTGAAAATCAGATCTCAGGGAAGGTCTCGCTCTAGGGAAGGAGGTAAAACTGAGGAAGAGGAGGTCAGCGGACAATAGCTAGGGATGAGCGGGGAGCCCCTGTGTCTGCGGTCTGGGGTCCTTTCTGGGGCAAGAGGGGAGGATCCAGCGATCACACTGGGAGGTTTAACATTTTGTGACTAACAGACTTAAGTAAATTGAGAGGGGAGAGGGGAAAAGGTAAGCAAAGCTGAGGAAATCTGGAAAAAATTACACATAAAGATACAAACATAGAAGGTCAACATAGGCCAAGAATAGAATGTTGATCCCAACCCTCGTGCTGTTCTCTGTGGACGCTAAGTCTTGAACAAATCGGAAACAGGAATATGAGCAGCCCTCGTTTCTTCACTCTTTTAAGCTATAAAAATACACTACTTGCAAAAAAATCTAAGCCACAGATAAATGAATCAAAGTGGAAAGTTAAAGTGCCCCTCTCCCCTCCTCATCCCATCTCCAACCCTACTCCCCAGGCCTGGTTCATAAATGCTACCTCTCATTTTAATCATTCCTTCGGCCTATATGCATCTCATTTAATTCTCACAATGACCCTGTGGGGTAAGAACTACTATTATGCCTTTATTTATTTATTTTTAATTGCGGTAAAATATACATACCATAAGATTTACCATTTTGGGCAGCCCCTCTGGCTGTTGAAGGTGAGTAGGCCATCATGGCATTCTGGTCTACCTGACCCACCAGCAGAAGGTGTTACAGCTTTCTAAGAGTGTGCCATGCCACTTCAAGTCTTGGTGTATCCACAGGGACAAATACTGGTCCTTTGCTTACGTGATGAGAACCTGGTTTGAAGAACATAAGAATGAAAGGGATTTGGTAAAGGCTACCCAACCGCTGAAGGAGCCAGAGGAAGAGTTCTGGCGATCAGCATCCATGGCCGTGTGTCTTCCGTGACTCTCCTGAGGGCACCTCTTCAGAGGGAGATGAGTGTTCCAAGGCTCTGCACGGTGCTTAGATGACTGGCATCCTTCTGAGAGGACCATGTATCCTGATTTCTTTGCTGAGAGAGCAGTGGAAGTAACTATGGAGTGAGAGACAGCTCTGGGGGGACAACTGCCTGGTGGTCCTCATACTGAAGCTTTGCCCCTGCCTGAAATGAAGGTGATTTGCCCCACTGTGGTGGCATATTGTGACCAGGCCCCAGGAGGGGCCCCTGTAGAGAAAGAGAGAGGAAGACCCTTCACCATTCATGCTTGCAAGGAAGTAAGTTACAGAAATACGTATACTTGTTGTATTAAAAATAACTAGGAAAAATTTTACCATTTTAACCATTTTTAAGTGTACAATTCAGTGGCATTAAGAACACTCACAGGGGCTGGCCCCGTGGCTAAGTGGTTAAGTTCGCGCACTCTGCTGCAGGTGGCCCAGTGTTTCGTTGGTTCGAATCCTGGGCGCGGACATGGCACTGCTCATCAAACCACGCTGAGGCAGCATCCCATATGCCAAAACTAGAAGGACCCACAGTGAAGAATATACAACTATGTACGGGGGGGCTTTGGGGAGAAAAAGGAAAAAAATAAAATCTTTTAAAAAAAAAAAAGAACACTCACATTGGGGGCCAACCCCGTGCCCTAGTGGTTAAGGTCGTGTGCTCTGCTTTGGCGGCCCAGGGGTTCGCCGGTTTGGATCCTGGGCATGGACATGGCACCACTCATCCAGCCATGCTGAGGCGGCTTCCCACATGCCACAACTAGAAGGACCCACAACTAAAAATAGACAACTATGTACCAGAGGGCTTTGGGGGGAAAAAAGGAAAAATAAAATCTTTAAAAAGAAAAAAAAAAGAAGAAGAAATTCACATTGTTGTGCAACCATCACCACCATCCATCTCCAGAGCTTTTTTTATCTTCCCCAACTGAAATTCTGTAGCCAGTGAACAGTATCTTTCCATTCCCTCTTCCCTTCGGCCCCTGGCAAGCACCATTCTACTTTCTGCCTTTATGAATTTAACTACGCCGAGTATCCCATGTAGGTGGAATCATACAATATTTGTCATTTTGTGACTAGCTTTTATTTCACTTAGCATAGTGTCTTTGAGGTTCATTCACATTGTAGCATGTGTCAGAATTTTCTTCCTTTTTAAGGCTGAATAGTATTCCATTGTATGTATATACCATGTTGTTTATCCATTCATCCACTGATGGACACTCAGGTTGCTTCTCCCTTTTGTCTATTGTGAATAATGCTGCTATGAAGGTGGATGTGCATGTATCTGTTCAAGTTATGCCTTTATTTTAAATAATAGCAGTATTGAGATATAATTCACATACCATACAATTCTCCCTTTTAAAGTGTAAAATTGAATGGTTTTTAGTATACTCATGGAATTGTGCAACCAACACCACAATCAATTTTAGAGCATTTTTATCACCTCGGAAGGAAACCCCATACCCATTAACAGTCACTCCCAATTTCCCCTCAGATCCATCCCCTATTCAGTCTTAGGCAACCAGTATCTATAGATTGGTCTATTCCGGATGTTTCATATAAATGAAATCACACAATACGTGGCATTTTGTGTCTGGCTTCGTGGCATAGTGTTTTCAAGATCCATCTACATTGTAGCATGCATCAATACTTCATCACTTTTTATTGCCAAATACTATTCCATTGTGTGGATATATATACCACGTTTTCTTTATCCATTCATCAATTGGTGGATATTTGCATTGTTTCTATGTTTTGGCTATTATGAATAAGGCTGGTGTGAACATTCACGTAGGACAATGTGTGTGGGTATGTTTTCATTTCTCTTGTGTGCATAAGGAGGAGTGGAATTTCCAGGTCATATGATAACTGTTCAACCTTTTGAGGAACTGCCAGGCTGTTTTCAAAAGTGACTGCCCCATTTGACATTTCTGCAGCAGTGTATAAGAGTTCCAGTTTCTCCAAGCTTTCTTTTTGATTCTAACCACTTTAGTGGGTATGAAGTGGTATCTCATTGTGGTTTAGATTTATATTTCCCTGATGGCTAATGATGTTGAATATCTTCTTATGTGCTTATTGGCCATTTGAATATCTTTGGAGAAATGTTTATTCAGATCCTTTACCCGTTTTTAAATTGGGTTATTTGTCTTTTGATTCCTGAGTTGTAAGAGTTCTCTATATATTCTAGATACTACAAGCCCCTTAACAGATATGTGATTTACAAATATTTTATCCCATTCTGTGGGTCAGCTTTTCATTTTCTGGTTGGTGTTCTTTGAAACACAACAGTTTTAAATTTTTATGAAGTCCAATTTATCTATTTTTTGTTGTTGTTACTTGTGTATTTGGTGACGTATCCAAGAAATCATTACCTATTCCTTGGTCACAAAGATTTATGCCTGTGTTTTCTTTCAAGAGTTTAATAGTTTTAGCTCTTACCTTTAGGTTGTTGATCCATTTTGAGTTAATTTTTGTATATGGTGTGAGGTAGGGATCCAACTCCATTCTTTTGCATGTGGATATCCAGTTGTCCCAGCATTCATAGGCGTTTTTACAGATGAATAGATTGTAAGCTCCATGAGAAAAAGGACTGTGCCTGGTTTTGCTCACCATTGTTTCTTTAGGATTTACTTAGCCCCATGCCTGACACATTCAGGATGCTTAATAAATATAGGCAGAGTGAATGAATATATAAGTGACTGAGACTCAGAGAGGTTAAATAACTTGTGTAGGTCAGACAGCTGGAAAGAGGACAGACATGGTTCAAACCCAAGGCTTTTCATTCATCTTTCTTTTTTTTCTTCTTCTTCTTCTCCCCAAAGACCCCCAGTACGTAGTTGTATATTCTAGCTGTGGGTCCTTCTGGTTGTGGCATGTGGGATGCTGCCTCAATATGACCTGATGAGTGGTGCCATGTCCACACCCAGGATCTGAACCCATGAAACCCTGGGCTGCCAAAGCAGAGCTGCAAGCTTAACCACTCGGCCACGGGGCCAGACCTCATTCATTTCTAATTAAGAGTTTTTATGCTCTGAAATGTTCTCAGGTTACCAAAAGAAAGCAGATTTCCTCGAAGTTTCATTTGCTGCCTCTCTTTGTATCATCCCAATGATTCCATCGTTTGGGAACAAACTTCTCAAACTTCTCGAGTCTAGTAAGCCTCATGTTCCTTCTGCTTCTGACTCCCCACCCCTGTCTACTCTCCCCTAGCCTCAGAGACAAAGACTCCGCCTCCTCCTGTTGTGGTTTTATAGTTGGAAAGTTCTCTAGATATCTGACCACAGCATCCTGCTGTACAATTTTACCATAAATCCCCATTAGTGTTTGGTGTAACCATTCATTATGGGACCTGGTTTGATACGGGAGGCATTTGGGTGCACAGAGAGCTTTTTGCGCTTCGCACTGTGTGAAGCACAGCCCTGATGAAGCCCGAAGCCCCTGCTCTAATCCTGATGTAATGTCCCTCTTTGTGCACTGTGGTTTTTGATTCTGGGTATAGCTTGCCATCTCAGAGGAGAATGAAGCCAGGTGGCATAAACCCCAGTTATAGAACATTTTGATGGACTCACCTCTTTTGGAATGAGGACAAGGAAAAGTCCTGAAGAGAAAAAAGAGCAGTGTTCCTCAAAGCTTTTGAAATTAAAGCCAAGACTGTGGTGAGAATTGGGTTGAATTCCCTGCCCCCACCCTGACTGTTGAGTTTGGGCTCCCCCTGTTGGACCCTTTGGAAAATAATGATCTGGACTACAGTAAAATTTAAGATAAGGGTAGGGGGCAAAAGAAAGAACATTTATTGAGAGCTTGTTATATATTAGGTATTTTATTTAGGCATCTCATTTCATCCTTAAAGTGATCCCGCAGGTAGGTTTTATCACTCCTTTGCAGAGTTAGAAGCTGAAACTTACCCAAAGTCATGTGAGGATTTGAACCTAGTGCTTTCCTGACTCCCTAAAGACCATACTCTTTCCAGTACTCTGAGCCAAGGGAGCCAGAGGGCAGAAAAGGCACATGAGGGCCCCTCCCTCCCTTCACTTCCACTGGGTCTATTGGTCATTTTGTCAAGACATCTTAGGGGTGAGGGGTGGGGGGCAAGGATGCTCCCCGGAACCAGTTGGTGTGCTGGAGCCAGCTCAGACCAGCTGGTGAGAGTAATTGTCAAATATTCAGCAATTTTACAAGCTGGTTGTTAAACCATTGACAATTGGAAATTGGTCATGGTAGGAGGGAGTATTTGTACCATGGAAATTGGTAACCTCAACAAATCAGGGATTGTGACCCACCAGCCCCACAACCTGCCACCCTAGCCCCCGACGCGGGTTTACCAGCATACCGCTGCAAATGAACTCTTGCTGAGGTTTTAAATGCCCCTAACAGAGCATTAACTTTGAGGCCCAGAATGAGAGCCGAGGATGACAGCGTCTGCCTGCAGTGGTCACAAGCTTTCAACTACAGATTGAGGAAGGATAGACATATCTGGTGGAAAATGAGGAAGTGAGTGCACGTGGGAGAGAGGAAAGAGGCTGTGGAACATTAGCTATTCACACATGAACAAAGCGCCAACATTTTTAATCACGGGGATTTTTGGGGGAGGGATTATGGCTTGTCATTAGAGTCCTTTTCTTTCAGAGTAATGGAAGAAGAGATCCAAATCATGTGGAGACTAGAAAAGTGCCCTGGATTGGGGGTCGGGGGCACTGCACCACACAGAAGAGGGAGGAACTCTTCTATGGAAGAAAGGGTAGCTTTGAGCCTTGAGGTCTTGGGGTGGGAGGCAGTTTGTAGACCATATTCCTGATCCTGAGTCAGCAGTTGGGGTCCTTTTGCTTGCCAGGTGGTGACCTTCCTCTGGCAGGGCCCCTAGATTACCCAGGGCTATAGGGGTCTGTGACTAGCAGAACAACTCTAAGCTCTGGGGACTAGCTCTCCAGAGCCCACCCCTGGGGGCTTTGGGTCATCTCCATCTGAGGTCTGGAGTCAGGGGCCTTCCTCAGCCAGTTTAGATGCTGTAAAGAACCAGCCACCTCCCATTATAAAATAAGACGTATATCCTTTGTGGGAGGGAGCATCTTCATGAGAAAAGGAAGGGACTTCCCAGCCCTGCCATGTCCCTGAGATTTCTCTGTCCCTTTATGCTCAGGAACAAGCACAGCTGAAGTCATCAGCACTGCAGTGACTTGGAACAATTAAATAAGACTTCCCTAAAGGCCTAGAGCTAAGAAAAGGGAAAACAAAGAATCCAGCAGCAGGTAACCAGATAATCTGATTCACAAGACAAAGCTGATTGATCTTCAGCCCACAGGCAATTGCAGGGGTTATGCCTCCCTTGCTCCTGGCTTGCTGCCTCCATCTTACAGAAACTCGCTGAGTCTGAGGGGAGAAGATTAGAGATACATGGCAATATTGCACCCCCCCCCCCCCCCCGCCCTTCTCCAGGCTTCCTTTCTGAGTTCCAGGTCCCTGCCTGAGCAACCAGCACACCTATGCCTGCCTGATGCCAGAATGTCCATCTTCCATCTCTTTTGGAGACCACACTTACTGTAGGTGTGTGACATTCTTCTACAGGGCACAACAGGAAAGCCACCATCTCCAGGTCAACCGCATAGAATGAGGGGTGGAGTGGGGGTGTTGTCATTTGTCTCAGGTGATGTTGACTCTCTTGCGGTTCAACCCAGGGCTAGAGATTGTGATCAAAGGGACACCTGGCTCCGATAGGTGTACACAGGGCAAGAGCTATGAGATGGTAGTGACATTTAGTATTAATTAGCACTTTTTGCAGGGCAGGCTTCCACTCACTGGTACAGCTCCCAGGCTAGGCGGGCCTGAGCAGACCTCACCGGTGAGGCAGACACCAAAAGGTGTGTGCAATGGGAGGGAGGCTTGAACTCAGAGGCTGCCGGTTTCTGTCAAGCAGAGGTTAGCACCCTGTGGCACAGAATCTGATAATCAGCTAATTATTGGCTGGTACCGCCTTCTGTACCCTGTGAGAGAGCCTGCTCCCACTGCTTGTTCACATCCATTTGTTCAACAAATATTTGCTAAGTCTCTCTAAGGTGCCAGGTGCTACGCAGGACACTGAAATTAGCAGAGAACAGGACAGCCATCTTGTCCCCATGGAGATCACAAGATAATGGGACGAAGGACACTGAACAAGTAACTAAAGAGTGATGGGTGTTAGAAAGGAAAAGTGCAGGGTGTATTGCGAGGTACCTAATTCAGTCTGGGATGACAAGGAATGCCTTTTGAAGAAGATATCACACCTGCGAATTAGCAGGAGTGAAAGTGGAAATTCTAAGAGGGCGGGGACCATGCCTGACTTGTGTACCAGTGTCTGGCATGGAGTAGGCATGGATGTGTTTGGTTGAAAGCATGAAGGACTCTAGCTGAATAAAGGGATTGTGTGTGCGTGTGTGTGTGTGTGTGCACACGCGTGGGTGGGTGGGTGTGGTACAGTTAACCCTCCTTTAGCTCAGCTTGGTAAATAGCTTTTGTAAAACTGCTGATGCTCTGTCTAATGAATGATAGGTAACAGAGTACTGTTAATGAGACGTACACCATTAGAGGCAGCTTACTGATGGAACAAGTCCTGACAGAGACTCCTTCCTATTTGGTTTGAAGCATGAATTTAGCGCTCACTAGCTATGAGAATTGAGTGAGTTGCCCACTTTTCCCAGGCCTTTTTTTGTTAAGTTCTATCCAACTCCCAGCGTGGTGAGGATAAAAGATGACAAATAGTCGGCAGCAATAAGATATATTGGAGTATACGAGGAAGCCATTTGGTGTAAACCTAATTTGACCTGACTCTGCTTTTCCAAAAGGGCCTGACATGGCTGTTGAGCGTGCATTGTATATCTGCTTTAAGCATTTGCTGTGTCCCAAAGACGAGAACAAATGGCCTTAAGATAAAGGTGCAACTTCCACTGCATTAGCATTTCCTTAAGGATAAGCATCTTTTCTAGGAAAACTAGGCTAGGAATTGATTCCTGCGCTCACCTGTGACCACCCAGCTCAGAGACAACAGACCTGCTACCTGCTGTGTCCACCGAGACAGCTGACCTCCTACTTGCTGTGTCCATCAATCGCTGTGCAGACAGAACAATCTCATGACTATTGTACAAGGGACATTTCTTTTTTTTTCAAAGGTTGGCACCTGAGCCAGCAGCCGTTGCCAATCTTCTTTTTTTTTCTTCTTCTTCTTCTCTCCAAAGCCCCCCAGTACATAGTTGTATATTCTAGCTGTGAGTGCCTCTGGTTGTGCTATGTGGGATGCCACCTCAGCGTGGCCTGATGAGTGGTGCCATGTCTCCGCCCAGGATCCGAACCGGTGAAACCCTGGGCTGCCGAAGGGAGCGTGCGAAGTTAACCACTTGGCCATGGGGCCAGCCCCTGGGACATTTCAATTATATGTGAAACATGCTCTTTGAGGGTATATAACCACTTGTACACCCCACTTCTTTGGTGCCCTTCCAGCCTTGGGGAAGGAAGGCCCCAGGGCTATACGGTCCTCACATTTGGCTCAGAATAAACTCACCCCAATTTTCATTTATAGATTGGTTATGGATTATTTGCTTTGAAAAAGACATATATATTGTCTTTAACATTCCATTAAGTTGGAATGTTGCACTGTAACATGAATACTATAACTATTACTATGGTATAACTATTATACATAACATAATATATATAGTATGATATTATATATATAGTATAATATGTAATATATATTGTAAAGTATACTATAATGCTGTAAATATTAATTAAATAATCATAATACTTGGTAGTTACTGTTATTATTCAGGTACACCAGGCTTCTAGCCAAAAGGAATTTGATAGTTACAAGAAAAGCCGTCAACATCATAAATCTGGATATCGTTAACCAAGAGCCAAACAATAAATGAATCAGGAGGGAGAGAGGGTGTACACGCGGTGCCAGATGATGCCTATGCGAGAGAGGATGCGCCCTTGGAAGATGAACCAGAAGCCCTCCCTGTTGGAGGGGCTTCTCTGCTGGGCACACTAGCTGCTTTTACCAACCTCACTCCCCCGAGACGATCTTGTTCCAGGGAGTGCAGAATTTTCCAACCTCCAGAACCCTTTTGTCGTGTTTAGCATGAGAGATGCTGAAATGAAAGGGAGAGTGATGTGTGTTTGCTCACCGGCCGTGCTTGCAAGAAGGAAAGCTGATCCTTTTGACCTTTACAAAAGCCATCACAGATCTTTGTGTGTCTCCAAATTAGAGGATCCATAAATACTCACCCAGATTTTCTGGGCCTTTCTCAATTATATTTATGTCGAGAGGCTGCTGCTTCCTGTTTACGTTCTCTTACCGCCAGCTAACCGCTGCTCTTACTTTCACTGAAGTTTTGTATCTTACTCTGCGAGAAATGTTTGAGCTGCCTGAAAACACATTCTGAAATGGCTTCTCAATTCTCTTTTCAAATATCTGCATTTCTCGTGGATTAATAAAACCGAGCTGCCATAGAGATCAAAATGCTTGTCTTGAATTTACCCCAATTTATAATTCCTAAAACCATGACTTTCTCAGAACTCTTCACCTTTTCATTACTACTTTTACTGGTGCTAGGGATTGGCTTTCTTTTTGGGCAATGTTCACACAGAAACAAAGTTTTTAAAGAAGTGTTTTCCGGTGGGTTGCTGCCTGCTGGACCACCCACTGAGAAACACAAAGCTGCTTCGGAAGCTGGGTGGTCGGCTCTCCGCTCGGCCCCGCTGGGCAGCGCTGGTCTTGCTGGACTGGCAAAACTGTGTGTTCCCACATGTCAGGGGTCTCCACGGACAATTGAAGCAACCAGATGCCACATGTTTACTGTACTCAACATCCGTATCAAGGAGACACAAGTAAGGAAGCCATGCGCCCATTGTTGCTTCATTGGTTCACTGAAATAATTCTAGATAGGATTAGCTGTAGCTACAGAGTTAAGCCCCATCGTTAATTATGTGGGGTTTTTTTGGCTAAATTAATAGGAACAGAATTCAAATATTGCTTCTTCTCTGGGGACAGGCATAACCCACATAACGTAGTATTCATCTTTGCCTCCTGTGTTAATTCCTCTCCCCTTTCTGTCGTTATCATTATGTTGTTACTGAATCTTCAAGGTATGACTGGTGTCAGGAAATGATAGAAAAATCAACTGCATTGTGATTTCTTGCGTGTAAGTGCACCCAACTTTCAGTCTCACTCATTTAGTATAAAATTGGAAGAGGCCCAACAGCCTTTGTTCAGAGATGTGGTTCATGCGTTACTTGCTGGACTTCCTGGAAAAGGATCCAAAATAGTGGCTGGCCAGCCCTGTGAAAGGAGCAATGGCTGGTCATGATTCACATCAAACACCAAGCCCTGACTGCAGAAGCTTGGCATCTTCTGGATATATTTTGCAAAGATGACAAATTTCCTTAGATAGGCCTCTGCTTAAACATTAGGTGGAAGAAGAATTGTTGATTGTGTTATAGAGGTCTTTAACCCTCCGGTGACTTCAGACCTTCTGCATTAGACTGAGACTGCCCTCCAGGATCTTTGCTACACATTGTATAAAACTTCAGTTATTACATATAACTGCCAAGTGTTTGAAAAAGGAAATAGGTAAGAGACGTGTTCCTGAGAATGTTACTGGCACTTTGGGTTCTTATTGTCCCCAGGGTAGAACTCAAGAGACAACAAACGGGAGTAGGAAAGTGAAAGTTTATTAGCTTGTGCACAGGAGAGGCACAAGGGGGCCAGTGGGGAAAAGAAAGGGGCAGCTGACCAGCTCATCAGGGAGTGTGATTGTGGGGCTTTTATTAGGCAAAGGCTGGCAGGGGTGCCTTGTCATGGCATGTAGAGGTGGGGTTGTGCTTGCGCTGGTGCTGTCACATAACATGCTACTACATGCGATGCATGGATCATTAGCATGCTAGCTCTCTGCCCCGGGTGTGATTTTTACTATGCTAATAGGGCTGGGGTCACCTTCAGTGGACTCCTGGGTGCTAGGGCGCATGTGTAAGCCCGGGAAAGTCCCAAGGCTGTGGAATGTGGATCTCGGTGGCCTCTATTTGATTTTCCTAGCTTGCCAATTGGTTAGGGGCCTTGTCTTGTTAGGCCAGGGGCCTTTCAGATGGCCCTGTCTCCTTAGGCTGGTTCCTGTCTTGAGAAGAGGGAGTGTAGTTGCCCTTGAGAGGAGGTTGACGGCGTCATCTATTAGGTGGTTGAGGGTATTATATAGGATGACGTATGAAGAGGACTTAGCCCAGCACCTGGCAGATAGTAAGAACTCGATAAATATTAAATTATTATTATCATCTGCCCAGTGGTTTCAACCCCCTTGCCTTCATGTGCCAGCAACACTTCCTGATTTTCTCATGTCTCGCATTTTCTTGGGTCCTTTTATTTATCTTAAGTTCTTCTTCTGTCCTCTGAAATCATGTGTCCTCTCCATGTCATATCTAAGGTTAAAAATATATTTATATTATGTTTATAGGTTATAAGATATATTTATACTAATACTCTTGATTCAAATAGAGACTCTCATTGTTTTACATAACTTCATATATCTTATATCTGTTCTTTCTCCCAACTAAATATCTCAGTTCTCAAACACACCAATGTTTGCTTTATCTCTCAATATTATCACCATTAATTGATTAATCATTAACCAATATCTCTCTAGAAAAGCAGTCAAATTGCTGTGGGTTAAAGTTGTTTGAATAGTTCTTCTCTCTGTGATTATACCATTAATTCACTGTGCAAATAGATTCTTTTGTTTTATTTTGCTTTTGCTTTTTAGGGAATTCTTTTTAATTTTGTTTGCAATTATGTAAAATATTTGCATAGTTCCAAAGTCAGATCTACAAAACACAGTGTACCAGGGAACCCTAGTTTCCCTTTTTTTTTTGAAGAAGAAGAAGATTAGCCCTGAGCTAACATCTGCCACCAACCCTCACTTTTTTGCTGAGGAAGACTGGCTTCGTGCTAACATCCATGCCCGTCTTTCTCTATTTTATATGTGGCATGCTGCCACAGCATGGCTTGACAAGCAGTGCTTAGGTCCATACCTGGGATCCAGGCCGGTGAATCCTGAGCCACCGAAGCAGAATGGGCGAAGTTAACCATTGCGCCACCAGGCCAGCCCCACCTAGTTTCTATTGCTATCTCCTCTACTCTATTTCCTCCTTCCCCCAGAGGGAGCCATTTTAGAAAGTTTTTGGCTTATCCTTCCATTGTTAAAAAATACATATGTATTTATTTGTTCTTAGCTATATAGTAGCATGCTATGTAGTTTTCCCCAGTTTTCATTTTGAAAATTAAAATTTTTTAATTGAGACATTTGCACACAGTTCCACCTTGCTTTTCCTACAGAATGCTTTATGCTGGTGATCACTCCATGGCAGCATGTAGAGATATTTTTTATGCCTTTTTTTATGCTCCATAGTATGGCATATTTAATTCAACCCGCCCCCTATTGTTAGACATTTAGATTGTTTCTAGTCTTTTGCTATTACAAACAGGGCTTCAATAAATAGCCATATGCGAACACTTTTCTATATTTTCGTCAGTGATTTCTTGGGATAGATTCCAACAAGTGGTATCACTGCGTCAAAGAGGAAGTGCATATGTAAATTTGCTAGATGTTGCCAACCATTCTCCTCCATAGGGTTTGCCTCATTCTGCTTTCCCACCCACAGTGTGCCAGAATGCCTATTTCCCCATAGCTTTGCCAACAAAGTGTGTTGACAAACTTTTGGATTTTCGCCAATCTGATAGGTTTAAAAAGTACTACCTTAGTCTAGTTTTGATTTGCATTTTTCTTATTAGAAGCAGAGGGGACCATCTCTTTATATGATATGGAGACTTTGACATTTCTTTATCTGTTTGTTCACGTCTCTTGCAATTTTTAAATTGAGTTGTTGGCTCTTTTCCCTCTGCTTTAGAAGACTCTTTATATATTAGGGATATCAGCCATTTGTCTGGGACACGTTTGTCATTTTATTTTGCTTATGGTCATGTTTGTCCTTACAAAAACTTTTACTTTTCAATTTTTAGGTAGTCAAATTTATCGGTCTTTCCCCTTGATCACAGCTGGATTTTTAGCTATAATGATGAAAGTCATCTTCACTCCCAAGTTATAGAGCAAGTCATCCATGTTTTTCCCCTGGTACTTATATGACTTCTTTTTTTTTACATTCTCTATGGAATTTATGCTTTTGTATGCTATGATAAATGGATCAAATTTTATCCTGTTTCATGTAGAGTCTCAAATTTGGCATTACTAGCTCCTTTCCCCTGCTCCCTTCAGCTTACCTTTTCCTAGACATTTTATTCTTTTCTAAAACTTTGCCAAAAATGGACATGGACCAAAATAAACATCCGTTCAACTGCCTGCATGTGATTCCATTTTGCTGCCTGTTTTTTCTTTCCTGGACTCTGTGATTTCTGCACAGTGTTTTTCCAGTGGTTCAAGTGGGTTATGACCTTTGGAGCTTCAGGAAGAGTGGACTGAAGACCTGTCCAGAGAGTGATTCAAGCTGGAGCAGGTCCTGTGGATGCCCAGGAGGGCCCAGTTCAGCTTGGGGGTGGGGGCGGGGTGGGAGAGAGAGAATGGCTTCCTTGGGGGTGGGTGGGATGGGAGCTCACAGGTGTGGAGCGCTCAGGAGCTCAGTTTTCGTTGATGACCCATGTTTCCTGTTTCCGCCCACCTGCTGCCCTTGTTTTCCACGTAAGGGAGTGCCAAATTTTGTAGGGGCGGAAAAATTTTCCCTTCTAGGTTCTTTGGCAGGTCTGATAATTAAATTGACATAAAACAGATTAACAAGAGAAAAACAATTTTAATTATGTACTTACGGGAGCCCACCGAGACAGGAGACTCACAGGCAGTCAGGCAATTGAGGCTTATATGCCGTCCTGAGCTAAGGAATGGGATAGGGGCCTGGAGCTTCCAAG
The DNA here is from genome assembly GCF_037783145.1 of Equus przewalskii. Taxonomy (NCBI): domain Eukaryota; kingdom Metazoa; phylum Chordata; class Mammalia; order Perissodactyla; family Equidae; genus Equus; species Equus przewalskii. Next base: position 30,609,228 of record NC_091849.1, read on the forward strand.
GGGAGGAGGGCAATTCATAGGAAGGTAGAAGAGCAGGGGTTTGGTCATCAGATGCTGGCCCTGCCATGCAGGTAAGCCTTTCAGATAAAAAAGTTGTCTCTGATAATCGCTCTCTTTCTGGGCCAGGCACCTTATCTACATTCTTTTAGGCAGTTAAGGGAGAGGTAAAAAGCTTTTTCTGAATCTGCTGGATCTTGATTGCCTTCAGCTCAAAGTAATCCACGTGCCAAAGTGGCACACTTTGGGGTGGCATGTTCTGTTCCCCTTCACTTTCTTTCTGTCTTTTTTTTGTTGAAGAAGATTGGCCCTGAGCTAACATCTGTTGCCAATCTTCCTCTTTTTCTTTGTTTTTTGCTCGAGGAAGATTGTCCCTGAGCTAACATCTGTGCCAATCTTCCTCTATTTTGTATGTGGGACAACACCACAGCATGGCTTGATGAGCGGTGTATACGTCTGTGCCCAGGATCCTAACCTGTGAACCCCAGGCCACCAAAGTAGAGTGCACAAGTGTAGCCACTAGGCCACCAGGTCGGCCCCTCCCCTTCACCTTCTAAGTGGAGATGACTGGTGGCAGAGCGAGGAGTGGAATACAGAGATTGGAACCTCTCTTCCTCTGTGCTCACAGAATACCCAGGGCAGATCCATATCATTGATACCAGCTCCTACTTGCTATTTTCTGGAACTAGGTGGAGGCGTAGCCATGGGCCCATTTAGAGCCAGTTTGAACCGACATCATCTCTTATCAAGAAAGTGATTAAGGATTGTCTTTCAGGAAATTCGAAAAGTCACGTAGCTGGAGCATGTGCAAAAGAGGAAATCCTAATCTGAAATGACTGAGGAACCGAAGATCCTCCTTTCCACAGAACTCAAGGAGTGGGACCCGATGGGAACTTGAAAGTTGGACTCCTATCAGAATTGAAGGGTCAGGAAGAGCCGGTGTTAAATTTCCTTCCCAATCTCATCAAAAAGCTTAGAACTCCATCATAAAAGTTGAGGACCTCGTAATAAATGTTTAGAACCCTGTCATCAATGTTTAAAATCTTACCATAAATGTCTGAAGCCCACCAATCAAAACCCATATTGCCAGCGTTTCTTCATGCCAGCCTGTCCTCTCTAACCTCTTCCATTTTGCCCCAAATCCTGAATCAGGGAGACAGGACTGAAGGCACATGCCCCCTGTCTCCTTGCAGATCGATCTCACAGAATAAAACTGATTTCTCCCCCAAAAGCTGCTGCTGTAATTAATTGGTTTTTTAATTTATGTGCATCAGGCAAGAGAACCCCAGTTTTGTGCGGTAACACAGGTACTGTGCCTAATGCTTTACAGGCAGTCAATCCTCTAATCCTGACCTGTTAGTTAGCTATGGTTGTTATTCCCAAAAGGGAAGAGGGGCTCAGAGATGAGATCACACCATTGGTAAATGGAAGGATTTGGGTCTATATGATACCAATTTCCAGGCTCAACACCCCTAAGTCTGTGGCCTCCAAAATAAATGGTTCACAGGGCTTGTAGTTCTGCTCACTTTTCCACCTGCAGACTAAGCTCACCCCCTTCACTGCCCAGATCCACTGAGCTCAGACGTGGGCAGCGTGGTTAGCCCTAGACTCTGCAGTCATCATGCTGGGCTGTAAGTCTCCGTGGCTAGGGAGACCCTGTCTCACTTATCTTTTATTCAGTTGCCAAACAGTGCTTGGAATGTGGTGGACACATTACATATCTGCTGGACGATTGAGTAGATGAAAAAGAAAGGGGAAAAGGAGTGTGCGTTGGAGCTGAAGGGACAGGAGTAGAGGAGGCACAGGGGGAAGAAAGGCAGATTTGGGGGTGTTGACATAAAATAACCACTAATCATTCTGTAGATAAGAGAGATAAAGTGAGTTTTACTTGAACCAGAGTGATGATTATAATCCAGGAAGGCCTTTTCCACAAAGGAAGAAAGCATTCTGGAGAAGAATGGTTTTCAGTGCAGTCTTCATATCTTTTTAGATCAAAGAACATGCATTAAACACACCCAGGATACATTTTCATCAAAGTTTCAAAGAGGTATTCAGTTGCAAATTAGCAGGTCAACATGACCCTGTGGTCAGGAAAGGGACTAATAAGGTTCTTACCAATAGAGCGTTACCAACAGGGTGTAGGAGGGGAAGTATGCGTTCTTATCTTGAGAGTGCATTCTTTACTTTAATGGTTAAAGCAGATGTACAGTGTGTTGGAGAGGCCATAAGTCAGGCCTCTTTAGTTCAAGCTGAATCGGTTTTGAACCCAAATAGTCACCCTATATACCTCAAAATGTGAAAATCTCTTGTCATGTGGGAGAAAACTCTTCACTGTATCCTTTGATTAGACGAAATTAAGACAGAGTCTGAACTGAGAGACTGATCAAAGAGGTGTTCCATTGCTGAGCACTGAAGGGGATTAGAATTTGCCACCCCGAAATATGCCTCTTTGGTGTAAGGATTATTTTAGGTTGACAATTTTCAAGAAATGGCAAACAGGAGAAGCTCTGAAAACTGAGTACAAGTTGCCCTTTTGTATGAGACATTTACATTTACACAGGAAATCTCTGTTTGTAAGGGTGTCTTCCTCACTATACCAGGAAGAGAAGGATGACTCTGTATTTCTAAAAACTCTTATCAATGGAGGAGGCAACAACTTAAATCTGCATAATAACTTTACCCTGGTTTACTGTGCTTTTCCTGGTAATCTCCCAAAACTGACTCCCCACCCCCAAAATTTTCCTTTGTCTTTAGCTGGAGGTGTTAGTTAAGATGGTGGCTTGGGCCATTTCGGGGAGTTACTCAGTTTTCCCGCATATCTCACTTGTATGCAGAAGGTATACATGTTATGAAACTTCCGTTTGTTTTTTTCCTGCTAATCTGTCTTTTAGCACAGGGTGGTCCTAGCCAAGGACCTAGAAGGGTAGAACCTAGAGATTATTTTTCCTCCTCCACAGGACAATGAAGAGAAAAGGTGTCTTCCTTGAGCAGAGAGGTGAGAAATGTCCAGAGTGGGGTACCCTGGGGCAGAGATCATTTTAGGAACTGTGGGGGACTGACATTGGCCACCCCAAGATATGTCTCTTTGGCATGAGGATTATTTGGGGCTGGTTACTTTTAATAAAAGGTGGCTCTGAGGAGTGGAACTTGCTTGCCCTTTGTTAGGAGACATTTACATTGTAAAGGAAATCTCCATCTGTAAAGGTGCCTCCCTCTCTGTACAAGGAAGAACAGGGCAGGGATGACCTTATCTCTAGAAACTCTTAACCAATGCCAAAGGCAAGGGCTTAAATCTTCATTTGTTTACTGTGCTTGTGTGGTAATCTCCCATGATCGACTCCCCCTCCATCCCCAACACCCTCCTTTGTCTTTAGCTAGATATGATATTTAAGGTGGGGGCTTCAGCCATTTTGGTGAGTTACTCAGCTTGCCTGAGCCTCTCCCATGTATACATGTTATAAAGCTTTGTTTGATTTTCTCCTGCCATTCTGTCTCATGTGAACTTAATTCATTCTCTGGCCAGATGAACCCAGAGAGGGTAGAGGAAATGTCTTCCTCCCCTACAGAACAGACATCTCTGACATGGAATTCTATCTTGTCCCCTGTTCTGGGCTGTAATTCTTTCTTGACTATCCATGGTTCAAGCCTCCGCTGAAGCTGAGCTAAATCCTAGCTCAGTGTCAGCTTGTAAAGGAAGAGTGGGGCTGAAGAAGCTGGATGCCCACAGGGAGGTGGTGAGAGAAGGGAGAAGAGGTAAAATTGCCTAGGAAAACAGCGGCACATTGTGGGTCAGGGCCCTGGACTTCCTGCACTTGTAGAAAAGTGGGAGCCTGAGTTATTTGACTATGAAAAGAAAAAGTGATGGCCAAAGGCTGAGAAACTTGTGGGCTTCTCCTTCACCATGTAGAGCCACTGTTCTCTCCACAGTGATGACATATTCCTGTCTGTTTCTATTGAATGACTCTAAATCCCTTCTTCCTACAGCAGCCCTACTACCTCCTACCGTTACGGAGCCCTAAGGGACAGGTAATTGGCAAGTGGGTCCTCTTACCTGGACCCGCTTGTGCAAATAGAACAAGAGTGGGTTCCGAAGAGCAGAGTAGAAACTTTATTCCTTGATCAATGAATAGAGGAGGTCAAGCTCAAGCTCTAAAACACCTTCTCGTCTTCGCTTGGGCCGGGGGCACTTGGAGCATGCATAGATCTTCCCTTCTTTCATGTGGTACCTTTTCCACATGGCACCCCATGGCCATCTTGGACCTTTCTGGTTTGGACGGTTCTGCCATTTGGCCATCTGGCATTATTCTGCCTTGGTTCCTATAAGCAAGCACAACTTAAAAACAAAGCGTTAGACATGAAAAATGTTTTAGGGACTTTCCTGGGTGCCCCTATCTCTTCAAATCTCCTCCCTTTTCATGAGTTCTCCATCTTCTTTGCCTTCTTCCTCTCTTCTTCTTTCTCTTCCAATCTCTTCTCACTCACATTCTTTAACATTTTTTTTTTCTATTTTTTCCTCTTTCTAGCCCACCGTCTTTGGTCTTTTCTTTTCCATTTCCCCATCTTCCTTATGTGGGGGCCTGGAATTGGCCATCCCAAGATATGTCTCTTTGGCATGAGGATTATTTGGGGCTGGTTACTTTGCAGATAGGAAAGCAACTGAAAAGTAGAATTTACTTTTCAGTAAAAGTAGAATTTAACAAAGCTTGCCCTTTGTTAGGAGACATTTACATTGTAAAGGAAATCTCCATCTGTAAAGTTATCTCCCTCTCTGTATCAGGAAGAACAGGGCAGGGATGACCTTATCTCTAGAAACTCTTAATCAATGCCAAAGGCAAGGACTTAAATCTGCATTTGTTTACTGTACTTGTGTGGTAATCTCCCATGATCGGCTCCCCCTCTACCCCCAAAATCCTCCTTTGTCTTTAGCTAGATATGATATTTAAGGTGGGGGCTTCAGCCATTTTGGCAAGTTGCTCAGCTTGCCTGAGCCTCTCCCATGTATACATGTTATAAAGCTTTGTTTGATTTTCTCCTGCTATTCTGTTTCATGTGAATTTAATTTGTTCTCTGGCCAGATGAACCCAGAGAGGGTAGAGGAAATGTCTTCCTCCCCTAAACTTACCTACTTTCAGATAGCTCCTTGCTTTCCCTATACTTTTCTTTGCAACAGTGTCTTACCTCTCCATTCAGCATACTAGAGGGTGCAAACTGATGGCCTGCTGCCTGGGTATCTGTGGAAACATACAATCTGCTAATAGAATGTTTACCAAAAATATCGAATTCACTCCCAACATTTACAAATGGAAGATTGCACATAAAAATTCAGATTTCCAGCTTTTAAAAATTAAGACTATCTGGCATTGTGCGGTACACATTCATTGCTGGTAACAGTCGATGAAGCTGGGGGGTGGCTGTCTCTCTCAGGTCATCAGAGTCCACACAGTGTCCCTTGGCCTCCCTGACACTGAGGGAAAATGTCAGTTGACATTTATCGTTTAGCTTGTGCAGTATTTTTTCCTCCCCCCCCCCCAAAAGTGGGAAAACAAAGAGAAAACAGTAGCCTTGTTTTTCTCACCCCCAGTGTGCTATGTCATTTGCATTTCCTGCTTTGCCCCTGCAGGCAGCTGAGCTTGTAACCTTTGCTACAGACCAGCTCAGGTCCCCCTCCCTCATTTCTCTCCCCTCACCTCTTTTCTCTCTGTAGTATATTCTCCTCCTACCTTTAGTTCGAATGAAGATTAGTACATACATGAAGTTTAATGCACTGTTAAGGTTCAATAACTTCAGGACCGCTACTGAAACTGTTTCAAGCTTCAATCTTCAGAAAAGATCTGTGAAAAATCATGGTGTTTTTGCATCAGTGTTTTGTGTGTGTGCATAGAAGAGGAGTGTAGTTACTTTATTGAGAATCTAGTATTACTTGTCTTGCTATTTGTGAAATTTGGCTGATAACCTATTCATATGGATGAGATCTGAGAAACTTACTGAGCTATGCCCAAGTCTTCTTTTAGGGTCATTTTCAGTTAGGGGGATGGCATTCAGGTGGCCAGTAACAGAAACCTGAGAAATAGTGACATACACAAATTAGGGGTTTAATTTTTCTGCATTTAAAATAAATCTCCAAGTGAGAACAGGGCTCCCTCCAGCCTCCTGAGCCGTCATCTATAGGGCTGACTCTGCCTTGCATCATTTCTTAATTTATTTCCCTCCTTAACACTTACCACATTCTGACATACTATATAGCTATTTGTTTATGATCTGTCTCCCCTCTCTAGACTGTAATCTCACTGAGGGCAGAGATTTTTGTTTGTTTTCTTCATGCTGAATCTCTAGCACTGAAAACAGTGTTTTTTGAGTAAGTGAATAAATGCTCTCAAGATGACTGGTGGAGCTCAGACCATCATGTTTATGCTTCAAGCAGGAAGAAGTGGGAGGATAAAGGGCAAAGGGGGACCCAAGCCTGTGGAGTACAGCTCCAGAAAAGAACTTTTCTGAAAGTCCCATTTAATTACTTTGGCTGACATCTATTTGAACTGTGTCACACAGCCACTCCTACCTGCATGGGACACCGAGAAAAAAAAATATTTTTACAGCAGAGGAATATTTCTAACCAAAATAAAGTTTGGGTTCTGTTAGAAGGAGGAGTGGAGACCACTCCTATTGGGTCTCTGTGAGATGGCTCTCTGATGTACTCTCTTTGGATGCTTGGAGCTCCAGAAATCATACACAAAGCTCTTTACCATGGCCCTATGCCCTACGCTTTCTACTTATTTACTCTTGTGAGTAATATCAGCTTCCTTGAACTTCACCACACTGTGATTCCTTAATTCCATACTTACTGTTTATTTGTTGAGTTTCTAAGATGTAATTGGATATAATTTCAGGAACTGTGAGTAGTAAGACGACCCCCCACCTTTAATCTGCCAACTGTTCTATTTTTAGGCATCATGATTCTTACTGAAACATTCAGTGGCTTAAGCTCTACCCAACAGGCCTCCGACTTTGTGTATGTGAGTGTGTGTGTGCATGCATGTGTGATTATGTGTGTGTTCATGTATGCACAGACCTATATCCACACATCACAAAAACGGGGAAGCAGGAGGAAACTCTCCATGCTTCTTCCTCCTCTCTTCCAAGGCTAATGTATGGAACTGAAAATGCCTTGATGTGTAGAATGCAGGACTGTGCACCCCAACAGATAACCCGAAGCACAGGGAGAAGTGGGCACCTCGGGCTCTGTTTATGAACTCCAGCAAAGCTGGCAAGTGGGGCTGGATTCCCACCCAGGCTCAGCTCCCTTGGCCTCACACTCTGGCATAGGGCATGGGCTGCCTGCCCAGAGGAAGGGACCCTTTTTTTCTAATTTGCACAAAAGACGCCCTTTGTTGCCAAGCTTGTATGCCAATGGGCTGCCTGTGCCCAGAGGAAGTGCCTTTTCCTATTTAATTCACCCTGAGGAGGAGTCTTTTTTAAATGCACACAGTCTCCCTGTAGGCTGGCTGCAGCCATCTCTCCTGTATGGAGGTCAGTAGATTTCTCCCGACATGTCCTGAAGCCCGGAGATCACTGAGTCATCACCAAAGCCCTCCTCTTTCTTTTCCTTCTTTCCTCCATTCAATTGAAGGGATTCAGAACAAACCTCCTCAAAATGTGCTACTTTGGCATGTGGATTACTTTGAGCTGAAGTGAAACAAGGCCCCAAAAGACTAGGAAGAACTTTTTACCACCCCCTTAACTGCCTGAAAGAATTTAGAGGGCCTGGTCCAGGAAGAGAACTATCACCAGAGACAACTACAAAGAGTATGGGCTAGGTGTGGGAAGCTGGGGTTGGGGGCTACTCAGCAGGGCCGGATTGTTCAAAGTCCTCTGTGTCCCCTTGTTTCCGCATGGCATGACAAACATTTGTTTATCAAACATCTGCTCTTCCCAACTTCTTGTGAATTGTCTTCCTCCTCTTTGAAATTCCAGACCCCTACCCACTTCTGCAAGGCTCAGGATGGCATATAAGCCTCAATTGCCTGACTGTCTGCCAGTCTTATTTTCTTATGAGGCTCCCGTATGTATGAAATTAAGTTTATTTTTCTCCTGTTAATCTGTGTTATGTCAATTTAATTGTTAGACCAGCCAAAGAACCTAGAAGGGTAGAGGAAAAATCTTTCCTCCCTTTCGCAATCAATGCCAGATTATTGAATGAAAGTAAACCAAAGACAGGCCCATTCTATTCTTCAATTCAGACCAATACCTTGTGGTCACTTAAGAAGCCATCTCCCCAGGCACACTGCTGTGAGTGACATGGAGCTGAGCTCACATGGCTTAGAGCCTATACTGTACTCCATTGAGGGGCACTGGGGAATATCCAAGCCTATTTCCTCACCTTCAAATTACCTCTGCAGGTGTCTGGCCTCAGTCTCCCTCCTTTTAATTCCACTTTAGAGAGTGCTGTCTTCAGATGCTGGCGCCAAACTGGGATGAGCTGTTTCTGGATCCCCATGGGCACTAACCACACCTGCCAACTCAGAGGACCTATGAGTATATGAAATAATTAGGTCTATCTTAAAATGCTCACTGAATAATCAAAGTACAGACTTGTTATATAGCAGAATGGTTTTTAAAAATGACAATATAGCACTTTTATCAAGTTAAATCTCATAAAGAAGCTCACTGTATAACAAGAAGATGAAGGTGGAACTTCTCTGAGTGAAGAAGTTGGAGGAGTTGGGCCCTGCTCACCATGTACCCATCTGAATACTAGTCAAAGCCCTTTGGGGCCCCTCTGTGGATCTCCAAGGGTCTGTTGAACATGGTTTGCAGATGTATAGGGTAGTGGAAATAACTCAGGCTTGGAGTCAGGAAATGGTGTGAAGTTTTGCTTTGTTACTAACTATCCGAGTGACCTGGGGCAAGTGAAACAACCCACTCTTGCCCCATCAGCCTCATACCCATACCCACGGGAACAAGAGAACAGGCCATGCAGATGCCTGCACCTCAGATGAAGAATTACTCAGGTATCACCTCCTCCTCATCAACTCGGAATGTCCTTTCTCAGCAGCCTCCTCCATTTTGTCGTTTGGCCATGTACCGTATCTTGTATTCTGTGGCAGGCAGAGCTGACTGCCATTTCAAATTCCATTATTCTCTTCTCTCTCAACAATGGAACCTCAATCTTGTCTGGTTGTCAATGTGCTACTTAAAAACACTCACTTCCCCAGACTCTGTTCCATCTATGGTTGGTCACATGGCTATTTGGCTAATGAGTCATCAGCAGAAGTCAGCTTGGTGGGGTTTTCAGGAATTCAATTGCTTTCCAGATTGAAAAAGAGAAGATTTAGTTGGAACATGCCTTTTACTCTTTCCTCTTCCTTTCTGCCTGAAATGTGGGTGTAATGCCCATAGACAGAGCAGCCACCTTGCACCCATGTGGCAGAAAGATACACATAAAGACATCTAGTAGGACATTGATCTTTGGTGACTTCTTTGAGCAGCTTCATCAGCCCTGGACTGCTTGCTCATTTTCTTGATATATGAGAAAGAGTCTTGTTTGGTTAAGCCATTATTTTGAGCTTTTGTCATACGTAGCCAAACACAACCTTAAACAAGCACACCATCTCTCTGTGTAGTTTTGTTTGGAGCCATGGTAAACAGCATCTGATGTGTTTCTGCCTTGCAGTGTTGCTTCCCTGAAGTGCTTCCCAGATGCAAAAATCCATAAATACACGCAAGAGATGCCCATATTACCCGCTCCCTCAGGCCTTGCCAATGCCTCTGGGAAACCAGATCCAGCCCCTGCTTCTCTGTGTAGGGAGTTGGACATAGGATCCTTGAGGTCCAGTTTCCTCTTCCATCAACTGGGAAATCATAACTACCTAGCAGGCATAATGTGTTAAAAGCCACAACCTCATTAGCAATTATAATTTATTATCAGTATTCCTCACTCCTCTTCAGTTTTTTCAGGGTCTTCCCAAAGCAAATTGGAAACATTTACTGCCCAACACACCTTGGGAGTTCACCAGGCCCAGAGCATTCTTGTCCTCATGATGCTTCCCTTCCTTCATTTAAGATCGAGAACTAGAAAGAGGGTTCTCACTTAGTTACAACTGATATAGGTGGAGGTACTCACTCAGGCAACCTTAGGGACAACATTCTCCTAAACCAGAAGAAATGGGTCAACACAGCAGCAATCTCTTTCTTAGTGAGCATGTCTTCCTTGGGGAGCTGGATAGAGGTGAGGTCTTGGAGCCATCAACACCCATCCTGCCCATGATGGTGAGAAAGGGAAGTCCAAGAAGGTGTCGGGTGTGAGCTGGGCCAATGAAGGGCTGATGGGGCAGTGATGTTGCCTCTCCTATCCACCTCTTTGTAGTGATAGTATTTTAATAATCTTTCTCCCATGACCTTGCCTCTCTCTATCTCCCAGGGTATTTCTATAGTCTCAGCATTTGGCTTTAGCTATGAGATAATTTCCTTACTATTATTTTTTATTTATTTTGCAATTCTTGGAGATATTCTTCTGCTGGCTTTTTGCCATTTGTCACTCTTTTCTCTCTATTCCTGTGTGTCATCATTATTTCTTGCTTGTTTCTGTCACATGCTCACTCCCTGAAATCTGATCTATACTTCAAGGTCTGTCTCAGATGCCTTTGTGAAGCCAACCTGGATGGAGACGTTTTTCTTCTCCGGAAGCCCACAGCACTTAGTTTCTAAGCTTCTGTGATCATCAGCAAACTGGCATGTGCTGGCATTAGCCTTATTCCTTGCACCACCCTTTAGGTTCCTTAAGGCAGGAATTGTCTTGTACTCCGCCCTGCCCTTGGCACATTGTACATGCTTAATAAGTACTCCTTGAATCCAACTGGAAATTCCAACCTGGGAAGAGAAGACAGATATGCACCAAGCACGATACCTTTAAACAAAGTGGAGATCATTTTCCTTGAATAAATGCCTCCTCTGTAGGGCTTTCCCACGTGGGTATAGGGCTAGAAATAAAAGATGTGGCTAAAAACCACCTGCTCAGAGAACTCTTTTCTTCAGGAGACACACCAGCTATAAAAGAAATCTCTGTCTCTCATCACCTGGAACAAGAAAATTCTGAATAAGCCTTTCCTGAGGATCCACTGAGTCAGAGGTTCACACCTGGTTAGGTAAGTAGTGGGTGTGATTAGGGGAGAGGTGATGAATATTCTTTTGGCCTCAGCACCCAGCATCAGCTACTTATATGTCAGTGATGCAAGTTTCCATATGCAGAGTCCTTGCTGTTCAGAGTGCTGTCATACACACACCCAAGCAGGACGGAGCAAGGTTAGCTGCCTAGAGAAAGAATCCTGACAGAGCATACTCAGAGGGTCCCTCAATTTTTGCATTGGAAAAAGAGCCTTCTTCAGGGTGGGGAAACGATGGGCAAGGAGAAGCAGAACTCCTCTGTTCTGACAGTGTCAGCATGGAGATGTCTAGCAACCAATTAGACAGGAGAATCAGAAGCTGAGGAGGGGGAGAGCGGGCTGGAGGGTAGGTTTCAGAGTCATTGGCATGTGAATGGGAATTAAAGCCCTGACAGTGGGCAAGACCACCTGGGAGGGCATGAAGAAGCAGAAGATGGACTGAGGATGGAGTCCCAACACTTAGGGGGGAGTGGAGGACAAGACCCCTGAGAAGGCCGGGAAGGGATGGCTAGAGAGGCTAAGAAGAGGTAGGAGAGGAAGTCTTTGTGGATAATCAAGGAAGTCGAGACTTCTGAGAGAGAGAGAGAATAAGCCTCAACGAATGCAGCAGAGAGTTTCTGCTGCAAGATAAGAATCAAAATGTGCCCACTGGATTCGGAGATGGAAGGTGGATTTCCATGGTGCCAGAGAGGAATGAGAAGGAAGGAGAGTGTGGTAGACACGGAGGTGTGGCATCACCACCAGCCTCCAGCTCCTTCAGGGTCCTCCTTCTCTCTGGGCAGCCCCATGGGGTGACTGACCAGGGCTGGGGTATAAAGGCCTGGCTGTTTCAGCTCTATTTGGTTTGCTCTGATGGCTGATACTTGCTCCAAGATCGCCACAGTGTTATCTGAGGCTTTGCTGGGCCTGCAGCTCAGTTCACCTCCTCCCTCTGCCCTGTCCTGCTTCTTCGCCCTGACTTTCACAGGGTGTTGATTCCTAACTAACGTCTTGCATCCCAAACTCCACCATGGGGCCTGCTTTCAGAGAACCCAATCTCCCACAGACAGTGGTGGGAATAAGTCTTTGGAAGACTTTATTGAGAAGGGAAAAAGGAGAGAGCAAAAACAAGATGAGGGTTTCTTTTTGTTTGTTTGTTTTAAGAGTAGGAAGGAGAGGAAGGTGCCAGTGGAAACAGGGTGTTTGAAGGCACTGGCCAGAAAGAGGATGGTTAATAGAGTGAGGTCTGGGGGAGAAGAGGGAGCCTGGACTTATAAGGCCAGGAAGAGCCACTGGCTGAATAGGAGGGACACGGTGCCCAGTCTCTGAGATTGAGGCTGAGGACATATTGATGGGGTGATCTACATTGTTTCGGGGGGTGGTCAAGGAAAGGAGGAACACTGCCCAATGACTTCAATTCCAGCACTGGGAGTTGACCAATTACTGGGAAGATGAAAGGAGGGATCCTTGAGGTTAAGGTGGATAAGACGCTTTCCCCCACAGTGAGAGGATTTGGGGAAGCAGGGCAGGTTGTAGCACAGCTGTAAACCAAGGAGAAACCTTGGGCAAGACCCATTAAACTAGAGAGTGGGATCTGGGATAGAGGGGGAAAGACCCACTTTGTCCTATTAGAATCTGTTTGGTATGATTCTGGAATACAGTACATTTTCTATTTCTTTAAACTCTGTGCCATCCACATATTTGCTAAACACACACTTGATATAACATACAAGACATGGTACAAATATTGAACAGGGCAAGACTGAGGTGAGAACTTTCAGGAACCTTGGGATACTGTCATTTAATCAGTTTCAATTTCTTCTGACTGTAGAAGTACCTATTCCATATTTCTCCATCTGTTCCAGTAGGACATAATTTGAGATGTCATGAAATGCTTTAGTCCAATGCAGACCTTTGATCTACTGAACTGCCCCTTTCTATCAGTCTATAACCCCAACAGGAGAACATGAAAAGAGGACACTCTGGCATGACCTGCCCTTGCTGAGTCCCCATGCGCCCCTGGTGGCCACATTTACTTCTCCTGAGGGCTCACAAAACACCTTTGTATATCTCATTTGAGGATTTTTGCCTAAGGTCATTGTCAAGGCCACTGATTTGTAGTTTTCAACATTAATCTTTTTTCCATCTTTGGAAGATAGAGCTACCCGCCCTCCAGCCTTCTAGCATCTGTCTCTGCCTCTCCACAGTTCCTCAAGGATTGTTGGCGGTGACTTGGTGATACTCTTAGTTAATTTTTTTGGTACTCTGGCATGTAATCCATTCAGACCAGGAGGTCTGAACACATTTAGAGCAGTTATGATTTCTTGAACGTGCTTTTTCAGGTGCTGGGTTCATTTACCAAGAGTCGTTTCACCCATTTGCATTCAAATACTGTGCTTCTCCTTGAGAAGCTGGAAGCACTCAAAGGATTCCGCTCTCCCTCTATCATGGCCCCGAGCAAGGGACCCAACCCCTAACTCGTCCTTTTTCCTTTCAACATAACCACTTTCACCTCCGACTAAGACCAAACTTCCTTATCTTTCCCTGTAGGGATCCAGACAGCAGCAAGTTCAATGCCACGGCACTCCTTATGGAGTGAGCGATGGATCCTAATGGGAAAATGGGGGAAAATAAAAGGAGGAAACGGAATATCTCTAAAAAAGGATGCACTCATACCTTCTGCAATGGCAAAGTCCCTGCTCGAGCCCAACAGAGTAATTGTGAGCTTCTAATATATTTGGCCACCAGATGGCATACCTGAGTGTGTTAAAAAGAAAAGCACTGCTGTTCTAAAAAACCCAATGAAACATGAGATAATTAGTGCTGACAATGCCCATGAGAAAGCACATTTCACGTGTTTGTTCTGAGTGACAGTTGGTATTTCAATATGGCTTTCTCACCATTAAGAGACAGACAAATCCCTTGCTTAACCTTAAAATTCCAAGATGGGCCTCCTGACCCTGTTTAGTCCTGGATTTTTCTTCCCTGCCGCCTGCGATTACAAATTGGAAGTCGGCTTGTCTTGACCTGCATCCGACATGTGCTTCCGCTTGCTATGAACTCCTCCCTATTGAGCCACTGAGTCTCCGAGTGGACGAAGAGGTCCATGAGGAATTATTGTAATATTCAGATTAGTGGACTAAAACATGCATTCCATTTTGTGAAGAGAAGTGCTGCCTGTCCTGTGGGAGTCTGAGGAGGGATAGAATTGATCCTTGTGTATTAGCCTGTCCCTTTTGGTGACATCTGGATATGGTTTGATGCTTTTGGGATTTGGAGTCCGAGCCCCGAGGGCCTGGGAGCCGGCTCCAGGTCTTTGAGGCTGAGAGGGTGGGAGGAGGAGGCACGAGAGCGGTTACGGTAAGAGAGGAATGGAGACAAGTAAAAACATTCAGTGCTTGTTTTGTGCTTCTGTACATTTTTGACCCTGGGGAATTTTAAAGGACTTTTTCTGATATTTATCTTAGATGGATGGATTCATTCATTCAATAAATATCCCGGGCACCGTGTAGGAGTTGGGGATAAACAGTAAATGAAGCAGAGTTCCAGCCTCCCAGGACCTTTCTAATTTTGGTTTTTAGCCCCACAGGGACAAGATGGAAATCCCAGGAGAGGCACTTTGAGGCCCCAGGGAACACCCAGTGCCGGGATGTGTGGATGGGGACAAAGCAGAGTTCCTTTAAAACTTTGTTGATTGTGAGGAATAAATCGGATGACAAATCTTCATGATAACATCCTGGCTCAGTTCTTATACAAAGGAAAACATGGAGGGTTCCCTGAAGAAAGAGGAGAAAGCAGCCTAATGGAAACTATGTTGCAAAAATGTAAATTGCTCCCTGGTGATTGCCAGGATATTGGTGATCTAATGAAACAACTGGTGTACAAGGCAGAACAAACACACCCTTACGACAAGGGGGAGATTTCACCCACAGTGAGAGAGGCATTCCAGAAGGCAGTGCGAGAATGGGTTGCAGAGGATGGAGATTGGTGTCAAGAAGAACAATTGGGAGGCTGTTGAAACTCTAGCAAGTGGAGACGAGTATTTGAATTAAGACAGCCACCGGGGGGGCAGGTGGGGACAGATGGGAGACAGATTTCAGGGTTGGAAGGCCCGATCCAAGGGTGAGGGAGAGGACGAATGTTCTGGAGAGAACACCAGTTCCAGTAGCCTGACCCTAAGGCCTGTGTTCTTTCCCCACATGTAGTCTTGTCATAGAAGGAGGACCCTGCTTTATTCGTCCAGCTCTTCCATTTTATCGCAAAAGGAGAAAATAAAACCAAGGAAACCAAAAGCCTCATCTATGGCTGAACTGCGAGTTGGTGGAGGAGCGCAAGTAGAAGCCAGGTCTCCCTGGAGCAGAGCAGTGCTTTCTAAACACATGTGCTGGGGCCACACCCCAGATCCAGCCAATCAGAATCCCTGGGCTGGGACAGCTGGCTCATCGCAGGACAGTGTACAAGCTTCTCTCCCAGCCATGATGTACCCTAGCACATGCTGCCTGGACCGCACTTTCTTCTCTGTTTCATAACTACATTGCATAATTGCAATACATTACATATTCCCACTGATAACTGGAAAGGTGCTGAGTGTTTGGATGGAGAACCGTATGCAAACAAACACCAAAATCCTTCTTCATGGGTCCATTAGTAGTAATAAACTAGAACTCATTTACAAACACCTCATTGAAACTGCAGGAGAGGGGGTCCTTCCTAGGCTGCTCTCCTGTAGGGGAAGGTTAATGGACAATTATTGTTGGGTAAGCAGTTACCAATCTAAGTTTTGTAAAACTGATAATCTCTTTATGAGTTCATTTTAGTAAAAATAATTTTTTTTTTTTGGATTGGCACCTGAGCTAACATCTGTTGACAATCCTTTTTTTTTTTTTAATCTTCTTCTCCCCAAAGCCCCCCAGGACATAGTTGTACATTCTAGTTGTAAACCTTTCTGGTCGTGGCATGTGGGACGCCGCCTCAGCATGGCCTGATGAGCAGTGCCATGTCCTCACCCAGGATCCGAACCGGCGAAACCCTGGGTCGCTGAAGCGGAGCGTTGAAATTAACCACCCGGCCACGGAGCTAGCCCCCAGAATATTTTTTAAACATAAAAAAAAAAATTAAAAAAAAATTTTTTAATTGTGGTAAAACCCATATAATTTATCATCTTAACCATTTTTAATTGCACAGTTCAGTAGTGTTAAGTATATTCACACTGTTGTGCAGCCCATCTCCAGAACTCTTTTCATGTTGCAGAACTGAAACTCTGTCCCCGTTAATAACAACTGCCCATCCCCCCAGGCCCTGGCAATTACCATGCTACTTTCGGTCTCTACAAATTTGACTACCTGTGTGGAATAGGTGGTCAAGTGGAATCTTCCGGTATTTGTCTTTTCGTGGCTGGTTTATTTCACTTAGCATAATAATCCTCAAGGTTCATCCCTGCTGTAACACGTGTTAGAGAGCATCCTTTCTTTTTAAAGCTGAATAATATTCTTTTGTATGTATGTAACACATTTTGTTTATTCGTTCATCCCTCGATGGGCAATTGTGTTGCTCCCATCTTTCGGTTATTGTGAATAATGCTGCTACGAAGATGGGTATATAAATATCTCTTGGAGACGCTGCATTTAATTATTTTGGGTATATACCCAGAAATGGAATTGCTGGATCATAAGGCAGTTCTATTTTTAATCTCTTGAGGAATGACCACACTGTTTTCCATAGTGGCTCTACCATTTTATATTCCCACCGACAGTACACGTGTTCTAATTTCTCCATATCCTCACCATCACTTGTTATCTTCTGTTTTGATAGTAGCCATCCTAATGGGTGTGAGGTGAAACATAGTTTAAAACATAGGTTTACTAGGGGCCAACCTGGTGTTGTAGTGGTTAAGTTTGCATGCTCTGCATCAGCGGCCTGGGGTTCGTGGGTTCAGATCCCAGGTATGGACCTACACACTGCTTATCAAGCCATGCTGTGGCTTGATACATACAAAATAGATCTGTCCCAATCTTCCTCACCAAAAAAAAAAAAAAGAAAAGAAAAGGAAAGGAAAGAAAAGAAAAAGAAAGCATATGTTTACTAAAGATTTTGATCTCCCCTACCCATAACTTTGTATTAAGTCCTAAGTTCCTTTATCACAATGTTTTCATTTGTGGGGGCCTGGAATTGGCCACCCCAAGATATGTCTCTTTGGCATGAGGATTATTTGGGGCTGGTTACTTTTAATAAACTGCAGACAGGAAAGCAACTGAGGGGTGGAACTTGTTTGCCCTTTGTTAGGAGACATTTACATTGTAAAGGAAATCTCCATCTGTAAAGGTGCCTCCCTCTCTGTACCAGGAAGAAGAGGGGGATGACCTTATCTCTAGAAACTCTTAATCAATGCCAAAGGCAAGGACTTAAATCTGCATTTGTTTACTGTACTTGTGTGGTAATCTCCCATGATCGACTCCCCCTCCACCCCCAACATCCTCCTTTGTTGTTAAGATGATATTTAAGGTGGGGACTTCAGCCATTTTGGCGAGTTGCTCCGCTTGCCTGACCTCTCCCATGTATGCATGTTATAAAGCTTTGTTTAATTTTCTGCTGCTCTTCTGTCTCATGTGAATTTAATTTGTTCTCTGGCCAGACGAATCCAGAGAGGGTAGAGGAAATGTCTTCCTCCCCTACACATTCAAGAAGATTTTTAGGAAGATGACCCCCATGGATAGAGAAGGAATACTCAGTTGTCATTTTAACAGTCTTTACCAACCAGAAAGGTAAAAATTAAATTACATTTTCCTTCATTATTAGTGAAGTTGAATTTTTTACTATACTTGTTAATTAGTTATGGTTTCTCTGTTGTGAATTGTTTTCATCCGAATTTCTCACATGGTACAACATAAAATAGAGACAGCTATTGAGTACTTTCTTTTTTTTTTTTTCAAAGATTGGCACCTGAGCTAACAACTGTTGCCAATCTTCTTTTGTTTTTTTCTTTTTTTTTTCCTGCTTTTTCTCCCCAAGTCCCCCCAGTACATAGTTGTACATTATTAGTTGCAGGTTATTCTAGTTGTGGCATGTGGGATGCCACCTCAGCATAGTCTGATGAGTGGTGTCATGGCCACGCCCAGGATCTGAACCAGCAAAACCCTGGGCCGTGGAAGCAGGGCACGTGAGCTTAACCACTTGGCCATGGCAGTCTGGATTCAGAGCCTGTGCCCTTAACTACAAAATGGTGGATATTTTCAAGATTTATTTGTTTGCTTTTTATTTTTTTTTCCATTAACTAAAAAAAATTAAACCTTTTTTTTGTGGTTAAATCTATCAGTCTACTCCTTTCTTTTGTCAGCCCATTTTTTCTTTCAGCCAGCTTAGAACATTCTTTCTTTTTCAGAGATTAGAAAAATATTTGTGGGGCTGGCCCCGTGGCCGAGTGGTTAAGTTCGTACGCTCTGCCACAGGCGGCCCAGTGTTTCGTTGGTTCGGATCCTGGGCGCAGACATGGCACTGCTCATCAAGCCACGCTGAGGCGGCATCCCACATGCCACAACTAGAAGGACACACAACTAAGAATATATAACTGTGTACCGGGGGGCGTTGGGGAGAAAAAGGAAAAATAAAATCTTAAAAAAAAAAAAGAAAAATATTTGTATTTTTTTTTGTATATTAAGTGTTTTACATGTATATATATTTTTCCAAATAATCAATTATTTGTCCCAAATCTTTTATCAAATTATATTTTTTATTCCATGGTTTTGTAATGGCACTCTTCTGCTGGTTTTTATTTCATAATCACTTATTTTTTTTAACATTAAGTCATCTTTTTCAGGATCCTGAAGTCTCTTTCTGGCTGTTCTATTCTTTTCCCTTCATCTGCATGAATCTGTCACTAGAGCGTTGATGTTCTGGCTGTCTTTCTCAGTGATTTTGTGTATTGTGGAACTTTAGTCTCCAGGTTCATTTCCAGGTTTTCTCTCTCCATCTCCCTTCTCTGGTTCCTCACTCCTCACTGTCCAATGACGGAGCAGTTGGCCTCCCTGGGGCCCTGTCCAGAGTGAAGTCTTATCTGGCAGCCAGGGCTCCTGCCCTGGCATGGCCCGGGGATGACTCAGCTCCAGCCCCGTGGCAGCAGGAGGCTGGGTGAAGCCTACGTGCAGCCCCGTTTTGGTATCCACAGGCCTCCCTGGGCCGCAGTCCCAGGCAAAGTCAGTAGCAACTTATTTCAGTCTTTTTTTTTTGTTCTGGTACTATTGGTTTTCAGTCTATTTTTTTGAAGAAGGTGGAGAGAGGCCAATCGCAGCCCCTGGATTTTTGAGTAGTGAACACGGCTCTGGTCCCCCACCTCAAGCGGACAATTTAATTCTTTCTCATTACTAGACAGGGTGTGAATTCCCAGTTGCCTTTGACTGTATCCAGACCCAGAGCCCAACAGGCCACAGCTTCAGCCCTGATCATATTTTGCATTTATATTCCATTTCTAGGACTATTCATGGGGACATTCTCCCCTTGTTGAACACCGATTTTTTATTTTCTCTCCTATTTTATCTATCATTGCTCTGCATTGGAAGCCTCAGGGCTATCTATTCTGTTTCATTCATGTTTCTGTGTCTTTTTGTTTATTCATCGCAGCTTTCTACTCTAAGAAGTTTCTCCAATCATATTCTGATAGCTTTCTCCAGGCTGGATCAGGTAGGAAGCCTACAGCAGTTATCAGAGATGAGAATGGAGGAAGCGGTGCTGTCCCCCACCCAATGTGGGGACACGTGGGAGGAGCCCTAGGGTGGCAGCTCTAGGACAAGAGGAAGGTTTCTGCTTGGGAGTTCACACCAGCATTTCATCAGAAGTCTCAAGCCAGGCGAGATCCAGCACCAGGGAGTATATGAGAGCAGTCACCGAAGCTTAACATGGTCTCTGGACAGACAACCAGAAGTGTCACATGTCATGAGATCCCCCCAGAATTTAAATGATGGTGTCTAGGACAGCTCAGATGCAGATGGGGTGCAGCTGAGTTCTTAGGAGCTAGTGAGTAAATTGTCCAATATTCCAAATGCACCCTGCCTGGGTCAGCAGGGGATTCCCAGTTGCTTCCTGTGGGAGGCAGGGCACACGCATGGCCCCAGCTCCTTCCCCCTCTCCTGCTCCACTAGGATATTTCTCAGGGGCACAGACAAGGTGATCTAAACAGGGACCTGCATATAAAGCGGTGGGTGCCTCCTTTGCAATATAAACAGAACCAGGCCTCCTGCTCTAGTGCCCTCTTGGCTATGAGTTCAGGGGCAGTGAGAGGAAGTCTCTGCCTCTCCCAGAGGCCCTGGCTCCCTGTGCCATGGGCACCGCCTGTGATTGGCCCCGTGAGGCTGAGGAGCAGATGCTGGCTGGCTTCCCTAGCACCAGTCACATACACTAGGCTACCCGCTTGGCCAGACCGTCTCTTGGGGCGCCGGTGCAAGTTTGTCCCAGAAGCTAGTTCTTCCTGGAACTGGGCGTCATCTCAGGACAGAGAATGCCAGGAGGCTTGACTTTGCCCTGCAGCCCATGAGTCTTCCAGTCCTGCCTGTGATGGCAGATTGTTTTGCTTAGGCTGTTGGCCTGAGCTGGGCCTTGCAGTTCCATGGGGAATCTCTTGTAATCCCACCAGGGGGAGCCCTTTCCACATCTAGCCTGTGTGGGTCTCCATTCAGCCTTCCAGAGTGTGTGCGCTTGGTTTTTATATGATTGTTGACTTAGTTTTTATATGATTATTTTTTTCTCTAAAAATTCGGACCTGAGCTAACATCTGTTGCCAATCTCTTTTTTATTTCTTCTTTTTCTTCTCCACAAAGCCCCCCAGTACACAGTTGTATATTCTAGTTGTAGGTCCTTCTGGTTGTGCTATATGGGACGCTGCTCAGCATGGCCTGATGAGCGGTGCCGTGTCCGCACCCAGGATCTGAACCAGCGAATCCTTGGGCTGCCGAAGCAGAGCATGCGAACTTAACCACTCGGCCACGGGGCTGGCCCCTTAGATGATTATTTTTTATATGATTTAGTTTTTATATAATTACAGTATTGAACCATGCCTCCATTTTCCTAATTTATGTATTCAACTTAACCAGCGCCATAATTCAGGCTCCATGGTACTTCAGATGTGGTTAGGACTGTAGTTATGTGACGTTGCAGTAACACATTACAGTTTGGGTTAGAGAGAAACGAAAGCGGTGTGTCTTCACTCCCCAAATGCTGCTCTGTCAGCCTCACCTGGGGATCAAGGTCATGAGGTTGTCCTGAAGCTTTAGAGACCCAGGTAGTGGGGGGAGAGGGTGTGGGAGGTGGATTCAGTGTGTCGGGCATCTAGATTGACCACACTGCTCTCCAGCAGGCACCTTCACTGGGATAGAGACCCCTGGCTACCTGCAAATCCTTCCTGCTCTTACCAGGTGTTCTAGAGACCAGGGGTGAGGCTGCAGGTGGTGCACTGTTTAAAGAGAGCTCAGGGAGGGGCTGCAGGTGGTACGCTGTTCAGAGAGTGCCCAGGGACGACACTGCCTCGGCGAGGAGAGAGTGCGGTCACATCTGAGGAAGGGAGGTAGCTGACCTGGCTTCAGATGTACAAGAGATGAATTGGGAGTAGAGAGTAGGGTGGGGTTGGCAGAAAGGCTGAGCAGGGCAAGGCAGGGTCAAGGGCACCTCTCCAGCTTGAACTGCACAAACACCGCCATGCTCTGGCTCCCTGTAAAGCGCTGCAAGCTCCCTGCCTGGGTCAGAACACTGGGGGTGATGCCATTAGAAGCTGTCGAGTAAACATGAAAGAATTTCAGGGTCGTGGGGCCTTGTTATTCTCTGTTGGAGGCTGAGGAAATGCCAAGCTCTTCTAGAAAAAGTACCATGTTCAACCTAGTGCTGCCCATGTTGTAAGCAAGAGATGGGAGGAAGGAGGGATCCAAATGGAGAGAGAGGGCGGAGGCAGGACCTGCTGATCCTCGTGTGGCTCCCAAGAATCAAACACTAGACCCTTGAGGGGAATGAAAGGATTCACAGCAGAAACCCAGCATTTAGGAGAAGTGGAGACTAGGGGCAACCTCCCCCCCAACTGAAAGGGGTTCCCTAGGACTGGAGGGGCAGAGGGGACATAATGAGGCTGTGGACATTTGTGGGTCCTAGAGAAAGGGGTCTTGGGCTAAGCTCGGGGAGGGGGCAGAAACGGCAGGCAGGCTTGTGGGATTGGAGGGGGACCTCTGTCTTGGTTCCTTGAGCCCTGATGGCCTGGAGCCTGTGAGAAGGAAGCACCATGTGGTGCTGCCAGCCTAGTCAGACCTCAGACGGCCTCACAGCCGTGCCCTGTGACTCAGCGAGAGGCAAGAGGAGCAGAGGTGCTCCCGACAGAGAGGCACCGAGTCCACCAGGAACACGCGGCAGCCTAAACCGGAAACTGCCCCAACATCCTTCCACAGGAGAATGGGAAGAAAAATCGCAGCAGGTTCATACAGTGGGATACTTCTCAGCAACGAGGATGAATCATCTTACAGCGAAATGTGACCGTGCAGGTGAATCTGCAGACACAAGGTCAAGTGAAAGAAGCGCATATTGTATGATTCCATTTATACAAAGCTCAAGTCCAGGCAAAACTGTAGAAGTCAGGAGAGTCCTTCCTTTGGGAAGGATAGCGACTAAAAGGGGACATGATTGAGGCCCCTGGCGTCCTGGGAATGTTCTGTTCCTTGATCTAGGTGCTGGTTGCATGGATGGGCTCCAAGTGTGAAAGTTCACTGCGTGGTACACTTATGATTCACGTGCTTTTCTGTATGTATGTTACGTTTATATAAAACATTAAAGTGTGAAATATGAGACGGCAGAATGGAGTGAGGAGGTGGGGGTGGTCTTCTGTCATCTCAGTGCCCACCATGGTCTGTGCCCTCCTCGTAGAATCTTCGTTCTTATCTCATCTCGTCAAAAGGAGGGGAGGAGGGGCAGAACTCAAATCATGAAGGATTTTCTGCTCTTTCATTCCTGACATCTTCCTCGAATCGATCTTTTTGATCACCTCGAATGGCTTCTTGAATCTCATGCGTTTTTCAGCTCCTGCAAAAACTGAAATGGATTAAGTGGGTGTGTGTTATTGAGAGCCCCAAATCTGCTGCCTCCTTCATAAAATACTAGCTGGACTCTATGAGCATCAGCACTTGCAAATCTAGCAGTAAGGCTTGTGCGTTGCTCACATAATCCAGGCAGACACAGTCGATGAAGTGTGAGGCCTTCTTGGCATCTTCTCCGGAGCCCAAGTTTCTGGGCTGTTACTGAGGCAGGCCTCAACTCACTCAGAATCACCTGGAGGAAGGGGACTACTCCTGTCCACTGTGAGAGATTAAGGATGGCCACAAATCCTTTGCTACTTGTCCCATTGAGAGGTGGGATCCCCTTGAATCTGGGTGGGTTCTGTGGCTTTTTGATCAACAAAGATTGGTGGAAGTGATGCTGCGCTAGTTTCCAGTCCTAGGCAACTTCCACTTCCTGTCTCTTAGAGGACTCTCTGGGAGCCCTTCACTGCAATGCAAAAAGTCCAAATTCCCTGAGTCTGCATGCTGGAGCAGCCATGGGTAGCACTCTGGTCAACCATCGGCAGAGCCCAGCTGTCCACCAAGGAGACAGAAATGTGAGGGAAGCTGTCTTGGAAACTCTGGACCAGCCCGTCTGCCAACTGATGGCGCCCAGTGACTTCAGTCAACATCAAGAAGAATAGAAGAATTGCCTAACTGGTGGACAAAATCGTGAGCTATGAAGCAATCGTTGTTGTTTTAAGCCACTAGGGGGCCAGCCCAGTGGCGCAGCAGTTAAGTGCGCATGTACCGCTTCTCGGCGGTCTGGGGTTCGCTGGTTGGGATCCCGGTGCGGGCATGGCAGCGCTTGGCAAAAGCTGTGCTGTGGTAGGCATCCCACGTATAAAGTAGAGGAAGATGGGCACGGATGTTAGCTCAGGGCCAGGCTTCCTCAGCAAAAAGAGGAAGATTGGCAGTAGTTAGCTCAGGGCTTATCTTCCTCAAAAAATAAAATAAAATAAAATAAAAATAATAATAAGATAAAAAATAAAAAATAAGCCACTAGGTGTGGAGTATGTTACAGCAGTAGGTAACTGGAACAGTGGAATCGTTACCTGGACCAGAACCTCCATCCTGTGAGGAGCAGCATCTTGGCTTTGTAAGAATCCATCTCCTCAACTCACTTTGCCAAATTGTGGCTACAGTATCTGCCAGCTCTTCATTCCATTAGAATTCATCTAAGCTACCAGGCTTGTGGCAGGATAATTTATTACGTGGAATTCTTTTTTGTTTGTTTTTGTTGCTCTATGTATATTTTCCTCACTGAGAAAGTTGTAAAGCTTTTTGTTCTCAATTTTGAGCTTCTTTTTTGTGTGTGGAGAGGGTGGGTGGGTGTTGGCATTTGGATTATGTGCAAACACCTAGGCTGAGAGAGACAGAAGTGGGCTGGGGGTGTGTGCTGAGCTGGGGTTGAGATTCTCCGGGATCTGGAAATTGGGTGCTTTTCTCCCACCAGTGGTGGACACTCGGGCCCCTAATTTTGCCCAGGGCACGCCCAGGCTGGGGAAGCTCTAAAGAATGCCCAGAGAGGCTGGGCACCATTTCTTCCAGTGGAGGCACATAGGCCAGGGCCCCCCAGGGAGACTGCTGTCAGTGACGTGGACATGTGTGAGGGACAGTGCTGGGTTGACTCAAGGACTCTAGGGCTCGACAGCAGCCTCTGAAAGCAGAGGGAGCAAGAGAAACAATGGCGACTGCTGTGGACGGAATGTTTGCGTCACCCTAAAATTCCTATGTTGAATCCCTAATCCCCAGTGCGATAGCGTTTGGAGGTAGGGCGGTTGGGAGATAATTAGGTTTAGGTTATGAGGGTGGAAATACCATATAGAAATAGT